>NC_033800.1:81813948-81872060 GCF_001876935.1 Asparagus officinalis
GGAGGCGACAGGGAGACGGAGCGGCACTGGGGGTTTGGTGGCGTGAATCTTGGAACGAGCGGGAGAGGAGACGAGGGGTGGGTTGGGGGTTGACGGCGAAGGAGGAGCGGGAGGATGAAAGAGAGAAAAGAGAGATAGAGAAGGTTGCAGGTGGTTTACGTGAGAAAACAAGAAAAAGAAGATATAAATATAAAATTTTACAATTAATTAAGAAATTATTTAGAAAAAAATTTAGAATAATTAGGGTTATAAATTATTTACAATTAATACGTAACAATAATAATAACATAACAAATTTTAATTTAAAAGTTTTCACAGCATCAAGTTAATTTATAATTATTCAAATCATTTAAATAAATATAAAATTGGATTTTTAAATCGTAGAAAATTTTAGAAAATTTAGAAAAAATAAATTTTCTATTAAAATAATAATTGAATAATTTAAAATACCAAAAAATTTATTTTAACTAGTATTAAAAATTCACGGTCATTACAGTTAGGCTTTATGGTGTTCCAATGGAGATAATATCTGATAGAGATCCTAGATTCGTATCAGAGTATTGGAAAGATGTGCACAAAGTTCTTCGGAGTAAACTCTATTTTAGCTGAGCATATCATCCACAAACAGATGGTCAACCAGAGAGAAAAATTTAAACTCTCTAGGATATGTTAAGATGTTGTATCCTTGATTTGAAAGGATCATGGTAGGTGCATTTACCATTGGCAGAGTTTGCATATAACAATAGTTAATAGTCAACCATTAAGATGGCACCGTATGAGGTTCTATACGATAGAAAATGTCGTTCACCTATACATTTGGACGATGTTGGAGAAAGAAAACTTCTTGGACCTGAGTTAGTGCAACAAGCTATAGACAAGAATTACTTAGTAAGAGAGCATATCCAAAATGCACAAAGTAGACAGAAGAGTTATGTTGATCGGAGGAAGAGAGACTTAGAATTTCAAGAAGGTGATCATGCATTTTTAAAGGTGTCCCCTAGAAGAGGTGTGAAAAGATTTGGAATCCGAGGAAAGATGAGTCCAAGACTAAGAATTCTTCAGCGTGTTGGTGAAGCTGCTTATAGGCTTGCATTACCGCCTTTATTGGCTGGAGTCCATAATGTGTTTTATGTATCTATGCTAAGAAAATTTATTTAAGATCCAGATCAAGTTATAGAACTAGAACCCATTGAGCTAAAGGAAAACTTTACATAAGAGGAGCACCCGGAATGTATTGTGGATCATAAGGAACAAGTGCTTAGGAGACGTACTATTCGATATGTGAAGGTTCAATGGAAGATTCACTCTACAAGAGAAGCAACGTGGGAGCTTGAATATGAGATGCGGCATAAGTCTCCTCAACTTTTTGAAAACCAAGGTACGTAACGTTTCGAGGACGAAACTTTATTTATGGTTGGGAGGATGTAGTACCAATTTTTTTTAAGAAAATGAAGAGTTTTATAACTGAAGGTAGTAAAGAGTTATGATTGGGTTATTGTGTTGTTAATATGGGAGTTTAGAAATCCAAAAGCCATAGAAACTTAAAGAAAAAAAAACCCAAATTCCCAAATCTTCAGTTTACGAGAAGGAAAAAAAGGGTTCAACAAATTGCTAGCAACAAGCAGATAGGAGGAGAAGATAAGCTTCTCAAGGTTAGTTTCTTTGTTTTAGATTCATGGAAAAATACATTGAATACCTCTTCCCGGCCATTGTCGGCGTCTCCGACGACATTTGATAATCTCCGGCCACTCTTGCTCGTGGGTATCACCGGAAGTGGTCACTTTGCCCATGAACCAATCGAACTTTTGGGTTTGACTGTAGAAAAGATTAAACACAGAATGAAGATGAAGCTGGGAGAGAAATAGGAAATTTTAGTTTAAAAGTTTCTGAAATTTAATTTCTAGTCCAAATTATAATGCATACAGAAAAATTTGTTTCTGGAAACATCATCTTCCAACCCTTTAGGATAGAAAAATTTACAATTAAGTCCAAATTTTGTTTAAGAACAAAGGATAGAAATAAAATTTTAGAGAAGACCCTAGAAATAAGAGCATTATTTTTCAATACCCAAAATAGTTTATAATTAGAATTTTTATTATTTATACATATTGTATGCATATAGGTTTGATCGAGGGGTAGGTTCTTGGAGTACGGTTCTCCAAATTGTTATCAAATCTCTTGAGGTGAGTAGATTTTTTCTCATATGTTGTTTTCAATTAATATATTATTTAAATGATAATTTATTTTTGTAGGTGTGTAGAGAAATTGTGGATTAGACATGTTATTATGTTCATTATTAGTAATTGTTAACAAATTTAAGTTGTGATAGTTATTTATCTTTTATAAGGTAAATATTATTTTAGTATATGAGATAATTGAAAATATATCATTTCAAATTTACTGTTCAAATTTATTTATTAAAGAGTTCTATTTGACAAAAAATTAATTATTTATTCGTTTAGATTCATGAATATTCTACTTTCATGAAATTGATATGCGAAAAGTTTATAAAAGTGTTTAAGCATTTATATTGCTTTTCAAACTAGGGAAAATTATGAGTGATACTTTGAGCGAAAAGAAAAGTGTTTTAAATGTCGAAAAATACTCAGAAGTCCGCTATGGAGTGAAGTGATTTGTTTAAACCTACCATATGATATTGAATGTACTGACTAGTGTTAATGTAACATTTTTGGCAAAAGTGAGGTGACCTTCGAGCAATCTATGGTAGTGTTAGGTACATTTTATCTTCGGGTTAACTTATAGTGATTTGATGCGTATTCCCATGCTACTTGACTATAATTTTTGTAGTCTTAGTATGACAACTAAGTAAGTTTTGCATATGTGAATTTAGATGAATAATTACGATTTTAAAAGTATTTAGTGTTCATTCATATTGTTTCATAAATTGTAAATATTCTTTTATGAAATATCACACCTATTCTTGGAAATTCATCTTATTCGAAATATTATGTTTTTCTTAATCATTTTTTTACGATAGCTTATTTAAATTTTAGTATTGATAAATTATTAAACTTGTATGATCCGCTAATGATTAGTTTTCTACTCACTGAGTGTAAATTCATCCGGTTATTTTTCATTCTTTTTTAGATGAAAATTAGATAGCTCTATCTGTATCTCAGATCTTTGGAACATGAGAAGGATCTTTTAGGGGTGTTTCATGTTGAAAGTTAAAGTTATATGAGTCTTGGTTCTATGCATATGTAATAATAGTCTTTTGACTCTTTAGAGTAAACTTGTTATAATGTAGTTTTTCTCTAAGATTTCTCTATTTGTCAATAAATTTTCTTTTAAAATGAAGTTTAGTGTAATATAGAAGCACACCGCAGATTTAGCATGTGCTTTGTGCACGTGTTGCCATTGTTATGCATCTCAAAATAAGTTGTGCATTTTGGGGGCGTGACACACATGATTCAATGATATTATAAGCAAATCCAAAGCATTGGGAGAAGAGTATGATAACAATGAGTCTTGTAGAAAAATACTCTGTTCTTTATCCATAGAGGGAGAGCCTAAGGTAACGGCTATTGAAGAATTGCAAAATTTTCTAACTTAACTCTTGATGATCTCATACGTAATCTTCTCACATTTGAAGTATGATTAAAAGAAATAGAAGTTGCTGGAGATGATGATTACAAGAAAAGGTCGTTATCCCTAAAAGCTAAAAAACAAAAATCCCGATCTTAAAGATGGATTTAAGCTCAAGTTTTAAAGATGAAGATAGTCAAGTTGGATTCATGATGAAGGGATTCAAATCTTTTTTTAGATTAAAGAATGGAAAAAATACCATCAAAATAGATGAAATCAATTTACTAAGAAGGTAAATAAACATTCTTCGAGTGAATCTAAAACTAAAATTATTTGCTATCATTGCAGGAAACCAAGTCGTTACAACAAAAGATGCCCATTGAACATGAAAGATAAGAAGATGGAAGACAAAACTTTGAAGATGATAACATGATATATGACAAGTGATGAAGTATCAGAATTGAATCAATTGAAGATGATAAGAAGAAAATATGTGTCTTATGTGTAGAAACGCCACTACTTCGGAGTTTGAATAAAGTGAAACATGTGATTCTGAATCTAAAAATTTAGAGTTTGAAATATATCCTTCATATGATGAATTATATTCAACATATAAGGAAATGCTTAATTAACTCAAAACAATTGCTAAAAAATACGAAGTGACAATAAAGATGAATACAAATTTGAAGAATGAAAAGAGACTTCTTTTTAAGAAAATTGAATCTTTTTCTTCAAAACTGGATTCAAGTAATTCACCTTGTGATATTATAACTTTTGAATGCATACAATATTCTAAATTTTAAAATTAAATTTCTTATTTATCTAAGCAACTAGATGATAGACTCGTTGAAAATGAATACCTAATTGCCAAGTTAAACAAGTTAATGTGTGATTTATCACTTAAATAAACTAAGTTTGAAACCAGATGCACAACTATTATTTCTAAGAGTAAACAACTTAAGTCCAAAGATAGTGATTTCGAAAAGCCATGAAAAGTTTTCCATTGATTCAAAATGATTGACCATAATCCTTTCTAATCAACAATTGTTAAAACTAAAACTGGATTTTGGCTATTCATATCCTGGAAAACACAATAAGTTTTAATCTTCTTTTGATTTTTTATTTAAAAATATATTGGAGCACCATTGATGGGCCTCAATGAGATTATTGATGGTGGACCATCAAGTAGCAAAGGTAAAAAAAGGTGGTTTTATTTTTATTTTTTAGTTTTTACCCCCAAAACAATTTTCCCTCTCAATTTTTTTTAAATTTCACACTTTTCTTCATTTGTTCGCTTGATTTCTTAATTATCTTGGCAGATTATCATCTTATTATTTGATCGACCATCTTTGAATCATCGTCAAGGTATTTTTCAAAATCCTAACTTTCCCATTTGTACTTTTTCTAGGTTTTCACATGCTTATGTGACGTATCTTTATGTGTAAAGATGATATGGAGTTGTATATTGTGTTATAAACGAGTTTAATTAAATATTGAGCATGAAATTGTACGATTTTGAGCAAATTCTATCAATTTCTATTCTTGGAACATCGATGATCAATGAACACCATTGATGGTGTCTTAAACCATCGATGGTTGTCAGGTATCCTTCTATAGTTAGAAGTCTAAACACTAGTGTTTTTTACTCTTTTTCGTATTTTCTTTAATTCTCATTGATTCTAACCCATATATTTGAGTATTCTCTATATTAAATCATGTTTATTTGTCTTGGTAGAAAATGGTATCAAGCAAAATACCCCGAAGTGCACAACTCCCTCCCCGAGAGACTCAAGAGTAGTATGATAAGCTCTTTATCATTCATGACAGAGGAGTTGATACATGCCATCTGCAGGAGTATGGCAACATTGTGGGACTCCAAGAGAGAGTTGGTTTGAGTCCTATGATGAACAAGGGTGTGGAGTGAGGCAATATCACTAGGGTGTGAGAGTTCTCTTTGAACTATAGCTGTGAGCATGGTGCGAATGTTGCTACCACCAAATTTGAGGGAAACAATCAAGCTTAGTTAAGAATACATCCAGAAGATCCTTAATCTTCCAACTCCCTAGAGAGATTAAAAGAACCTATTTTAGTATTCTACAAATGTTGTAGCTAGTTCTATAAATGGTCAAAATAAATTTAGGCTTAGCCCAAATTTGGGAAGTGAACGCTTATAGGCTAAACTCTTCATACAGGCCTAAACACACGGCTACATCAAAGCCCACCTAAACAACATCAAAGTTCATACAAACCTCACACAAACTTTGCCTCAAATACCAAAATAGGCCATGACATCCATGTCCTAAGGAATGTGAGGTGTCCACTTTCTTGCGAAGCTTGTTTGCGTCGAAAGGTTGTTTATTCATGGAACTCATTATAACTTCAATTGTTTATAACAAGTTCAAAAGAGTTAGTCTTTTTATAATATTTTTCTTACACGAATGAAAATAAAAAGGTTATAACTCTCTTCAAACACACGCAGAGAACGTTTATCACCTGCTGCTTGTATGGGATCTTTGTCTGTGCCGGGGTTTATCCATGCACCATTATGGATCAGATCCGGTTGATCGGAATAAAATATCAATGCTCTTACTTCACAAAGTAAACAATCGCAGAAGTAAATAATCTCGACTAAGCGAGATTATTACTATTCTCAAGATCAAAACCTAGTTTGATCTGGAGAAAAAGGGAATGAGCCTCAGATCTCTCGAACTCTCCCTCTTTATGCTAAAGAACTTTGCCAAGATCTGTTAGCCTCTCTAAAATTCATCAGAATATCACTCTATCTCCTCTAAAATTCACGGCTCTCTTTAGATCTACCTTTATGAGGGTTCTAGGGGTATATTTATAGATTTTATATGTCATGTTTGTGGATAGGATCGAAGAACAACTACTATTATCTGTATAGGTAGGTTTTCAGTTGTGTAACAGCTTCCACACATTTAAGGATAACCATACATATTTATGGATGACCCTAAAGAGTTATAGAAGCCAATCTTATCAGAAAACACGTCAGGAACTAACCTGGACATGAGTCACTTCGAAGTGACGAGGAATTTCCGAGTCACTTTGAGGTGACTCGGATTCTCCGAGACAGTTTGTACTATCTTTGGTATTTTGACTTTAATTCTCTCATCCGACCTCAGGATAAAGTGACTCAAGATGTGCTAAAAAGCTAACGAAGAGAGCTACAACTTTTATCTTTTGAGATTTTTGGATTCAAATCTCATCATGGTCAAAATTTTACTTCTTCGTGCGGGTCAATCTAGAGTGACCCACATGTGTACAAGCCACCTTGAGCCCTCCTGATTGTATTTGCTTCGTTATTTCACATGTTTTGACATTTCATGTGTGTTCCTTCGCTTCTTTTTATAGCATTAAATGATCCTCTTTGACTTGGATAATCCTCTTTGACTTGGATTATAGCGTTCATCGCATTCTCTCCGTTTCAAACTATGTGCGGGAACCTATTGGCACTTTTGACGTCTACAAAGCTCACAAGAACGAACTTCATCCAAAAGCTACATAGTGAGCATTGCCTAAAGTTTCTCATAGAGCTTGGCCTTTGACTGTTATAGGTGAGCCTCACCATTGACTATTTCAAGCAATATTTTTATGAAAATGGTCCTCCCTATTATCTACTAAGTTAACAGCCCACTTAATCCACATTTAATGGTCATTAACACTCTCTTATTCTATAAGAGGAGGGGTGATTGCTCATTTTAGAAAGCGATAACTTTTTGAAGAATCAGAGTGGACTGATCTCAAGATTCAGCATCTTCAACTAACCAAATCCTTCGGATTTTATCTTCTTCAATAATCTCCAACCAGCAAGTGACTCATTGTGTTCATTATATCGTCTATGGCATACAAGATTGAAGCTCCATCGATACACAGAAAAGAACCCTAGATTTATACAATTTGTTGTTATTTGTTTTATTTTCTTTAAATTGTAGTACAAGTTAATTGTAATTTAAAGACCCAAAATAATATGGCTACTCTACTGAGGATTATTTTCTTAATTGATGCGAAAATCTTATTGTAATCAAATAGTAAGGCCCTTAGGTCTTCTCCTGAGATATTGATCATTGAATTTGATAAATCAAAGTTCGACAAATTTATTTGCTCTCCAAAATCGTCGATGGCTACTATCAGGAGCTATCACCAGGTTCACCGTAGTGTGAAAGTAGGTTCGAATTCGACCCTCACATATGTCAAGGCAAATTTTGCTAAAGATAGTTTGAGCTTCATTAGAAGCCAAGCAAACTCCACCCAAAGCGGAGAAGCATTGACTCTCTCTTCAAGTGAAGGCTAAGACACTCATATGTCTTCTGATTTTGGACATCAATCTATATCCCCGCAGGGTCTTCTTTAAAGCATCTTGCGATGCTCTTTATGCTTCCTTAATATGAGAAAAGAACACAGGTAATCCTTCATCTAATATCCAACAAGGAAACAATATCACCTATGGTGACTTTTCATCCAAATCATAAGTTTTGGCGTGTGATGAGAACTTGAATTTCCCACACTAGTCGAAGGGAAAAGCAATGTTGTCATAGGTGACGTTCGCTCACTACAATCCAAATAGGTGAAGTTGCCCCTAAAGGGAGCAATTGCTTATGTCAAGTTGGAGCTCTTGTTTATTTAAGATAGTTCTTTTCTCTAAAAAGGGCATATACCAATGTCAACATTGTGTGACCTTAAGAAAAATTATCATGACAGTTTAAATGACTTGCTAATGTAAATCCATCAGTTTTTAATCATCTCAATTAAATTCCTGAGCATTTAGAGGCTAGGATGAAAAGGCCATGACGCACCCAAAAGGGTAAAAGAAACTAACAAGAGTTAGATGAAGATGAAGATGATGATAATCTTTCTGATCCAAATACTCTCCTGGTATTGGAAGTATACTTCTAGAAACCAATAATATGTATCATCACACCAGGTCGAGACAATGTGCAATAATTTCCTTTGATTACTCTCTCTCCTTCCAATGCATGCTCCACTAGCTTTGTCCCAAATTGGTCAACCCACCATTAATGCAAATTCCTCTATTTCTTCAGATGCAACTTCTAGTTCATGTCATGAGCAACAATGGGTTGTGATTATGGTTGAGTGAGAGGCTCATGATAATCTTGTTCGTCAAATTGAGGCTTAAAGAAAAGCATCAGAATAATGGTTTGAGCGATTGGAGGATATGCTTAATTAACTTATGCTAGCTTCTCATCCTTGACCAAGCTTTTCAAAAGGGAAACGATCTCTTATTGGGATACCTTCAGAAAAAGAGCAAGTATATCATGAGTATGAAAATTCCATCCACATAGGATCAAAACATCAGTGCTTCCTAAAGTAAGTCATAAGGTTAAGGTCCTTGAGCATCTTCAAGAGCAGCTCAATGCTCTCACATAAAGGACAAAGCTAAAGAAGCTTGGAATTACCCGACCTTACCCCCATTGAGTGGGATTTGGTTCCCTACTCAATAAACTTTAAGCTGCCAATGTTACATGCATTTGATGGTAAAGGTTCTCTAAACTAACATATTTACTACTTCTATCAGCAAATAGGGAATGTAGTAGGAAATGATTCCATCAGGGCATGACTTTTTATTAGAACATTTTAGGGGGCAGCCATTGATTGTTTTCAAAATTTGGCAGATGGATAGGTTAAGTCCTGAGATGATTTAGTGTCTCAGTTCCTCTTGTAATTTTATGAGGAATAATTAGATGTGACCAAGGCTAGACTGCTCTCTGAAAAGCAGAGAGGTGATGATTTGGTTAGAGATTATATTGAACGGTTTCACAATTTGAACCTACATTGTTAGGATATATCACTTTTGATGCTACTTCAAATATCCTAAGCCATATAGAGGCCTACATGGGTGCTATAAAAGCAAACTCATGGAAGGACTTAATGAAGCAAGTAAAAATCACAGAGAAGTCTGCTGAATATTTCAACAGGTTTGATCCCTTATTTATAATGATGTTGGGGGTCCTTCTCCTACTATTTCTTCGGTTGGTCATTGATATTTTGCTCTAATTATTGATGCATACTACTCCACGTACATGTGGATTTTTCCAATTTCTCAAAAATCTTAGGTGTTTATTATTTTTCCAAAGTTTTTGGTGATAGTTGAACGTCAATTCAACACGAAACTAAAATCTATTCAAACTGATTAGGGAGGGGGGAATTTTGCAAATTAACTACTTATTTTTTTATCTTGGGCATTGTTTATCGTTTCTCTTACCCTCACACTCTTGAACAAAATGGTGTTGTTGAACATTGTAGTCGTCATATCATTGAAATTGGCCTTTCTTTATTAGCTCATTCTTCTATCCCTCACAAATATTGGCATCATGCATTCGAAAATGTTGTCTACCTCATCAATCACTTGCCATCCAAAGTGTCCTCAAATCAATCCCCTTTTTAGTGTCTCTTCCAATCCTCCCCGGATTAACTATTTTTTAAGGTCTATGGGTGCCTCGGTTTTCCATATCTAAGGCCTTATAACTCCCTTAAGATGGATTTCTAGTCCTCCCATTGCGTGTTTCTAGGTTATAGTCCTTCCCATCATGGCTATCGGTTTCTAGACCAACACACAACATCTTTATATCGTGAGGCATGTTCAATTTGATGAGCATCAGTTCCTGTTGTATACCATGAGCCCCTCTTCTTTCAGCCCCAGCACAACCTCGACCGAACCCTCTCTTACCATTCCCCATCTTCTTTATACTCCTCCATTAAACTCAAAATTGCATGCTTACTCTCTCCAGCCTAGTCCCGTTGTTCATCCTCCTCCCTGTATCATCCCCTCCTGATTTTCCCCTTCTCTACATACCCCTATTAGACAATCTGTTACCCCCTTCTCTGTCCCTTCTACATCTTTATAGTCGTCTCCCTCAAGTGTCACCCTACGACCACCTCCCAGAACTCATACTATGCAATTGTGCTCTAACTTAAAACCTAGATTCCTATTTTCTCTTTCCGCATCCACATGCACTACTACCACACACACACCACTTCTTGAACCAACATGCTTTCCCATTGCTAATAAGAAAGTTAAGTGGCTTAGGGCTATGGCCGATGAGTTCAATGCCCTTCTTCGGAATAGCACTTGGTCTCTAGTTTTGGCATATGCCTCCATGAATGTGGTTGGGTCCAAGTGGGTCTTCAAGTTCAAAAGCAGGCAGATGGGTCAATTGAGTGATATAAGGCTCGTCTAGTCACTAAGGGATTCCACTAGCAACCTAGAGTGGACTACAAGGAAACTATTAGTCTGGTCGTTAAGCCTATGACAATACGCACTATCATTGCCTTGATCGTGCTAGTAGATAGTCTATTCACCATCTCGATGTTCACAACACCTTTCTCCATGGCAATCTCACAGATACTGTTTATACATATTAGCCACCTAGTTTCATAGATCCATCACTTTTGGATCACATATGCATATTCATCGGTCTCTATATGGCCTCAAACAGGCCCCCGAGCTTGGTTTCATTGGATTTCTTAGGCACTTATTAGTAATGGATTTACGAGGTCCAAAACTAACTCTTCACTCTTTTTCTACTTGAATGGCGATATTCAATTATTTGTTGTCTATGTAGATGGTATTAATATGACAGGTAATGATTCGGCGTTTATATCTTCTCTCCTCACCTCATTGTCGATTGAATTCTCCATTAAGGATTTGGGTCTTCAATATTATTTCCTTAGCATTGAGGTGGTCCCGCAGCCCTTAGGTCTCTATCTCTCTCAGCAGAAATATATTCTTGAGCTCCTTCAAAAAGTGAGCCTCTCTGATGCCAAACTGGTTACCACTCCCCTCTCTATATCCATGGTACTTAATAAACTCTTTGTTACTCTATTCCTCGACCCGACAAGTACAGACAGATTCTGGGAGACCTTCAATATATCACTCTAACCCAACGTGATCTGTCGTTTGTGGTTAATAAGTCTGTCAGTTTATGCATTAGCTGATGAAGGACCACTGGATGGCGGTCAAACACATCCTCTGTTGCCTGAAAGGGACAATCAATCACGGTCTATCATTCCAATGTGGACCTAATGATCATCTCCTAGGCTTCTGTGATTATGATCGGACTAGATCTCTCGACGATTGTAATTTGACAGGGGTTTTGTGTTCTTTCTTGGTATGAATCTCATCTCTTGGATGTCCCACAAGCAATACACTATTTCCCGATCTTCCACCGAATCCGAGTACAAGGCTCTTGCAGACACATAGGCCGAACTGACTTGGCTTCTGTCACTCTTCTCAAAAATTTGTATCCCTCTCCATTCTCCTCAAGTGCTTTGGTGTGACAATTTAGGGGCCACCTATCTATCCGCGAATCTAGTTTTTCGCACATAGACGAAGCACGTTGAGATCGATTTCAACTTCATCTGTTATAAGGTTGCTCGTCGTGATCCTCAGGTCTAGTTTATTAGTATGTAGGATCAATTCACAGGTATCATGACCAAGATGTTAGCCTGGACCCACTTCGAGTTCCTGCAGTCCAAGCTGCAAGTCGTTTCACACCCTTAGCTTATGGAGCGTATTAAAGATATTATATGTAATTATGTCATGATAATTATTGTATATTAGTTAATATCTTTAGAGATTCAGATAGATATAAGATACTATCTTTAGAGATTGGATAGATACTTTCTGTCTCTTGTAACCTCAATATATAGACATACTCTATGCATATTAATTAACATAAAATACAGAGATTAATTATTCTCTAAAATACTATGGATATTACTGGCTCCGCCCCAATGAGCACCCATCATCAGAAGCAAATTCAAAATTGAATTTGCTAGTACACCCTCAAAAAGAATGTGTTTCATTATGTAAAATGTGATTATTGCTTCCATAATGTGTGAAAATATGTTATAAGAGTAAAGAATGAACAACCATAAATCTTTGTAAGATCAACCCATTCGTGAGTTTTCCCTCACACAAGTAGAGGGATTCTGAGAATAGATGGAGGAAGGAGAAGCATAAGATTTTAGGTAAGCTTTTATTCCAGATTTTTTTAGTTAGAGTAAAACAAAATAATAATAATAGTAATAAGAATGAAAGGATGAAACTTTACCTACTATAGCCATCCGTGTTGCCTCAGGCTACGTTCTTCAACCACTCTATGGTCAAATGGTCCTTCGTCGGTGGTCACCGTGGCAATCCAAACACACAACCAAAAAGAAGAAGAAGAAGAAGGAGAGAATGAGCTGGTTTCATTCACGTGAAACATAGGAAGAAGATAAAGAAAAGATAATGTCTTTTTGGCCTCTATCTCTAATAGGGTTTGTTTTGTCCTCTAGCATTAAATAATGATTTACAGATGAGAGGAAAATGAAATTTAACCCTAAACTTATTTAAGGTTTTTTTAAGGATTTGTCTTTTAAATAATAGAAAACTACATAACATTTAATCTAGAAAATTTTCATTAACCTCCCTATATTGTTTGAAATAATATTTCACACACAAACACTGTTTATTAGGAATTACAAGAGAAATCTTTTGGTAAAATAAAATTTTCTATCTCAGTGCCTAAATTCTAGATATTTTTTAAGTCCATAGACAATATTTTACTTAAAAAATTTATTTGTTTATAAATTATCATTTAGCCCTTGTTTTGAAAAATAATATATTTTGAGTACAAAATGGTAAGTTCAGAGAACAAATCCTTAAAACGCCAATAAAAATTAATAAAATAATTATAAGTGATTAGTAATTGTTGCTCTTATTTTTAATTAGGAATGTATATGTGATGTAGTATTATAGGACCAGGTGAGTGTATGATCTGATCTAATCACACTAAAAACACTAGAGGGGGTGTGAATAGTATTTATAAAATTTTATGCAAAGTAGATAATAATTTACAAAGAAGAAATGACAATCACAGAAAATCATCAATACAAACACAAGGATTTATACTGGTTCCACCTTCCAGGTGTACATCCAGTCCCTAAGCAAATCCCGTTTGAGAGTTTCCACTATGATTTTATAAAAGCCCAAAAATTTGTAATATATATATATATTTAATATGTGATTAATTATGATATATGGATTTTTATTTTGATAAATACAGTTAAATGGTATGTGAGTAGTATACCATGTGTTTTGAGTATAAACAAGTTCATTAGTGAGGAAGAAAAGAGTCAAAACATGCACAATTGCTAAATATATGAGGAGCTGGAAAATTCCAGTCCGGTCGACCGCTGCGGTCGACCGCAGACGGTCCACCGTCACGGTTGACCGCGAGACCTGCAAAAGCTTTTCTCCTGTTTTGAGTTGGTTTCGGATTTCTAAAGCTCATATTCATTTTTCTTGGTTTATATATCAATCTTTCATGAATTTTCTCAGTTTTTCTAAGAACCCTAATAGCCACCAAACCCCCATAAACCATAACTTGATTCTTGAAGAAGATTGGACGTTTTTGAGCGGGATTTTGTATGGTTTTTGGCTTTTGGAGTGGAGATCTTCTTTGGTTTGGCATCTTAAATGTTTTTCTACAAATCTCAGGCAATTTCATCTCTGCTAATCCCCCTCTTAGTTTTTTTAAAATGTTTTTAAAGAGTTTTTAACATGTTTTATAGAGCCAAATTGACTAGTTTATGAATAAAAGTTAATTTTTTTGTATTATATGTATAAAGACTAGATCTTTCCATATGAAAAGGTTTGAGAACGAATTTATAGAAGATATTTAAGATCTGAAAATGATTTAAAAGTAGTTTAATCTGAAGAAAGATGAATTGTTCTTTGTTTCAAGTTCTTATGCATGTTTTAGGGTTTTAAATATGATTTTTTATGCACATAATCATGTATTATATATTATGTTGCTCCCAGAAGTTTTTATCTGCTGTTGATATGTTTCTATGCAAGATTCATATTATTTTAATCATGTTTGAATCACCTAAACACGGTGTGAGCATAACACACACAACTAGATTTAGAATCTGGAATTTCAGCCCACAGTCGACCGCGTCTTATTGGCGGTCGACCGCGTGCAGAGCAGAGGCCTGGGTAGGCCCTGGAAGTCGTCGACCGCGTCTTATTGGCGGTCGACCGCGTGCAGAGCAGAGGCCTGGGTAGGCCCTGGAAGTCGTCGCGGTCGACCGTCGCATAATTACGATCGACCGCCAAACTGTATATCAGCCTGTGCATGTTTTGTTCGATTGTTTTGGTTTTCGACCGAGCCTCTCGACCTTGTACTACTGTAATATAATGTTTATGAGTTGTTTAACACTCTAGATGTCAGTAAACACCAGATATGGATATGCACACCGAGACATGTGCACATATATTTAGAATATGTTGTGTAGACATACCTTTGTCCTAATTTAAGTTGATAAATATGATGAGTATAGTAATTTCATGTTTTCGGAATAGGAAGATGAAACCTATATCCGCAGGGCAATTGAGTAAGAATATTATAAAAGTATCTTTATTTTATATATCCGGAATGGGGAAATAAAAACTTATTTCTGCAGGGCGATTGAGTAAAAACATTACAAAAGTATCGCCATTTCATGTATCCGGGATAGGGAGATAAAATCTATTGCCGCAGAGCGATTGAGTAAGAATATTACAAGAGTATCGCTAATGCACATGAGATGCACACTTGTAAGTATTATAAATTGTAGTTTTACTTCCATTTTGAATACCCGTAAGTAGGGTGTTTTCTCTGAGACTGTGGCTTACACGGTAGGGCTTATGGTTAATCTTTGTTTTGGATGAGTTTCTCTTATGTTAGATCCGTCTACCCGAGTGTAGATCGGGATGAGATATTTGTTCTACAGGTTTGAGGTTTGGAGTGTTATCTTTTTGTTTGTTGTTCTTTTTCATTTATAGAGTTTGGAATCAGTATTTAGGGAGTCACAATTTGAGACATGGTATACATGAGGATTTCGTTGTTTGAATTATTTCGCTTAACGTACTAACTCTCGTATTGTGGATTGCTAAATACTAATCTCCAGTTAGAGTTATATGAATGATTTTATACTTGTATACTATCAATATTTTCTTTATACTCCTACCCCTTCCCCTAGGGAGAGGTGGAGATGATCTCGCTATAGCGCTTTGATGCTCGCTATGGGGAGAGGGATAGATGCAGGTAGTCCGGCGCACGAAGAGTCGCAGGTTGATGGGATTTCCTCATAGTTTCTATCTAGTTATTTATTATATTTGTAACTTTTACAGAACTCCACAGTTAGTTATTTAAGTTCAGACTCTTGGCTTGTATCTCATTTTGTTGTAGCTGAGAGCCATAGAGGTATTTTGTTTGACTCATTGTATTTGAGATTTATTTCAGACTCATAGATATTTCAATTCTATTCTAGTTGGACTCACTGAAGATTATTCTCATATAGCTTATGTGTACACTTAGTTTCATTCTATTTCTATTTTTTGCCTGTCTGTACCTTCACCTATTTATTGTTTTCCCTAGAGAGATAGTGACTGTGATAGTGAAACAAGTCGTAGCATGGTGTTTGGTGCTTGGCAGGTTTGACAATCCGAGTTTCGCCTTAGATTGCAGCCTCACGTGAAACCTGGGGCGTCACAGATGGTATCAGAGCTCTAGGTTCCAATATCCTTAGGATCATTCCTGTGTCATATGTGGAGTTAGGATAGAGTTTAGAAGGAATCATGTATATAGTCCGCTAGGAATTCCTAGTATGAGTAAGGACGTATTATATATGTACGCGGAAAATTTACAAATTTTTTTATGATGAACTACTTGCTTGAATAATAAAGCATGCTATGAGATATATATGATATGATTTACTTATTAGTATACGTTATATCTTTTCCTGCTTGAGATTCTATTTACTGTGTAATAAGCTTTACTTCTAAATTATAGATGTTAGGAAGAGGACGTGGACATCGAAGTACTCGAGCTTAGGGACCTGAGCAAGTCAATAGAGAGTCGAGCCGCAGTAGGCTCCGCAATATTTAGTGGATCTCATAGAACCATTAGTAGCTCGTCTGGCAGCTATTGAGGAGAAGTTAGTAGATCAGGTTCGACAGGGAACACTCATTCAGGAGGAGATACCAGAGGGGACACCGGTAGTCATACCACCACCTTCAGTTGATGATGGAATGGCTGAGCGAGAGGCTTGGCTTCATTTGGTAGAGAGGTACCAGAAGTTGAAGGCTCCAGAGTTTCATGGTTCGACGGATTCTATTGCAGCACACAAGTGGAAGGAAGTTATAAGCAACATTTTGGACATGTTTAATGTGAATACTGTGCAGAAGCAGAGGCTAGCAGCTTCTAGCCTCAAGGGTGATGCCGGAGGATGATATCGGCTTCGTTTTAGCCTAGAGCACAGGATGATGGCTTAGTGGGAGACTTTTGTGTATTTCTTTGAAGAGCAGTATGTTTAAGCTGTAGCGAAAGCCGTGAAGGAGTTAGAGCTGGCTCGATTGGAGCAGGGGGATATGTCGGTGACGGACTTTGAGAGTAAGTTCATATCACTACTTAGATTCAATAGCATGTGGCACACCGAGGAGAGGCAGGCCCAGATGTTCATGATGGGACTTCATCCAGGTTTACGTTGATATCTAGTATCTCGAAGATTTCATTCAGTACAGGAGGTGGCAGATGCTGCCATAGCGTAGGAGACAAACATAGCTATATTTATTAAGGGCAAAGATGGAAATGCTAAGTCAGGATAGTCCAGGGATAAAAGTAAGGGTAAGAGACCTTTTACAGGCTCAAGAGGATCCCAGCATCAGAATAAGGCTCCACATCTACAGGGTCCCCATAAGAAGGGCAATCAGCAGAATCAGAGGGTGCAACAGCAGCATCGATTTCATGGAGCTTATTTCAATTACAACAAGCTCAGTCATAGAGCAACAGAGTGCTGCAGTGCACCCACAACAGGTCAGTAAGGCAGAAATCAGCAGCAACATAAATCAGCAACAGTAGCAGAACCCTACTTAGGGTCGCAGTCAGGGTCAGAAGTTGAGTATTGAGACACCTCCAGTAGTCCCAACGATTGAGGGATAGGTACGAGCGATTTAGGAGACCCAGCAAGGACATATAGTCCCATACGTTCCAGGTGATGCAGCACAGCTGACTGGTAGAGTGTATGCAGTTGTTCCTCACGATCATGGCGTGAACGGGATGGTGGTGGAAGGTACTTTCCTTGTGAATTCCTTTCTAGCACGTATTCTTTTTGACTCTAGCGCTTCGCATTCTTTTATATCCTACAATTTTACGGTTAGACTCCAACTTGTAGCGTAGCCATTAGATTTTTCTTTATCTGTATCTACTCCTTTAGGAGAGACGTCTCTTTTAGAGAGTATTTGTAGGAGATGGATCGTCAGTTTGGACGATTCTAAGTTCATGATAGACCTGATCGTGTTAGGTATGTCTGAGTTTGATGTTATCTTTGGTACAGATTGGCTATCTTCCTACAATGTGAGTATCGATTGTTTTGTGAAGACAGTCAGTTTGTGAGCATGTGATGAATCTGAGTTAGTGGTGGCGACCTCCAGAGGCAACCAGTTTGCGGAATCATATCTGGCATATGTCGAGGAGCTGATGTTGCGGGATCAGGATGCAGATTTGAGTGCGATACGAGTAGTCTCAGAGTACCAGGATGTTTTCCAGGACATACCAGGATTACCTCCAGTAAGAGAAGTCGAGTTTTGCATAGAGTTGCAGCCAGGCACCACGCCGATTTCCCGAGTTCCTTACCGTATGATGCCTGCTGAGATAAGGGAGCTATAGATCTAGCTAGATGAGTTGTTGTCTCAGGGATTCATTCGACGGAGTCACTCTCTGTGGGGAGCACTGGTCCTCTTTGTGAAGAAGGACAGGAGTATGCGATTATGCATTGATTATCGCGAGTTGAACAAGGTCACTATCTAAAACAGATACCCATTACCGAGGATCGATGACTTGTTCAACCAGTTGCAGGGGTCTCAGTGTTTTTCAAAGATAGATCTTCGTTCTGGTTATCATTAGTTGCCGGTTTGGGAGATGGATATTCCCAAGACTATCTATTTTACTAGATATGGGTCTTTCGAGTTTCTTATCATGCTATTTGTGCTGACTAATGCACCAGTAGTATTCATGGATTTGATGAATCGGGTTTTCCGTCCATACTTGGACCAGTTCGTGATAGTTTTCATCAACGATATCCTCATCTATTCGATATCGGAGGTCGAGCATAAGCAGCATTTGAGGTTAGCATTGCGGACTTTGTGAGAACACCAGTTGTATGCCAAATTTAGTAAATGTGAATTCTAGTTATCGGAGGTTAGATTTTTGGGCCATGTCATCAGTCGGGAGGGCATTACAGTATATCCGGCTAAAGTAGAGATCGTACTTGATTGGGAACCACCAAAGAAAGTTACCGAGATTCGTAGCTTCTTTGGTCTAGCAGGCTATTACAAAAAATTTATTCAGGATTTCTCGAAGATCGTGACACCACTTACATGCCTTACTAAGAAGGGTGTATAGTTTATTTGGGCCACAGAATTCCAAGTGGCCTTTGAGATATTGAAGACTAAGTTGACTTCATCACCAGTATTGATTATTCCCAGCAGTGATAAGACTTTTGTTGTCTACACGATTGCATCTTTATCAGGTCTTGAAGGTGTATTAATGCAAACCCAGAGAGTTGTAGTCTATATTTCAAGACAGTTGAGGACTCATGAGCAGAATTATCCCACGTATGATTTGAAACTAGCAGCAGTGGTCTTTGCACTGAAAGCGTGGAAACATTATTTGTACGGAGTACAGTTTGAGTTATTCACAGATCACCAAAGTTTTAAGTACCTCTTTTCAAAGAAAGAACTCAACCAGAGACAATGGCAATGGATAGAGTTTATTAAGGATTATGAGTTCGCTATACAATAGCATTCGGGAAAGGCGAACATGGTAGCAGACGCGTTGAGCAGGAAGCGTCGTAGCGGGCTAGCAGCTTTGAGGTGTTCACTATATCGGGATCTTTATACTCTCAGCCATTATGATTTTAGGCCAGAGATTGGCGGGAGCAGTGTTTTCTTAGGAGCTTTATCAGTACAGCAGTCTTGGGAAAATAGAGTAGTCGGAGCTCAGTTAGAGGATTCTTGGATTCAAACCTACAAGGGGCAGATTTCCAAAGAACTCAAGGATGATTGGACTATTGGAGTAGATGGAGGCCTTCAGATTAAGGGCATGATTGTCATGTCGAACAATCTACAGCTGAAGAGGGAACTTTTTGACGAGGTACATCATAGCAGATATACAGTGCACCCAGGCATGACGAAAATGTACAAGGATCTGAAGAGGTACTTTTGGTGGAGTGGTATGCGCAGAGAGATTTTAGAGTATGTGGCTACGTGTTATACCTGCTAGTACGTTAAGGCAGAATATCAGAGACTTGCAGGAACCCTACAGCCTTTACCCCTTCGCGAGTAGAAGTGGGTAGATATTTCTATGGATTTTATAGTAGGGTTGCCTAAATCAAAGAAAGAAAATAATTCTGTTTGGGTGATAGTAGACAGATTGACAAAGTTGGTGCATTTCTTACCTGTGAGATTGACTTATACGACAAACACATATGCGAGGATTTTTATTCGAGAGATTATCAGTTGTATGGAGTTCCGAAGACGATTGTATCAGATTGGGGCTTAGTCTTCACATCCCATTTCTAGAGGAGTTTTTAGGATGCTTTTGGCAGCCAGTTATCATTCAGTCATGTATTCCACCCCCAAACAGATGGTCAGACCAAGAGGGTGAATCAGGTATTAGAGGATATGTTGAGAGCATGTGTTATAGATTTTCAGGGTAGCTGGGAGGATCACATCCCATTGATTGAATTTGCATATAATAATAGTTATCAAGCTATCATCGGGATGGTACCATATGAAGCCTTATATGGGAGGCCTTGCAGATTGCCTATATATTGGACAGAGCTGGAGGATAGTCTATTACTTGGCTCGGAGCTAGTTAGGCAGACCACGGAAAAGGTGACATTGATTCGAAAGCGCATTCTTGCTGCACATAGTCGGCAAAAGAGTTATGCAGATCAACAGAGATGACCCTTAGAGTTTCAGGTCGGAGACTTAGTTATGTTAAAAGTATCAACGATGAAGGGCGTTCAGCGATTCGGTAGACGGGGGAAGCTTGCTCCGAGATATGTTGGTCCATTTAGGATTATCGAGCGCATTGGAGTTGTTTCTTATAGATTAGACCTTCCAGCATCAATGTTGAGCATACACGATGTATTTCACATTTTGATGCTCAAGAAGAAGTTGTGTGACGAAGAGCAGCAGAGGGTGAATGATTCACCAGAGGTTGAGATCCAGGATGATTTGACTACCATAGAGATTCTGGTATGCATTCTTGCTAGAGAGAATAAAAAGCTTAGAAACAAAGTCATTTCATTAGTGAAAGTTTAGTGGAACCGGCAAGGAGCCAAAGATATTTCTTGGGAGTGTGAGGAGGATGTACTTTGCAACTATCCATACCTGTTTGAACATGTAAGATGTTGATATTTAAACGTATTTATATGCGTTGATAGATGTGATTACATGTGTTGTTTAGTCACGTTTATACTTAACACTAGAATGGGTCATTCAACACTTAGCTTTTAATTATTTGGAACATATGGTATATATATGGGGGTTCATTGTTTGGATTTTTTGCCCGACGTTAAGTGAGGATGCACATATTTTAGATTGGTTAAGTTTAAATGTGGCTTATGATTCGTATCTAGAGATTAATGGTACGAGATGTGTACGGGAAGGGTTTCCTTATCTTGATTATCCCCTCTTAGTGCTTTTCTTATATTATTAATTCCTATGATACGACTGCGGAATTTCTAGGACGAAATTCTTTTAAGGGGGGTGAATGTAAAACCCTAAAAATTTGTGATATATATTTTGGAATGCTTTAATATTGTTATATGGATGACGGTTTATAACCGTCCCGCTAGACAATAAAACCGTCCTCATAGGCCTAAGGGAACGGTTACTCATCCGATACCTTTGCCGCCGTAGTGCTTGGCCTAAGGGGACGGTTCATGATCCAAGTAGCACGGTTCTTGAACTGTTTCCGTTTATAACATTTGGGGACGGTTCACCTATGGGGACGGTTCATATTTTTACAGATGGTAACGGTTATTTAGCAAAGGGAACGGTTATAATTTTAAGCTATCGTTACGCTTACACACCAAGGGGGACGGTTTCAAGTTTTACCTAAGAGGACGGTTATATTGTCTATGGGAACGGTTTTGTTTGTGATCTACGGGGACGATTTTTATACCAAAGGTGACAGTTAGCAGTGGGGACGGTTTTTAGCAATGGGGACGGTTTCCAGATGTAAAGATATGGGAACGGGTATATATAGAAAATGGTACGATTTTTAATTTTGACCGTGCAAAAGAAAACCATCCAGATATATCACATTTTTTTGACCTGTAGTTTCAAAATTAAAAAGAACAAAACAAAATGAAAACTCCATGATTTATACATGCTCATGTCACAAACAAAGAAATGAAACTCCAAATTTTGCAAGCAAATTAACAACCAAACATAAGGAACAATTCATTGGATCATTACAATGAGTTTAGTACAAGTTTTTTCTTTTATCCAAAGTACATGACTAACATTCCTCTTTCATTAAAACAAAAAGTGTCTTCTGTTTAAATATCTCCATTGGTATACATAATTTGTAAATTGTGTGGATAGAGCTAATCTCACAGTAAGTGATCAAAAGCACGTGTGGAATAACCTGGTTCAGTCACCATCAATTTTCCTGCATAAATTTAGATAAAAAGATAAAAATGAGATTATATTCATTGCAAGATTCAATCACTTGATTAAATGCTTTAAAATTTTAAGTAAGCAGCTCTTAGTAGAAGTTTAAAGAATTGATGAAATGTTGCAGGTATGTAAGGAAAAATAAATTTCTCCATTATCCAACACCTGTGTCATTGAGAGCATCTATTAATGTTTGTTTGTTTGACAATTATGACTTGTGTAGCTGAAACTAACCAATTATGGCAAACAAATGAATTGTAGCTTGAACTAACCAACACATGTGCCATCTCTTTTGTTATGTATTGCCTGCTCTTGCATTGCTTTAATCATCTCCTTCATTTGTTTTTCTTCTTTGTCAAGTTACATGTTCATAGGTATGTGAGCATTCTCATCAATTGGCTTCAAGTAATCCTCGACAGTGGCTTCCTGTAGATAAAAAAAATAATATTACAATAGGGTGGGATTTTTATCAGCAATGGAGATTTTTCAAAAGATTTCAAACATGCATTTTTCGTAAGCATCTCAGAAAAGCTAAAAATATAAAAATAATAATAATAAAAGGCCTGATAGAAGTATGTAACGACCAAGATCTCTAGAAGTCATATTACTGACTTATCAACAGTAATATTACTGAAGAATGTCTAGAAGTCATATTACTGACTTATCAACAGTATCGCAACATCAACAATCATGACTTCTAATAAATGCCAATCTAATTTTTGCGCGAAACTGTAGAAGTTTTTCCCCTATCCAGCCAACTTTAATGATCTCATATGACCTTGATTTTAGTCGGTGTCTAAAATAAGGATATATGGTCTCAGACTGAAATATTTTGTTATCCACATTTTTATCTATCTTACAAAGCTGGTTACCCGGTCAACCATCTTTCTACAAAAACCTGGAAGTTTATCTAAACCTTTGGTGCGTAAAAGTGTTTTCTTCTCTGCCTTCCTACGCTACCATTTATTCAGCATCTGACATTTCAGCATATATTAACTCCACTACTGTGATGAATTAATAGTCAGTTGCAAAGCATACAAAATGCATACAATTATCCTTCTACCTATATCGTAGATACAGAACCTGGAAAGGACAGCATAGATATGTGAACATGTGTGGGTATGACAAATCTGCATCAAAGTATAAAAATGAAAATAAGGACTGTGGCGCGATATGCCTCAGAAGCAACAACAAAATTATTTAGGCTTATGTTTTTAATACATAGATATAGTTCTTCGTGATATTTTGTCACCATATCATATTTTATAAATACTACCAGTGATGAAAACAATAGCCTTTTTTAGTACTTTTAATCTTCCCATGAAGGCACTTATTCTTTCGCCTGAAATGTATGGTAAGTTTAATTTTGCTTCAAAATAAGCTACGGATCTAATATATCTATTATAAGGGTAGTTGTCATGAAGAAACAAAGAAAAATATAATCACAGTAAGTGCAAATTTGCAATGCATATCAAAGCAATATCCAGCAAGCGTCAAACATGCATATGAAAGGTATCAAATTCTTATGGGGTTAAGAATATGGTAAAATCCAAACAGGACACTAGAAAACTGTCCATACGCAATGAAGAGTCTTAAGAAGTTTGTGTCAGACACATGTTAGATACATCCAGAGAAGTATTTTCTTTTTCTATACAGTATTTATCTAAAACCATTTCTAGTACCTGCAGCATCACAACATCTCAGTCATTTATAGGTACACAGAAAAAATTGACTGTTGAGCATTTGATAAGGCAAGAAGCATCTCCCTTGCTAAAGAGTAACACTTAACAAGGAAAGTTTGATGCATGACATGAATTTTCAAAAGCATGAGATTGTAAGCAAGTGTCCTACCTTGTGGGTAGAACTTAATGATCAGTGAATCCTTACTGGTCATAAGATTCTGATAAGCTTCTGGCAGTGCATTAGAACTGTACGTCAAAACAAATCCATAAATGATCCTTAAAGAAACATTGCATACAGTCATGAAAGTACTTAAAGTGAATTTACCTCTTTGATGGAAGCATAGACATGAGTTGATCAAATGGATTAAAAAGGTTTCCCAATTCTAAATTCATGTTTGAGGGAACCGAGACCCCTTAAGTCTGATGCAAAAGGACCATAATGAAAAGGGTAATACCTATTGGACAAGTAAAATGAAGTTTATACATATTGTTGACATAAATAGTCATAATATAAATCACAATTTTAGAAAAGTTACGTCACATACATAGCAGACTTCATATCAGGTAGACATAATATTCGTGCCACTCTCAGACATACATCGGCAATAGCATTGATGCATACTAGAGTAGATTAGTTAGCACTAGTGCATAGATCAGATCACATGTCTAAGAGTTAATTCACGTTATATACATGCATCATAATTATATGTTGTCATGTATCAAATAAGAACTGGTAATATCAGAATTCAACACATCAATGTCAATCACTTATGCAATATACACTAGATCATATAGCTGAGTCAAACTTAAGTGTAGAAAAACATAAGTTTATATTTACATGTTACTCACAAGTGCAACGTCACATATGTCACCAATGTCACTGGTGACAAATATAAATATAGTAGTACAAATTGAATGCAAGGATCACAGGAGATATAGAGAACGCCGAAAATGACAAAACTAAAAGGATCGCAATGTGTATCACAATTTGCAAATCAAACAAATTTAGATTCATTTAATTTCGCAATAGTGGGAGGTAGTACAAGGACCACTCAGTTCGTGAAATTTTAGGACTATAACCGCAAAACTTTAATGGTTTAACTACAAGTATAATACATGAGAGAGAATTGTAATCTAGTCACAATTACACATTTGTTACAACCATAGGTTTTTTCCCCACCTGCAGTTCCAAAAGAGACCACGTTTCTCATGAAAATATGGCTTGCAGTCAGATTGATTGCAAATCATTCTTTACAAGAATTACTCATAATTACAATTCGAAGAATAATCACAAAAAAACTGCATACTTTAGGGGCAAAAAAAAGAAAAAGAAAAAAAAAGGTGGCTAAAGTCCCAGTAGGAAGGGGTTCAAAAATGAAAGTATGCAGAGGGCTCCAACAAACACTCAAAACGCAAGTAATTGACTGAGAAAAAAATCAATTAGCCGCGAAGGCAATTAGTATCCCTCACTGATATCCTACTGATCATCAGCATATTAAAAATCTCAGCTGGTTTACTAGCGTCCAAGACTAAATTTAACGCTATAGCACCATTGCAGCTTCCTCAAATGGTCAATTTAAATTTTATAGGATGTGCTTGAAAGGTCCGTGCTAAAGAAATTTTTCATTACTTTGGTTATCTTCAAAGATACATAGTTGTCTAGCTCTAGTCAGAAATTTGCTTGTAGCCCAGTCGATTTAAAACTTTATCTTTCATAACAAAACTAAGGTGCAGAGAACTTGACATCAACCATAAACAAAGCAAGGACTGAAAGCCACTTCAATAAACCGCTAACAGTAGCAGACATCATAACGATCAATCAAATACTTGACAAGATTATGATAATTTAGAATGAAACAAGAGGAAGAAGGGATAAGAATTCTGGAAACATCTTCCATACGTGACTTGTTGCTTTTAACCATCAACAAGCACATTCAATTATTGAAGGTGCTCGATTCTATTTAATTTGTGTTTTTAGTAGAATTTTTGTTTATATTGTTGGATGCAAGGAGCATACATTCTTTAAGACAAGGAGTAGGTGGTTGTCATTTATTAATCTTAATTAAACTAGAAACTAGGTTCCCTTTTTGACAACTTAAGCAATGAAGCTCCTGATCAAGCATTCCTTGGAAATTTAGAAGATTTTCTTCTACCCAAAAGCAATGATCAATCATTCAACATATTAAATAATTCACACATCCAACAGAAACATAGCATTTTCCCAGGAAGTGGAAGCTAAAGAACAATGAAAAGGTTGTTTCGAGCTTTTTTTAGCATCCTTTAACATGACTTGATGCAATTTCTACATGCCATACATATATGTTCTAAGAAAATTAAGGAACAAGAAGAAGATATTTAAACAGTAAGAGCTGAAACTATGCATTACGGCATTAAACAGACACCATACATTATTCTTTTTAGTCGAGAATAGATAACGTACACAACCACAGCCAGCAGAATGTTGATTTCCTTTTGTCAATGAGAAACTCAAATCTGACTTTTTAAACTTTTCCCTCAACCTGGCGCCTTCATTACTTTCCTGTCAAACAAAGAAAGCATTTAATTACTTACCTTTAAGCTCTAATTCCAAATCACATTACACATTAGTATCAAATTTCAGGCTCGAAACTTACCAATCACATCCAAACATGTATGAATAGTCATAGAGAAAGCCCTTGACAATATGATAAACTTTAAAATATTCTATAAATTAGAAGGGGAAAAAAGTTATTTGAAGGGGTTGAAGAAAGATATCTGAATAATTCAGGTATAAGGTATGCATCTCATTCCAGCAAATATCATCACATATAAGATTTGTTCATATTAAGTAGGTGAAGATAAACTCATATGCAATATTTCGTATGTAATAATTAAGAAATGCCTCTAATAATTCCAACCACTTTCAAAGATCAGCCATGACAACAAAGCCCTAATTTGTAAAATTAAATAAAAATTTTGTTAAATAGATAAAAAGGAAAAATTGAAACCCTAGAGTTTGATGATTGAAAAGGAGAGAGAAGTGCCCAATCACTGGATGCTAGAGAGGGGATGGCCTTCAAGTCGACCAACAAGTGTCTGTCGAACGAGGAAAGGTAAAGGAGAGGCGGCGGAAGTGGTGAGCCGAGGAGAGGAGGGAAATGAGGACGAGAAGGTCGGCGAGAAGGAGAGGTGACGGAAGTGGGGAGCCGAGGAGAGGAGCCTGCGATTTTGCTCCGTCCAGGAGAGGTTAGATCGCAGAGGGAAGAGGAGATCGACGATAAAAAACCCTAGGGATCAGCGACGGGAGGAGGCGTTTGAGTTATTAATTTTGATCGGGTGAAGAGATGAGGGGTTATACGAAATCAAATAGAATTGTTTTTTTTTTGTTAAAGTCTGGGCGCGAACATAAAGCCCGTAATAAAACCATCCCTTAGCCCATATAAAACCGTCCCCTTAGCTCATTATAAAATTTTAGACTAAGCCTAAGTCAAGCCTAACGCTTTAGTTTAAAGCGTTGTCTTAGATTTCTTCGTAACGGTTGGAACCGTCACAAAACCGTTCCCTTAGGAAGCAAAGGGAACGGTTTTAAAATTAATATATGATTAATTATGATATATGGATTTTTATTTTGATAAATATAGTTAAATAGTATGTGAGTAGTATACCATGTGTTTTGAGTATAAACAAGTTTATTCGTGAGGAAGAAAAGAGTCAAAACATGCACAATGGCCAAATATATGAGGAGCTGGAAAAATCCAGTCCGGTCGACCGCTGCGGTCGACCGCTGCGGTCGACCGCGAGACCTGTAGAAGTTTTTCTCCTGTTTTGAGTTGATTTTGGATTTCTAAAGCCCATATTCGTTTTCCTTGGTTTATATATCAATCTTTCATGAATTTCCTCAGTTTTTCGAAGAATCCTAATAGCCACCAAACCCCCATAAACCGTAACTTGATTCTTGGAGAAGATTGGAGGCTTTTGAGCGGGATTTTATATGGTTTTTAGCTTTTGGAGTAGAGATCTTTTTTGGTTTGGCATCTTAAACGTTTTTCTACAAATCTCAGCCGAGTTCATCTCTGCTAATCCCCATCTTAGTTTTTTAAAATATTTTTAAAGAGTTTTTAACATGTTTTATAGAGCCAAATTAACTATTTTATGAATAAAAGTCAATTCTTTTGTATTATATGTATAAAGACTAGATCTTTCCATATGAAAAAGTTTGAAAACGAATTTACAGAAGATATTTAAGATCTGAAAATGATTTAAAAGTTGTTTAATCTGAAGAAAGATGAATTGTTCTTTGTTTCAAGTTCTTATGCATGTTTTAGGGTTTTAAATATGAATTTTTATGCATATAATCATGTATTATATATTATGTTGCTCCCAGAAGTTTTTATCTGCTGTTGATATGTTTCCATGTAAGATTCATATTATTTTAATCATGTTTGAATCACCTAAACATAGTGTGAACATTACACACAACCAGATTTAGAATCTGGAATTTCAGCCTACGGTCGACCGTGCCTTATTGGCGGTCGACCGCGTGCAGAGCAGAGGCCTGGGTAGGCCCTGGAACCTGTCGTGGTCGACCGCCGCATAATTGCGATCGACCGCCAAACTGTATATCAGCCTGTGCATGTTTTGTTCGATTGTTTTGGTTTTTGACCGAGCCTCTCGACCTTGTACTACTGTAATATAATGTTTATGAGTTGTTTAACAATCGAGATGTCTGTAAAAACCAGATATGGATACGCACACCGAGACATGTGCACATATATTTAGAATATGTTGTGTAGACATACCTTTGTCCTAATTTAAATTGATAAATATGATAAGTATAGTAATTTCATGTTTTCGGAATAGGAAGATGAAACCTATTTCCGCAGGGCGATTGAGTAAGAATATTACAAAAGTATCTTCATTTTATATATCCGGAATGGGGAAATAAAAACCCATTTCTGCACGGCGATTGAGTAAAAATATTACAAAAGTATCGTCATTTCATGTATTCGGGATAGGGAGATAAAACCTATTGCCGCAGAGCGACTGAGTAAGAATATTACAAGAGTATCGCTAATGCACATGAGATGCACACTTGTAAGTATTATAAATTGTAGTTTTACTTCCATTTTGAATACCCGTAAGTAGGGTGTTTTCTCTGAGACCGTGGCTTACACGACAGGGCTTATGGTTAATCTTTGTTTTGAATGAGATTCTCTTATGTTAGATCCGTCTACCCGAGTGTAGATCGGGATGAAATGTTTGTTCTACAGGTTTGAGGTTTGGAGTGTTACCTTTTTGTTTTTTGTTCTTTTTTATTTATAGAGTTTAGAATCAGTATTTAGGGAGTCATAATTTGAGACATGGTATATACATGAGAGTTTCCTTGTTTGGATTATTTTGCTCGACGTACTAACTCTCGTGTTGTGGTTTTCTAAATGCTAATGTCCAGTTAGAGTTATATGAATGATTTTATACTTATATATTGTTTATATTTTCTTTATACTCCAACCCCTTCCCCTAGGGAGAGGTGGAGATGATCTCGGTATAGCGCTTTGATGCTCATTGTTTCCCCCCTTTCCGGAATCGAGTCTGGTGCACGGAGAGTCGCAGGTTGATGATATTTCTTCATAGTTATCATCTAGTTATTTATTATATTGTAGCTTTTATAGAACTCCATAGTTAGTTATTTATGTTCAGACTCTAGAATTGTATCTCATTTTGTAGTGGGTGAGAGCCATAGAGGTATTTTGTTTGACTCATTGTATTTGAGATTTATTTCAGACTCAGAGATATTTTAATTCTATTCTAGTTGGACTCACTGATGATAATTCTCATATGGATTCTGTGTATACTTGGTTTTGTTCTATTTCTATTTTTCTCCTGTCTGTACCATCACCTATTTATTGTTTTCACTAGAGAGATAGTGATTGTGATGGTGAAACATGTCGTAGCATAGTGTTTGGTGCTAGGCAGGTTTGATAGTCCGGGTTTCGCCTTGGACTACAGCCTCGCGTTAAACCTGGGGCGTCACAGATTTTGAATAAACTTGCAAAATCAAAACTCAAACCTGACCAATTTACAAGACCATGTAAATTGCAACAAATCTCTTCACCAAGAGACTACGCCTCTCACACTTGAGAGAATCCTTTCCTTGAATCAATGTACAAATCAATGTACAAATCTCCTTGAATCAATGTACACTTGAGAGAATCCTCTCACAAAATTCTGAACTTCTAACCTATTTATATCCCTTGAAAAAACATATTTTTGAACTCATTAAACGGATATAAACTGCTAAAAACTGTTTCAAATTCAAACATAAAACGTTCAGAAAAACTATCTTAGTAGTTGACTATAATGTTTAGTAGTCAACTACTTTGTAAAACAGAAAGTCTGTAAATCAAAAATTGAAGCTGAGTAGTCGACTATATTCCATAGTAGTCGACTACTCTGTAAAACAGATGTTCTGTAATATAAATCTCAATGCTCAGTAGTCAACTATAGTTAGTTGTAGCCGACTACTCTGTAAAACAGAAGTTCTGTAAATCAAAATTCAAAGCTGAGTAGTCGACTATAATCCTGATTAGTCGACTGCTCTGTAATTTTACAGAAACTTATATTTTGATCTTAAACTTCAGTAGTCGACTACAAAACTAATTAGTCGACTACTAAGGGGTGAAAAAATTATGTATGAAATAATTTTTGACTCAGTGATTATTTAAAAAATCTAATGGTTAACATAGGGGATTGTTATTGTTAACCAACATATTAAGCATGTGTTAATGTGTTCTAATCTCTATGTGTGTGTATATGTGAGTGATCAAGGCTTGTACAATATTTCTAAGTAAATTGATACATAAGCTCTTCATCTTCTTTACTTCATGATGCATTGAACTCATCTTGCACTTGTTCATATTGAAATCTGTACTGAAATGTTAGTGCACAATAATACACATATGATTCATGTTATGAATAAATTGTTATCATCAAAACTATATCATGAGAACATGATATCCAATATTCTCCCCCTTTTTTATGATGACAAACAATTTATGCATATGTAAGTTTATTTTAAAAAATAGACATTAATAAACAAATATACTTACTCCCCCTAAATAAAAGCATATTAGAATCATATTTGAGTCTACAATTCATATTTTGGAGTTTATATAACATAATAACGTAATAACATAATCATTCTCCCCCTTTGTCATTAACAAAAAGAAAAACACATCTATCCTAAACATATCATAATTTCCTCTTCATGAGCTAGTACTTCAAAAAGATCTTCCAAATTGTGAACATAATCCATCACTTCACCTATCCATATGGATAAGAAAAGACTTGCCATAAATATCAAAATTTTGACAATTTCCATCTTCACAATCTGTTTGTAATAAAAGTATCTCATAAACAGAAAATATGAAAAATAAACCAAGTAAGCATGATTAAAAGAAGCATAAATTCATACATAGTCATAAGCAACCTCATAAAAATAACAAACAACATATTACATCAGTCTTAAAGCAACTAACACATAGTTTTTGACACATAAACTTAAACAAACCAATATAACACATAGTTTTTAACATAAACAAGAAACTAAAGTTAAATTCTACATGATGCATATTTCTCTCACATGAAGGTCCTGGAGGAGGTTGATTTCCTTAGAAGTAGGCACTGAGCTTCATATCCAAGGTATATCAATCTTCATATTCATTGTGTCAAACATTATTTCCAGAATATCAAATTTGTTGGTTAAAGCTTCTTGACTTTTCAGCATAAGCACATTTTGATCATACAAAGCTTTTTGACCTGATTCCAAATCCAGAATTCTAGCGGACATTATATTGTACTGTGCGTCAGAGAAACAAGAGGATTCATGCATTGGTGGTATTGGTGGTGGAGTATGAGAAGAGGAGGGTCCAGCTGAAAAATATGATTTGATAGTAAATTTGCATCATTCATTCTGATTGACTTAAGAGAAACACCACTAAAAGGAATGTTAAATATTTTTCCAATTTACTTAGAAGTCAACTCAATTTCCATTCCTTTGACAAAAGTTTTTAATTTTTCAGTTCCACTTATAGTTCCTACATGTTCTATGTTTGTATAGAATAGTTGAACTAGAAATGGATATGTGGGTTTTTTGTTTTCCGCAGAGAATAATTCAAGTAAACCCACATTTTCAAAATATGAACCAAAGTTCCAAGGGATGAAATGATCAAATTTTACAAAACGTCCTAGAAGAACTTCAAATGTACATATATTGTTAAATTCTTCGAGCAAATCAGGACTTTTTAAGTAGAAAAATGATTTCATCATTAACATTGGTATGAACTTGCTTAGCCTTTTTAGCTCTAGACATGATAATTCAGAAAAGAACTAAAAGCTAAGAAAAATTAGATTTAAGAAGTTACCAAACAGAAGATAACCCTAGGAATAGTCGACTAGAACTTGTTGTAGTCGACTACAGAAGTTAACAAATTCAAGAACACCAGGATTTTAATAAAAATTTTGGGAAGAAGAAGAAAAATGAAGATGCCCTAACCTGGATTTGTTGGGTTCAGAAAAAGGGAAGAAGAGGGTTCGGTTATGAGAAGGAGATAGTTGGTAAATTTTGTTTTTATAATTTTTCTTTAAAAAAATAAATTGTATGGTTAAGATTAAATTAAGAAACAAATGAATGGTAAAGATTTGCTCTTAAATATGTGGCTAGGATTGATAGGGTTGAAAATAAGTGGTTGAGATAAATTTGACTTAAGTGAAACGTGTATTGGGTTTAGGGTATAATGGGTTAAAATCCAATATGCTGGAAAAAAAATAAGTTTGTAAAAAACTATGGTTGTAGTCGACTACTAAGAAGAATAGTCGACTACACTGTAATTAACAGAACTCTGGATTTTAGTTTAAACTCAGATCAGTCAACGACAAAGCAAATTAGTCGACTACACTGTAATCAACAAAATGATTTAAATGCAATGCATGTGCATGTAGTTGACTACAAACTTGATTAGTCGACTCCTCAGGCTGAAAATGTATATATATTGATATTATAACTTAATTTAAATCATCCAAAGAACATATACCTAATTCTCTTCTTAGTTTAACATATGTTTCTTCTTTTAAAGGTTTTGTTAATTTATCATCAATTTGTTTTTTAAAATCTAAAGAAATAACATCTTTTAGTACATTATCACGTAGAAAATGGTGCCTTATATCAATATATTTTGTACGTGAATATTGAATAGGATTTTTAGATAGATTAATTGCACTTGTATTATCACACATGATTGATGATGTGGGACAAACTATACCATAATCAGATAACATTAGTTTCATCCAAAGAACTTGTGCAGAACTTGTGCACATGCAAGACTAGCAGCAATATATTCTGCTTCAATGGTTGATAATGATACTGAATTTTGCTTTTTACTAAACCAAGATTCAAGTGAATGTCCAAGAAAATGACATGTACCACTTGTACTTTTTCTATCAGATTTACATCCTGCAAAATCTGCATCACTAAATGATACTAAATCAAATGTGCTATTCTTAGGATAAAATAAACCATAATCTATAGTATTAAGTATCTAAAAATTCTTTTTATAGCTTTAAGATGTGATTCTTTAGGATTAGACTGAAATCTAGCACATAAACACACACTAAATATAATATCAGGTCTACTTGCTGTAATATAAAGAAGTGATCCAATCATACCTCGATATAGCTTTTGATCAACATTCTGACCATTTTCATCTTTGTCAAGTGATATACTTGTACTTATTGGTGTTGGTTTGCTTGTTGTATTTTCCATTCCAAAACGTTTGAGTAATTCTTTAGCATACTTGCATTGGTTGATGAAAATTCCTTCCTTTAATTGTTAGATTTGAAGTCTAAGAAAGAAATTGAGTTCACCCATGTGACTCATTTCAAATTCATCCTGCATATTCTTTGTAAACTCTTGACAAAGATTATCGTTAGTAGAACCAAAAATTATATCATCTACATATATTTGACTTAACAATAAATCTTTATTTATTTTATTTATAAAAAGTGTAGAATCAACTTTTCCTATTATAAAACCAGAAGTTTTAAGAAAACTTTTTAATCTATCATACCAAGCACGGGGTGCTTGTTTTAAACCATACAAAGCCTTTTTAAGTTTAAAAATATGGTTTAGAAAACTTTCATTTTCAAAACCTGGAGGTTATTCTACAAAAACTTCTTCTTTAATAAAACCATTTAAAAAAGCACTTTTACCATCCATTTGATATAATTTAAAATTCATAAAACATGCAAATGCAAGTAAAATTATTATATATTCCAAACATGCTACAGGTGCATATGTTTCATCATGATCAATACCTTCTTTTTTATTATAAACTTGTGCAACTAATCTAGCCTTATTTCTAATAACTTATCCAGATTCATTCAATTTATTTCTAAAAATCCATTTAGTTCCAATAATGGACTTATCTTTTGGTCTTGGAACTAGATCCCAAACATTATTTTTTGTAAATTGGTTTAATTCATCTTGCATGGTAATTATCCAAAAATCATCAATTAATGCTTCTTTTATATTTTTAGGTTTAATTATAGATATAAAAACTGAATGAGTAATTAAATTAAAATGTGATCTAGTAGTAACTTTATCCAAAATATTTCTAATAACTAAATCATGTGGATGATTTTTAACTTCTAATGATTTGAATATCCAACAAAAATTCCTTCATCAGATTTTGAATCAAATTTATCCAAATTATTTTTGGTATTGAAAATAAAACATTTACAACCAAAAACTTTAAATAAGAAACTTTAGGAATTTTACCATAAATAATTCATAATGTGATTTCTTTAGAAAAGGTCATAATAAAATTCAATTTTGAACATAACATGATATAGATACAGCTTCTGTCCAAAAATATTTTGGTAAATTACTATGACATAACATTGTTCTAGCACATGCTTGTATAGTTCTATTCTTCCTTTCTACAACTCTATTTTATAGAGCCACTCGAGGAAAAGAAAAAGTATGAGAAATACCATTTTTATCACAAAAAATTACAAAAAGTTCATTTTCAAATTCTTCTCCATGATCACTACGTATAGTAATAATTGAAAGAGACATTTGTTTTTGAATTCTTTTACAAAAGATTGAAAATTCATTAAAAACATTATTTTTATGTTTAAGAAATATTACTCATGTAAATCTTGAAAACCATCAACAAGAACAAATGCATACCTACTTCCACTTAATGAAGCTACTCTAGAAGGACCAAAAATGTCAATGTGAATTAATTCTAGTGGTTTACTTATAGAAACTACATCTTTAGATTTGAAAGATAATTTATACATTTTACCTTGTTGACATGCATCACAAAAGTTATCTTTATAAGAAAGTTTAGGTAAACCTTTAACATAATCATTCTTAGAAATTTTAGAAATATGTTTAAAATTGACATGACCAAAGCGTTTATGCCATAAAATAGAATCATTAGAAGATGTAAGAAGACAATGTTCATTACAAATGTTATTTATAGATAAAACATAAATATTATTTTTTCTATGACCTTTAAATAATATAGTAATCATATCAATATCATAAATTAAACAAGATTCTTTTTCAAAAACAATTTTAAAACCTTTATCACAAAGTTGACTTATACTACGCAAATTATGTTTAAGACTGTCAACTAATATAACATTATCAATAATAGGTTTATTTGGATTACTGATAACTCCAATACCGATGACCTTCCCTTTATTGTTATCTCCAAAAGTGACGGTACCATCATCCTTATATTGGCAAGATGACAATAATTGTATATTACCGATCATATGTTTAGAGCAACCGCTATCCAAAATCCACCTACTTTTCTTAAGTACCTGAAATGATAAACATTTACAAATTTGGTACCCATGCTATGTTGGGTCCATAAAATTAGTCTTTAGGAAACCAAACACATGAAGAGTTTAATTTGCCTATAAAATTATTTGATATACAAACATCTTTAATAAAGTTAGAAATATAACACTTTTTCTATAAAGGAGATAATTCCTTAGGAATCCAAATAGATAAATATTTTCATATAAAACATTATTTTTAACATTATGTTCATGTAAATTACAAATTGGTTTTACAAAAATAGTTTTCTTGGAATTTTTATTAGTAACATGTAAACCCAAACCTTTTGTCTTTTGAGATTCTTTTTGAAATGAATGTAAACTCTTAAGATTTTTTTACCTTTATTAAACTTATTGACATTCAAACATATATCATCATATTGTAATTTAATAGAAGAAACATCGTTATCTAAAACATTAATACGAATTTTTAAATCATTGCATTCTGATTTTAGTTAAACATTCTCTTTTGACAAAACATGATTTTCTTTAAGTAATGATTCATTTTCTTCTTTTAATTCAATTATTTGAGAATTAAAAGAAGTGGAAGAATTAAAATCAGAAACTTCTTCATCTAATCTTTTATTTTCACCTGTAAGAAAATTATGTGAAGCCTTTAATCGCAAAAAAGTTTCATATAATTCATTGAAAGCATCTAAAAGTTCTTCATTATCACTTACATCATCTTGTGGCATAAAACACATATAAGCACTTTACTTTTCTTCAGTATCTTTATCGGAAGATGAATTATCACTGTCATCCCATGTAACCATCAGAGCTTTCCTTTTCTTGTTGCTTTGTATATTGTTGAAGTTGTTGAAGTAATTTGACTTTTGCTTACTTTTCAACAATGGACAATCTTTCTTCATATGCCCTGGTTTGTTACACTTGAAATAAAGTAAGTTATTTGAATTTAAATTCTTTGATTTAAACTTACCTCGTTTTATGAATTATTTAAATTTGCGTGCAAACATGCTCATTTCTTCATCATCATACAATCTTCTTTATCCGAAGTAGTATTGAATGCAAGTACTTTCTTGTTCTTAGTTTCATATTCATTCTTTTTATCTACAATTTGGACTTCGTAGGCCATGAGATTTCTAATGAGGTTTTCTACCCAAAGTGTTGACAAGTCATTTGCTACTTTTATTGCAGTCACTTTCTTTTCCCATTGTGGAGTAAGAGAACGAAGAATCTTTCGTACCATTTCCACTTGTGTGAATTCCTTACCAAGACCAGAAAGAAAATTTGTGATGTCGGTGAATCTTGTAAACATTTCTCCAATGGTCTCATTCTCCTTCATTCTAAATAATTCGAATCTGTGTACAAGAACAGAAATTTTAGATTCTTGAACTTTACTTGTACCTTCATGCGTTACCTCAAGTGTGTGCCAAATATCATAAGCGGATGTGGCCGTTGACACCCTATTAAACTCATTCTTGTCAAGAGCACAAAATAGTGCATTCATGGGTTTGGAATCCAAGTTTGCATTATTTCTTTGAGATGTTGTCCATTCCGTGAAGGGAGTGATTGGCTTCTTATATTTTGTTTTCATAATGTTCCAAAGTTCATACCTAATTAATTAAAGATAAATTCTCATTCGACACTTTCAATAATTGTAGTTTAATCCGTCAAACATTGGAGGACGATTTGTAGAATGACCTTCTTTAAATTTTGAAGTTGAATCCGATGATGATAACATTTCTTCAACCTTACTCTAATACCAAATGTAGGATCTGATCTAATCACACTAAAAATAGTAGAGGGGGGTGAATAGTATTTTATAAAATTTTATACAAAATAGATAATAATTTGCAAAGAAGAAATGACAATCACAGAAAATCATCAATACAAACACAAGGATTTATATTGGTTTCACGTTCCGGGTGTACATCTAGTCCCCAAGAAAATCTCGTTTGAGAGTTTCCACTATGATTTTGAATAAACTTACAAAATTAAAACTCAAACCCGACCAATTTGCAAGACCATGCAAATTGCAACCAATCTTTTCACCAAGAACAAAATTAAAACTCAAACCCGACCAATTTGCAAGACCATGCAAATTGCAACCAATCTTTTCACCAAGAGACTACGCCTCTCACACTTGAAAGAATCATTTCCTTGAATCAATGTACAAATCTCCTATAAGCCTTGATAAGTTTGTGATGTGCAACAGTGGCTTATAGACTCTTTTATTCTCTGAATTCTTTTCAAAATCTTGTATAAATGAAGATGAACAATAGTTGTTGCAGAATTTTGTTTTTCTCAATACTCAAGTAAAAATCATATTTTCTATCACTTGAGTTTCATACAAATTCAATCTTATATGTATATTTTCGTGATTCAAAATTCTGAACTTCTAACCTATTTATATTCCTTGAAAAGATATATTTTTGAACTCATTAAACGGATATAAACTGCTAAAAATTGTTTCAAATTCAAACATAAAACGTTTAGAAAAACTATCTTAGTAGTCGACTATAATATCTAGTAGTCGACTACTCTGTAAAATAGAAAGTTCGTAAATCGAAAATTGAAGCTGAGTAGTCGACTATATTCCTTAGTAGTCAACTACTTTGTAAAATAGATGTTCTGTAATATAAATTTCAATTCTTAGTAATCGACTATAGTTAGTTGTAGTCGACTACTCTGTAAAACAGAAGTTTTGTAAATCAAAATTCAAAGTTGAGTAGTCGACTATAATCCTGATTAGTCGACTACACTGTAATTTTATAGAAACTTATATTTTAATCTTAAACTTTAGTAGTCGACTACTAAGGGGTGAAAAAATTATGTATGAAATGAGTATGATGGGAGAGCTTACATTCTTTCTCGGGCTCCAAGTCAAGCAAACTAAGGATGGGATCTTCATTTCACAAAGCAAGTATGTGAAGGAATTAGTGAAGAAATTCAAGTTGGAGAATTCTAAGCATGTGCCTACTCCCATGAGTACTAGTGTTAAGCTTGATGCAGATGAGAGTGGTGAAGATGTGGATCAAAAACTATACCGAGGTATGATTGGTAGTCTTCTTTATCTCACCGCTAGTAGACCCGACATCAAGTTTAGTGTATGTGCATGTGCACATTTTCAAGCTTCTCCAAAAGCATCTCATTTAATTGCGGTTAAAAGGATCATTAAGTATGTTAATGGAACTTTTAACCTTGGCTTATTTTATCCAAAAAGCACCACTTTTGATTTATATGGTTTTTGTGATGCCGACTTTGCATGATGTAAGGTAGATCGCAAGAGTACTAGTGGAACATGCCAATTCTTAGGAAATTCCCTTGTCTTTTGGGCTTCCAAGAAACAAAATTGTGTTGCATTGTCCACTACGAAAGCGGAATACATTACCGCCGGCTTATGTTGTGCTCAAGTCTTATGGATGAAACAAAGCCTAGTTGACTTTTATTTGAATTTTCAAAATATTAAAATCTTTTGTGATAACACAAATGCTATAAATATTTCCAAAAATTCGGTTTTGCATTCTAGAACTAAACATATTGATGTACGCCATCATTTCTTACGCGATCATGTAGAAAGACAAGATGTATCCCTAGTATTTGTTGACACAAAATCTCAACTAGCGGATATATTTACTAAGCCTCTTGGAGAGGATGATTTTTATCGCATAAGAAATGGTTTGGGCTTATGCACTATGTGAAAGTTCTACATTGCTTGATTGTTTAGTTGCATCTTGCATTTTGCATTTCTTTCCCCATTTTTTGATGGTGACAAAGGGGGAGAGAAATCTCCTCATTTGTTGCATATATTTAGGGGGAGCTCATAGATAGGGGGAGCACCTATCTATAAGCTATCTTATTTTTGCTCTTATATAATGGTTGGTTGTCATCATCAAAAAGGGGGAGATTGTTAGCCCTTATGTTTTGATGATGTTCTTACAACCACCATTATCGGTACTAATGGCTTATTGAGTGTAAATGTAGTAAAATCATTTATCAAGCTCGTTAGTGCCATTAACGGAGGATGGATGGAATATACGCTAAAACGAAGACATCTAAAGGAGGAGGAGGCCAAAAAGATGAAGCAACGTTATTTCAAGAACAACAAAGGCATATAAAAGCTTCATCCGATTCAAGCTATATCAAAGCTCAAGTATATTGCTCTCTATATGAGGATATTAGCTTTCTTTTGTTTCTCTCTCTAGTGCTAGAATGTAGGCAAAGAGTTACTGAGTTTACTTGAAGCTATTGGGAATCACACACACGTTTTTAAACTTGTGCTTTTAAGCGTTTTTCACAAAATACTATTTTTCATAAGTATGAGGACCTATCTGCAAAATTCCTTTTCTAAACAGTTTGTTTTTAGTATTAAAAACATTTTACGCGCCAGTCGACCGATGAGTCTCTGCTTGTTTTCCATATTTTCCTTAGCTGCTCGCGGTCGACCGAATTTTTCGGTCGGTCGACCGAAGCACCTTTTCGGTCGACCGAAGACTTTTTCCGGTCGACCGAAATTCTCTTCGGTCAACCGGATTTTGTGTTTGGTCAGCCGCGACTTTTTTAAACCGTCATTTACATCGAACACTGTGCTTTCACTTGTTAGTGATTGGCACAGTCTGTGATGAGGGTCTGAAGAAGAGATTATTATCTCATTTGGGAAGATTGGGTTTTGTTTTAAAATGATTTAAACTTTTCTATAAAAACCCCCCCAGACCTCTTCTTCTTCCTCAGCCCTAACGTTTGAAAAACCAGAGAGCTTTTTCTGTTGCCTGAGTAAAATTTTCAAAGTCTATTTTCTCTCTGTTTCTTAACCAGCTTCAGTAAACCTTCTCTTTGCTATAAGGGCTGTGTAAAGAGAGGTTCTTGCATTTTTTTCTTCTGCTGTGTGAGTGAGATCTGTTGAGATCAACTGTGAGGGAGAGTGATCTGTGAGATCAAACTGTGTAGTGAGAGAGATCTGTGGAGATCGCTGTGTAGACGAAGTTCCGGCTTCCAAACCGGGTGTGTAGTGGATTTCTCCTCGAGAGTGTGGAGCGGGGACGTAGGCCAGAGGGCCGAACCTCGTTAACACATCGCGCGTCAAGGATAACGAACTCCTAACTCTATCTCTCTTTCTTTTATCGCATTACTGTTTTGTGGTTTGCTTGTACTGTTTTTTAATTGCATCTTAGAGCCTCTTGAACCTAATCACCCCCCTCTAGGGTCCAACAATTGGTATCAGAGCTTGGTCTCTATATTATTTTTTTGGTTTAATCACCTTAGAGAAAAGATCTAATGGAGGCCTCTTTGAATATGCATATGTTAGAAGGACAATCCACAACTAGACCACCTCTCTTCACCGGAACTAATTTTGCTTATTGGAAGGCTAGGATGAGAATTTACCTTCGTTGCATTGACCTTGACATCCTAGAGCTCATAGAAAAGAAATATGTAGAGAAGTCCAAAGTTGAGAACATGTCCGATGATGAAAGGCACCTTGCCAATCTAAATGCTAAGGCCATGAACGCCTTAATCTGTGGTCTTTCCCCCAATGAATACAATAGGGTTTCCACGTGTGCAACCGCATACGAAATTTGGCAAAAATTATGTGTCACACATGAAGGAACACCCCAAGTTAAGGAATCTAAGATTAGTGGACTCATGCATGATTATGAGCTATTTAAAATGCTTCCTAATGAATCCATTGATGCTATGTTTTCCCGTTTTACTAATATCATCAATGAATTACATGGTCTAGATAAGCAATTATCCATTCAAGAGATGAACTATAAGATACTTCGCTCCTTGCCTCCGACATGGGAGCCCAAGGCTACGGCCATTGAGGAAGCTCATGACCTCACTACCTTGGCTCTTGATAGCCTTATTGGAAAGCTCAAAGTGCATGAGAAGAAGCTCAAGGGGAAGGAGAAGGAGGAAGTGCCATCACGTGAAATTGAGGAGTCGTCACCAAAGTTAAAGACCATAGCTCTCAAAGGAGCTAGTGACAACTCATCTTCATCGTTGGAGAGTGAAGTCGATTTTTTTAGAGAAGTGGCTCATCTCTCTAGAAGAATCTCTAGACTCATAAAGATGAACAAGAAATTTAACCCCCGATCTAACAACAAGTTTTCCTCTCGTGTAGGTAAATGTTTTGAATGCAATGAACCGGGTCACATCGCTAAGGATTGCCCCAAGCTCAAGGAAAAGTACATGAAGTACAAGAAGAAGAAGGCTATGTATGCCGGATGGGAAGAATCCGAACCAAGTGACTTGGATAGTGATGAAGAAGGAGCCAAACTTGCAATTCATGACCCAAATGTTTGTTTCATGGCAAATGAACATGAGGTAATATCCGAGACCGAAAGTGAATCTTTCTATATGCAATGTGACATAGCTATGGCTTTAGAAGAGTTGAACTTTGAATTTAGAAGAATGTCTAAAGAATACTCTTCTTTTAAGAAATTGCATGCCTCTTGTGATATTAAGCTAGAACAACTAACAACCTCTCTTGCTCTAAAAGATGAATTGCTAGGAGATCTCGATTTCGAGAATAAGCAACTAAGATCAAAGATTGAAAAATTAGAAATTGAGGGTTGTAGGACTAGACCCACTCATGCTTATGCCAACTATAATCACCATGGTAGAAATAGGTTTCATGGTTCTAACATCCGTACATACAAAAGAAATTTTGTATGCACCTATTGTATGAGACATGGACACATTTCTACTCATTGTAGAATTAAAGACAATGAAGATTTTTATGGTTTGATATGGGTACCCAAAGGTACCAAAACTACTAACCACCAAGGACCCAAGACATGGGTACCTAAAGCTACTACACCTTCATCTTCTTCTTTTGTAGGGAACGTCACGGCAACGACGTAAGGAGATGTGGTACCTTGATAGTGGTTGCTCACATCATATGACGGGCAACAAAGAGTTATTTGCAACCCTATCAAGGATTGAAGGAGGCAATGTCTCCTTCGGTGGTGGTGAGAAAGGTAAAATCATTGGTATCGGTTCTATTGGTAAGAAACCCTCACCCATAATAGAAGATGTTTACTTAGTAAATGGCTTAAATCATAATCTTCTTAGTATTAGTCAATTGAGTGATAAAGGTTTTGATATTTCTTTTAAACCGGATAAATGCATCATTAGTATGGATGGAAAAATTGTTTTTATTGCAAACCGCAAGTCTAATGTTTACATTTTTGAGATGAATGAGTTAGTGAATCAAGATGTAAAGTGTCTTGCGGCAATTGATGAAAATCCTTGGATTTGGCACAAGAGACTTGGACATGCAAATATGGAGTTAATATCAAAATTGTCTAAGAAGAATCTTGTGAAAGGGCTACCTAGCTTGCACTTCATAAAAGATACAATTTGTGAGGATTGTGCCAAAGGTAAACAAACAAAATCTTCTTTCAAATCCATCCATGAGGTATCGACTTCTAAACCCTTGCAATTACTTCATCTTGATTTATTTGGTCCTATGCGTGTTACCTCTCTTGGAGGCAAACACTATGTTTTTGTGATTATTGATGATTTTTCTCGTTTTACATGGACAATATTTCTTGCTAAGAAAAATGATTGTTTTGAAGAATTTGCTAATCATGTTAAAAGGATTGAAAATGAAAAAGATTTGAAAGTTGTTAAAATAAGAAGTGATCATGGTGGTGAATTTCAAAATGAATTTTTCTATGATTTTTGTGCTCATCATGGTATAACTCATATGTTTTCCGCTCCTAGAACACCACAACAAAATGGTGTTGTTGAACGGAAAAATCGCACCATACAAGAGATGGCACGCACTATGCTTAATTCTTTTGATTTGCCAAAATATTTTTGGGCGGAAGCCGTCAACACGGCTTGCCATGTTTTAAATCGTGTTTTGATTAGACCAAAGCTTAAGAAAACCCCTTATGAACTTTATTTTGGAAAAACTCCTTTCATTGGCTATTTTCGTGTCTTTGGTTGCAAATGTTTTATTTTAAATACAAAAGATCACCATGATAAATTTGATTCCAAAATTGATGTTGGTATTTTCTTGGGTTATGCACCTCGAAGTAAGGCTTATAGGGTCTTCAATAAACGAAGCCTCGTTGTTGAAGAGTCTATAAACGTTACTTTTGATGAGACTAATGTTGGCTCTCAAGTTGTTTTGCCTAGGAAGGATGATGATGATGATATTGAGGGAGGATTGGACTTGTTGCAAATCAATGACACTCCCTCTATAGAAGTTCAAAAGGATGTGGATAGCACAAACGCTCAAGATCAAGTTGAACCACCTAAAGCTTGGAAATTCACATCAAATCATCCAAAGGAACAAATCATTGGGAGCCCTTCAAAAGGAGTTATAACTCGCTCAAAAGCCTTGAGTGAATGTGGTAATGTTGCATTTCTATCTCAACTAGAACCTAAAAAGGTTAATGATGCTTTAAATGATGAGTTTTGGGTTTTGGCTATGCATGAAGAATTAAACAATTTTCAAAGAAATGAAGTTTGGAAGTTAGTTCCTAGACCTAACAATGCTAGTGTTATTGGTACAAAATGGGTTTTTAGAAACAAACTTGATGAACATGGCATTGTAACTAGAAATAAAGCACGTTTGGTTGCCCAAGGATACAATCAAGAGGAGGGCATAGACTATGATGAAACCTTTGCACCGGTTGCAAGGTTGGAATCTATTAGGATGTTTTTGGCATTTGCTAGTTTTAAAAATTTCAAACTATTTCAAATGGATGTCAAAAGTGCTTTCTTAAATGGTTTTATAGAAGAGGAAGTGTATGTTGAGCAACCCCCCGGTTTTATAGATCATGCTTTTCCTAATCATGTTTACCGGGTACAAAAAGCTTTATATGGGTTGAAACAAGCTCCTAGGGCTTGGTATGCTCGCCTCTCTAGTTTTCTTGTTGAAAATGGTTTTTCAAAAGGATCTATTGATAACACACTTTTTGTGAGAAAAAGGAAAAATGATTTCATTTTAGTTCAAATATATGTGGATGACATTATTTTTGGTGCTACTAATGAATCCTTGTGCAAGGAATTTTCTAAAGTTATGCAGGATCACTTTGAGATGAGTATGATGGGAGAGCTTACATTCTTTCTCGGGCTCCAAGTCAAGCAAACTAAGGATGGGATCTTCATTTCACAAAGCAAGTATGCGAAGGAATTGGTGAAGAAATTTAAGTTGGAGAATTCTAAGCATGCGCCTACTCCCATGAGTACTAGTGTTAAGCTTGATGCGGATGAGAGTGGTGAAGATGTGGACCAAAAACTATACCGAGGTATGATAGGTAGTCTTCTTTATCTCACCGCTAGTAGACCCGACATCATGTTTAGTGTATGTGCATGTGCACGTTTTCAAGCTTCTCCAAAAGCATCTCATTTAATTGCGGTTAAAAGGATCATTAAGTATGTTAATGGAACTTTTAACCTTGGTTTGTTTTATCCAAAAAGCACCACTTTTGATTTATATGGTTTTTGTGATGCCGACTTTGCCGGATGTAAGGTAGATCGCAAGAGTACTAGTGGAACATGCCAATTCTTAGGAAATTCCCTTGTTTCTTGGGCTTCCAAGAAACAAAATTGTGTTGCATTGTCCACTACGGAAGCGGAATACATTGCCGCCGGCTTATGTTGTGCTCAAGTTTTATGGATGAAACAAAGTTTAGTTGACTATGATTTGAATTTTCAAAATATTAAAATCTTTTGTGATAACACAAGTGCCATAAATATTTCCAAAAATTCGGTTTTGCATTCTAGAACTAAGCATATTGACGTGCGCCATCATTTCTTACGCGATCATGTAGAGAGACAAGATGTATCCCTAGTATTTGTTGACACCAAATCTCAACTAGCGGATATATTTACTAAGCCTCTTGGAGAGGATGATTTTTGTCGCATAAGAAATGGTTTGGGCTTATGCACTATGTGAAAGTTCTACATTGCTTGCTTGATTAGTTGCATTTTGCATTTGGCATTTCTCTTTACCCCATTTTTGATGGTGACAAAGGGGGAGAGAAATCTCCTCATTTGTTGCATATATTTAGGGGGAGCTCATAGATAGGGGGAGCACCTATCTATAAGCTATTTTATTTTTGCTCTTATATAATGGTTGGTTGTCATCATCAAAAAGGGGGAGATTGTTAGCCCTTATGTTTTGATGATGTTCTTACAACCACCATTATCGGTACTAATGGCTTATTGAGTGTAAATGTAGTAAAATCATTTGTCAAGCTCGTTAGTGCCATTAACGGAGGATGGATGGAATATACGCTACAACGAAGATATCCAAAGGAGGAGGAGGCCAAGAGATGAAGCAACGTTATTTCAAGAACGACAAATTCAATCAAAAGCTTCATCCGATTCAAGCTATATCAAAGCTCAAGTATATTGCTCTCTATATGAGGATATTAGCTTTCTTTTGTTTTTTCTCTCTAGTGCTAGAATGTAGGCAAAGAGTTACTGAGTTTACTTGAAGCTATTGGGAATCACACACACGTTTTTAAACTTGTGCTTTTAAGCGTTTTTCACAAAATACTATTTTTCACAAGTTTGAGTACCTAACTTTATCCAAAATATTTCTAATAACTAAATCATGTGGATGATTTTTAACTTCTACAAAATTTTTAGGTAAATCATTTTGTAAATTATCATCTTTTAAAATATCTAACATTGGAGTATCATGAATAGTATCAACTATATCATCATCATTATTTAAAATAATGGGTGTTTTTGTAAAATTCTCATCAAAAGAAACATGCATAGATTCTTCAATGACTAAAGTTCTTTTGTTATATATTCTATATGCTTTACTATGATTTGAATATCGAACAAAAATTACTTCATCAGATTTTGAATCAAATTTATCCAAATTATCTTTTGTATTCAAAATAAAACATTTACAACCAAAAACTTTAAATAAGAAACTTTAGGAATTTTACCATAAATAATTCATAATGTGATTTCTTTAGAAAAGGTCATAATAAAATTCAATTTTGAACATAACATGATATAGATACAGCTTCTGTCCAAAAATATTTTGGTAAATTACTATGACATAACATTGTTCTAGCACATGCTTGTATAGTTCTATTCTTCCTTTCTACAACTCTATTTTATAGAGCCACTCGAGGAAAAGAAAAAGTATGAGAAATACCATTTTTATCACAAAAAATTACAAAAAGTTCATTTTCAAATTCTTCTCCATGATCACTACGTATAGTAATAATTGAAAGAGACATTTGTTTTTGAATTCTTTTACAAAAGATTGAAAATTCATTAAAAACATTATTTTTATGTTTAAGAAATATTACCCATGTAAATCTTGAAAATCATCAACAAGAACAAATGCATACCTACTTCCACTTAATGAAGCTACTCTAGAAGGACCAAAAATGTCAATGTGAATTAATTCTAGTGGTTTACTTATAGAAACTACATATTTAGATTTGAAAGATAATTTATACATTTTACCTTGTTGACATGCATCACAAAAGTTATCTTTATAAGAAAGTTTAGGTAAACCGTTAACATAATCATTCTTAGAAATTTTAGAAATATGTTTAAAATTGACATGACCAAAGCGTTTATGCCATAAAATAGAATCATTAGAAGATGTAAGAAGACAATGTTCATTACAAATGTTATTTATAGATAAAACATAAATATTATTTTTTCTATGACCTTTAAATAATATAGTAATCATATCAATATCATAAATTAAACAAGATTCTTTTTCAAAAACAATTTTAAAACCTTTATCACAAAGTTGACTTATACTACGCAAATTATGTTTAAGACTGTCAACTAATATAACATTATCAATACTAGGTTTATTTGGATTACTGATAACTCCAATACCGATGACCTTCCCTTTATTGTTATCTCCAAAAGTGACGGTACCATCATCCTTATATTGACAAGATGACAATAATTGTATATTACCGATCATATGTTTAGAGCAACCGCTATCCAAAATCCACCTATTTTTCTTAAGTACCTAAAATGATAAACATTTACAAATTTGGTACCCATGCTATGTTGGGTCCATAAAATTAGTCTTTAGGAAACCAAACACATGAAGAGTTTAATTTGCCTATAAAATTATTTGATATACAAACATCTTTAATAAAGTTAGAAATATAACACTTTTTCTATAAAGGAGATAATTCCTTAGGAATCCAAATAGATAAATATTTTCATATAAAACATTATTTTTAACATTATGTTCATGTAAATTACAAATTGGTTTTACAAAAATGGTTTTCTTGGAATTTTTATTATTAACATGAAAACCCAAACCTTTTGTCTTTTGAGATTCTTTTTGAAATGAATGTAAACTCTTAAGATTTTTTTACCTTAAACCCAAACCTTTTGTCTTTTGAGATTCTTTTTGAAATGAATGTAAACTCTTAAGATTTTTTTACCTTTATTAAACTTATTGACATTCAAACATATATCATCATATTGTAATTTAATAGAAAAAACATCGTTATCTAAAACATTAATACGAATTTTTAAATCATTGCATTCTGATTTTAGTTAAACATTCTCATTTGACAAAACATGATTTTCTTTAAGTAATGATTCATTTTCTTCTTTTAATTCAATTATTTGAGAATTAAAAGAAGTGGAAGAATTAAAATCAGAAACTTCTTCATCTAATCTTTTATTTTCACCTGTAAGAAAATTATGTGAAGCCTTTAATCGTAAAAAAGTTTTATATAATTCATTGAAAGCATCTAAAAGTTCTTCATTATCACTTACATCATCTTGTGGCATAAAACACATATAAGCACTTTACTTTTCTTCAGTTTCTTTATCGGAAGATGAATTATCACTGTCATCCCATGTAACTGTCAGAGCTTTCCTTTTCTTGTTGCTTTGTATATTGTTGAAGTTGTTGAAGTAATTTGACTTTTGCTTACTTTTCAACAATGGACAATCTTTCTTCATATGCCCTGGTTTGTTACACTTGAAATAAAGTAAGTTATTTGAATTTAAATTCTTTGATTTAAACTTACCTCGTTTTATGAATTATTTAAATTTGCGTGCAAACAAGCTCATTTCTTCATCATCATACAATCTTCTTTATCCGAAGTAGTATTGAATGCAAGTACTTTCTTGTTCTTAGTTTCATATTCATTCTTTTTATCTACAATTTGGACTTCGTAGGCCATGAGATTTCTAATGAGGTTTTCTACCCAAAGTGTTGACAAGTCATTTGCTACTTTTATTGCAGTCACTTTCTTTTCCCATTGTGGAGTAAGAGAACGAAGAATCTTTCGTACCATTTCCACTTGTGTGAATTCCTTACCAAGACCAGAAAGAAAATTTGTGATGTCGGTGAATCTTGTAAACATTTCTCCAATGGTCTCATTCTCCTTCATTCTAAATAATTCGAATCTGTGTACAAGAACAGAAATTTTAGATTCTTGAACTTTACTTGTACCTTCATGCGTTACCTCAAGTGTGTGCCAAATATCATAAGAGGATGTGGCCGTTGACACCATATTAAACTCATTCTTGTCAAGAGCACAAAATAGTGCATTCATGGGTTTGGAGTCCAAGTTTGCATTATTTCTTTGAGATGTTTGTTAGACCCTAGAGGGGGGTGATTAGGGTCTTATGCTAATCTAATCCGATTAAATGCCAATTAAAACTAATTAATAAGTTATCCTACCAAGTATAAAATACAACAAGATACATAAGCTAGGATAAGCAATATGAACAAATGAATATATCCTATCAATGAGATATTACAAATATATGAGCAAGGATATATGAACTAACACAAGGGTGAAATAAACAATCTACACAAGTGATAGGGTAATATGATGAGCAATACACAAAGGCGATATAAGATATGAAAACAAGAATAAGAACGCCAATGTAATCACAAACAAAACGATATGTTTACGAGGTTCGGTCCCCACGACCTACGTCCCCGCTCCTCACCTCGAGGAGATCTCCACTATCACAACCGGGTTTTCTACGTTCACCCGAACAACGTTTATACCTCACAATACAATCACTATGTAATCACACCTCACACACTAAGTGTTGGTCCTAGCCCGTGTCCTCCTCCTCAACCCGTGTCCTCCTTCTCAAGTGCTCGGTTACAATCTCTCCCTAGGCACGTCAACCGACGCCACTCCTCTTGGATTCGACCCCGTCTCTCACCACACACTTCTCTCGGTGTACAAGTGTATTACAAGTGAATCCTCACAATAAGCACAATATAAATCAAATGATTTGTTCTCTAAACAAGGTGAGAACTCAATTAAGCACAACTCTAAGTCACTAATCTCACAACCCAAAATTATACTATGAATGTAAATACAATAAGCTCAATAGGTTGTGTGTGAACAAAGAGATAATAAAATCAACTAAACTCAATATGAACACTAGCTTAATAAAAAGATAATCAAACAATATAAAATATGAAGCTAGATTGAGTTTAGAAAACTTCTCAATAGATCAAGAGTGGAAGGAGAAGAGTTGGATGCTCAAACACCAATAGATGATCTCCTCAAGCTCTTGTGGAAGTGATTCACAAAACCAAAACACTCAAATGCTTAAAAGCTTATAAACACACTTAAACCAAACATAAACCCTTGATTAAAACTCTCTTAAACTTGTTTTTAAACTCTCTTGGCTCACTTGAAAAGACATCAGCAATGGGGTATATATACCCACTAGAAATCTCAGCAAAAACCCCCAAAACAAAATGACCAAAAACCCCAGCAAACAGCTCAGAGAAAGAGCCGTTAAAAAGCAACGGCTATATTGTCGGTCGACCGAAATTTTTGTCGGTCGACCGATTTGAGCTCTCGGTCGACTGCGACGGTCGACGACGATTCTCTGGAAAAAATACTGACGAATGGTCAATTGACCGGTCGAACCGTACCGGTCGACCGAAAACTGACATTTCCAGAAAATCGGTTTTAGAGCTGATTTTAAAACACTGTTTAAAAATATCAAATAAATTCCAAAAAATATAAAACTTTGGAGAATGATTGTAGACAGATAATAAAATGCTTACAATGACTGGTTATCAAAAAGGACTTCCCAAATGAAAAATATCATCATTTTACAAACTAGTCCAAAACATGAGAATATGAGATACTTGAATTTTAATGTTTTGACATAAAACCAAGTTTTGAAACTTTGTGAAATATTTTTGTAGACTTAGTAAAACATGTATAAACTGATATGAAGTCTATAAACTAAGAATACAATATTTTCACAAATACAATAGAAAATGAAACCTATGAGTATGATCATATGAATATTTTTTTCATATCTATGTAGATAAACCAAATCACAATAATAAATATGAAAACATGTAATTTCATATTTATAAACATGAAAACCAAACTTGTGTTGTATAATATGTGATTACATATATATACAAGGAAACTAATAAAATGTGTGTGTATAGATAATTGAGCTTAAACGTACTTAACACACATAATATAAATTCCTAAACTAAATTACCCAAGCAATCTTGATCTTCAACGAAGCTCTATCTGTTGTAATCCTTGCGGATGAAGCTTGAACTTGGATCTTGACTTGAATGTGCATTGCTTCACTCCACTATTCCGCCAACCTCCTTTGGATATGATCGTTGAAGCTCTATTCCATCCATCCTCCAACAACGTTGTTTTGTCTACAAAACATAGGAATACACAAACACTAGACAAACAACATTATAATAAATTGTTGTTAAACATCATCAAAACAAGAAGGCTAACAATCTCCCCTTTTTGATGATGACAAACAATTTACAAAACAAAAGTATATGCATGAAGGAAATGAAACATATACAAGATAATACACATGCATATAATGGTATAACTCACAATATTTCTCCCCCTTTGACAACATCAAAAAGGGGACAAAGAATTAAAGAAGCGAAAGCTCCCCCTATTCATAAGCATAGGTGAGTATAAAACATAAAAGGATATAGGGATTTGCTCCCCTATCAAAATGCCATATAGAAAATGTGCAATAAAAAAGATTATAGGCACATGGAGCAAGCATAAATGAAAAGATATGCTAAACACCACTCACAAGCAAACAAGATACAATGAGGACATAATGATATGACATTATAAAGATAGTGTCTCATTATAAAACCATGTATAATAATAGATTTATGAATCAAAAGAAGAGGAACATGAGAATCATGCAAAAAGTTTTCAAATGAAACAAATCCAACCAAAAGAATCATGAATCAAAGTTTATATTCAAAAATAATGTTTGATCAATAAAGAAAATTTTTCTTTACATAACTTGATCAAACCACTCATAGAATACATTATAGAGCACGAATAGATAATCCATTAGCACAAACACATAAATATCTCATATAAGTGAATTATAATGAATTCAAAATCAACAAATCAAAACACAATTTTAAGAGAGGCAACAATTATATCAAGCTCTTGAGCTTGTTCCAACCCATATAATCATTTAAGCATCGGTAAACATGATTTGGGAATAAACACCAATAAATCCGGGGGGGTTATATAAACATAAACCTCTCATCAAAATAAAACAATAAACCATGAAAATAAAAGAATTAAAAAAAAATTATTATCATATTCAAAAGTTTAAAGTATAATTTTTCAAAAACTAGAAAAAAAAGAAAAAAACACTAAATTCTTGTATAAAAATTAATTTGCTTTGGTACCAAGAACTCTTGGTCCAAACGATTTAGGACATGACCCCTATCATTCAAGCTCAAAGCCCTAGGGTTATGAACCCATTTGGGCGCATTTAGGCACGGGTCCGATCATAGCAATAATTATGGCAATGACCCATTCGATTGCAATAAGTGCAATGAAGAGGATGCATTTGGTTATTGTTGACCATGTGGGTGTGCACGAGGAACATTTGCAAATAAAGATGTCTTTTAAAATTATTTTGCAATGAGAAACATTTTGAAATAATGTTGGTCTACTTGAAAATTTTGCGATTAGAAACTTTTCGCAATCAAAACAAAACTTGGCTAAGTGACCAACTTTACCACAAAAATCACAATGGTACACATTAGCATGCTTATGATGAACAATGGGTGCATGTGTGTGTACATGTGATGAAGAAGAGCCTTATGAGATGCACAAGAAACAATAGTCTTGGAGGATTTTATGTGCCATCATAGCAAACTTAGCTAAATGGCCTTTACGACCACAAATAGAACATTTTATAAGCTTTGCTATACAAGGGTGCAAAGTGTACGGGTTTAGAAGTAGTAGTACGAGACTTTGCACCCAAGTCAATAAGTTTTATTATCTACAATGCATGTTTTAAGGGTTGAATCTAAAGATGATATGCGTTCTTTAACATGATCCAACTCATTTTTAGGCATACAAGCATGGAAGTAGAAGTAGATGAAACATGATCAATTTAAATGAATTAAACTCATTTCTAATTATTTCTACTTCTATCATGGCATCATCTTAGCATGAGTTAAGCTAGCAATAGATGAAGACATGTTATTATTTTCCAAACTTATAAACTTATTGTTTTCTTTCAAAATAGACATTCTCTTTAACAACAATATCAAGTTTGGAAGCTAGCGACTCATGATCGGATTTTCAACTAATATGCTTGCTTTTAAGATCAATAAAATTATTTTGTAATTTTGTATAGTATGATAATCTATCATATGCACAAGCGAGTTCATCAATAGATAAGTCATTATCGGAATCAGAATCGCTTACTACCACAAGAGGTTTCCTTTTGTGGCCGAGTGCATGATGCTCCACACTCACTGAAGAACAATCCTCCAAACTACGTCGGATTTCCTCCAAGTTGCCTTGATGTGCTTCTATGAATTTCATAAATTGTAAGCACTATCAAAATGAACAAATTTGTTAGAAAATGATGAGTTAAAGGCATTAAGCAAATATTCTAACAAAAGCTTGTTCATATTAAACATTTTATTATCATGATTGCTCCACTTAGATTTCTCCAATGTGGGCACAATATAAGCACAATCAATAATTTTCCATAAGTCAATATTTCTAGATTCAACAAATAGTTTAAATCTAGAAGCCCATTGTGCATAGGGAAAATTAATGAATTTAGGAGCAACATTGGATTTATAGCCTAACAAAATACATTCATATTTAATATATATATATATGAACATATGCAAGCAAGACAAATGCAATCATAACTAGATTAGCACAAATAAGATAACTTGGATCTTTAACTCAAGGCGGTTAGTCCTTAAATCAAAGAGCACCAAGCTCTGATACCAATTGTTAGACCTAGAGGGGGGTGATTAGGTCTTATGCTAATCTAATCCGATTAAATGCCAATTAAAACTAATTAATAAGTTATCCTAGCAAGTATAAATACAACAAGATACGTAAGCTAGGATAAGCAATATGAACAAATGAATATATCCTATCAATGAGATATTACAAATATATGAGCAATGATATATTAACTAACACAAGGGTTAAATAAACAATCTACACAAGTGATAGGGTAATATGATGAGCAATACACAAAGGCGATATAAGATATGAAAACAAGATAGAACGCAATGCAATCACAACAAAACGATATGTTTACGAGGTTCGGTCCCCACGACCTACGTCCCCGCTCCTCACCTCGAGGAGATCTCCACTATCACAACCGGGTTTTCTACGTTCACCCGAACAACGTTTACACCTCACAATACAATCACTATGTAATCACACCACTATTCGCAACCTCCTTTGGATATGATCGTTGAAGCTCTATTCCATCCATCCTTCAACAACGTTGTTTGTCTACAAAACATAGGAATGCACAAACACTAGACAAACAACATTAGTAATAAATTGTTTGTTAAACATCATCAAAACAAGAAGGGCCAACCAATGGCTGCTCGGAAGCCGAGACAGTCACAACTGTGTTGGCCTCCAAGACAGATAACACTGTCTCGCAGGCGAAATTCCCCTATGAGGTTGTATTTTCAGTTAAATGTTCCCAGAGGCTATAAATACCCCCCTAGGGCCATTACTGACAGAGATTGGAGCATAGAGAGCAGATAGAGCAGAAAACTTGAGCCCCTTTTATGATTCCTTAATATTTGAGCTTTGACTTGATCTTAAGAAGAGTGTTCATCTTATTTTGATAAGATATTCACTGATTTTTATTCTTGCTTCTAAACGAAGGAAGAATACCCAAAGCCTTCACAATTCGATCAGAATTCGTGATTCGGTGGTCCACGGGCTAACGCACCTCCGGCACAGGCAAAGATCCCACGCAAGCAGCGATCCAAACAACGATCCTGCGTTTGTTCCTAATGAGCTTGTAATTTGATTTTTGTTGTAAAGAGTAGTTTTACAAAGTACGAAGCTCACTCTTTTATATTCATTGTAATCGATAAAACAGTTATAATGAATTCTACAATAGAACTTGTTCCTGACGCAAACACATACACTGTACGTCTTTAAGAGTAGATCATGTATTCAGAGAATGTTTCTTGGTGCGGCTGGATAGTGACTGCTACCCTCCAGGATTCATGAGCAATCATTAGCGATCGAACCCATAATTTGCACTTTCAAGTGCTTACAACGTGAGAGCAGTATGTGTACGTGTTATGCGTGGCCATGAGGGGAGAACCTAAATTCTGTGCCAGCAAGACGGGTTAGACGCATGAAACTTGGGCATCTCACAACTGTGTTCGACAGAGGTTTAACAAATTTGGGCGATTGAAGACCTCAAAACCAGCCCGGACCTACTCCGATTGGGTTATAATTAATGCTGTATCCACCGGCACGCCTTGCTACAAAATACCATTTTTTCCCCTCTGTTTGGCCAATCTTCACGGTCCAGGCATTTTGAAAGTGGAATCTAATGCTATTTGCTCTAGAGCTAAAGTTTGATTCATGGTCATCTTGAAAGTGGAATCCGTCACAATCATTTTATCACATAATAAAGAGAGAACCAATCAATATCATTAGAACGCATGCTAAGAAAAGCAGTCAATATTTACACGTGGTTTTAGCGCTGTAACCTGCGATGTATGCTGTGATCTTTAGCATTTAAATATGCCTACAAACACAGGTAGATGAGTACGGTCATGCCACTGGGCTTGGCGTACCGATACGGACTGGTCTAGTGATATCTTAAAAGTTTGATCATTACAAGAAAAAATTCCGAAATGACCTGGGGAAAAGTAGAAATCATCAGAAGATCATGGAAAGAAACTCAAAGAATACACTACAAAGAGGTCCCTGTAGGCTTCGAAATAGGATCGGCCTAAGTGCAAACCTGTAAAAGAAGAGAGCTTGGTTAATTTTGAGAGAATGAACAGCAAGCAAGAACAGAGAACTTTCTGTAGAATTTTTTTTATCTATTTCTCTACATTTATTCATGATGATTGTTTACATATATATAATCATAAGGATAAGATTACAACTTGAATCTTCATCCAATAGGAAATCTATCCACTAACTAGTATTCTACTAACTAGAATTCTATCTACTAACTTGGACTTCAACCAACTAGATCGGCCTGATTAACCGTCTCACATTCTCCCCCTTAATCTGGACGAGACTCTAAATTCCTTACTCCTAGCAGCTCCCATCTCGATGAACTTCACCCTTGCTAGTGCCTTCGTGAGAATGTCCGCCCGCTGCTCGCTCGTGCACACGAACTCCACTTTAATCTGCCCTCGCCCAACGCACTCACGAATGAAGTGGAAACGTGTGTCGATGTGCTTGCTTCTTCCATGGAATACTGGATTCTTTATCAAGGCAATCGCGGACTTGTTGTCGACGAAGAGGGTAACCGGCTTGGGCTCACTGCCGGTCACCTCGCTAATTAAACTCCTCAACCACAAGCCTTGGCATGCTTCTGCTGTTGCCGCCATAAACTCTGCCTCGCAAGAAGATAATGCCATCGTCTTCTGCTTCTGTGATGACCAAGTGACCAGGCTATCACCTAGATAGAATGTCATGCCGCCTGTGCTGCGCCTGTCATCAACATCTCCCGCAAAATCACTGTCAGTGAATCCCACCAACTCTTCATCACCTCGACTTTGTCTGTACACCAATCCATAGGATATGGTACCCTTCACGTACCTCAGAATATGCTTGACCTCCTGGCGATGCATAATTGTAGGGTGCTCCATGTACCTACTCATAATCCCCATAGCATGTGAGATATCGGGTCGGGTGTGAGTTAGATACCTCATGCATCCAATGACGCGCCTATACTCTGTCATGTCAACTGGTGTTCCTTCGGGGTCCTTTCCAAGCTTTTGTTTTGCTTCCATAGGATATTGGGTCGGGTTACAGTCCATCATCCCGAACTGACCTAATACCTTCTTTTGCGTAGGCCATCTGCTTCAGTGATATGTGATCACCTCTCTAGTCCACCTCGATACCAAGATAATAGGAAAGTAATCCAAGGTCGCTCATCTCGAATTCCTTCATCATCTGTTGCTTGAAAATATTGATCTCATCCCACTCGAGCCCGTGACGATCAGGTCGTCCACGTACACACCAACAATGAGTATATCCCCTCTGTTGCTCCTGGTGTATACCGCCTGCTCCTGAGAGCACCTTACAAACTTGATGCCCTTTAAGCTCTTATCAAGCCGTGTGTTCCACGCCTGAGGTGCTTGGCGTAGACCGTAGAGCGCCTTTGAAAGCTTGTAGACCTTATGCTCTTGATTCTTCACAACGAACCCTTCAGGCTAGACCACGTACACTTCTTCCTGGAGATCACCATTTAGGAATGCTGACTTAACATCCAGATGGTGCACCTCCCTACCGTTCTGAGCTGATATAGCAAGAATCATTCTAATGGTATCAAGTCTCGCCACAAGTGCAAACACCTCATCGAAGTCCACACCATGCTGCTGAACGTAGCCTTTTGCTACAAGTCTTGCCTTGTGCTTGAGAATGTTGCCTTCGTTGTTCTTCTTAAGCTTGTACACCCATTTGAGACCAATGGGTTTGGGGCTCCGCGGTAGCTCCGTGAGTACCCAAGTCTTATTCTTCTCAATGGCCTCCATCTCCTTTTCCATGGCAGTTTGCCATTCTTTCTCCGTTGCAGCCTCCCGATAGCTCGTGGGTTCTTCAGTGGCTAGAAATAGTTCCTCTGCAGGGAGATTAATCACCTCCATCTCTGCATAGATATATGCTAGGGACCGGTAGCGCATATGTTCATCTTGAGAGATAGGAGTGCTCGGTGTTCCATGGAAGGCTACTGGAGTCATCGCTGCAGCTTCAGGGGGTCCGATCATCTCCAATGCAGTGGTACTTGCTGCCTCAGCGGCT
>NC_033800.1:81873060-81884429 GCF_001876935.1 Asparagus officinalis
CTTGTACTGTTTTTTAATTGCATCTTAGAGCCTCTTGACCCTAATCACCCCCCCTCTAGGGTCCAACAATCCGGCATATTCTTTGTAAACTCTTGACAAAGATTATCGTTAGTAGAACCAAAAATTATATCATCTACATATATTTGAATTAATAATAAATCTTTATTTATTTTATTTATAAAAAGTGTAGAATCAACTTTTCCTATTATAAAACCAGAAGTTTTAAGAAAACTTTTTAATCTATCATACCAAGCACGGGGTGCTTGTTTTAAACCATACAAAGCCTTTTTAAGTTTAAAAATATGGTTTAGAAAACTTTCATTTTCAAAACCTGGAGGTTATTCTACAAAAACTTCTTCTTTAATAAAACCATTTAAAAAAGCACTTTTACCATCCATTTGATATAATTTAAAATTCATAAAACATGCAAATGCAAGTAAAATTATTATAGATTCCAAACATGCTACAGGTGCATATGTTTCATCATAATCAATACCTTCTTCTTGATTATAAACTTGTGCAACTAATCTAGCCTTATTTCTAATAACTTGTCCAGATTCATTCAATTTATTTCTAAAAATCCATTTAGTTCCAATAATGAACTTATCTTTTGGTCTTGGAACTAGATCCCAAACATTATTTTTTGTAAATTGGTTTAATTCATCTTGCATGGTAATTATCCAAAAATCATCAATTAATGCTTCTTTTATATTTTTAGGTTTAATTATAGATATAAAAACTGAATGAGTAATTAAATTAAAATGTGATCTAGTAGTAACTTTATCCACAATTAATGCTTCTTTTATATTTTTAGGTTTAATTATAGATATAAAAACTGAATGAGTAATTAAATTAAAATGTGATCTAGTAGTAACTTTATCCAAAATATTTCTAATAACTAAATCATGTGGATGATTTTTAACTTCTACAAAATTTTTAGGTAAATCATTTTGTAAATTATCATCTTTTAAAATATCTAACATTGGAGTATCATGAATAGTATCAACTATATCATCATCATTATTTAAAATAATGGGTGTTTTTGTAAAATTCTCATCAAAAGAAACATGCATAGATTCTTCAATGACTAAAGTTCTTTTGTTATATATTCTATATGCTTTACTATGATTTGAATATCGAACAAAAATTACTTCATCAGATTTTGAATCAAATTTATCCAAATTATCTTTTGTATTCAAAATAAAACATTTACAACCAAAAACTTTAAATAAGAAACTTTAGGAATTTTACCATAAATAATTCATAATGTGATTTCTTTAGAAAAGGTCATAATAAAATTCAATTTTGAACATAACATGATATAGATACAGCTTCTGTCCAAAAATATTTTGGTAAATTACTATGACATAACATTGTTCTAGCACATGCTTGTATAGTTCTATTCTTCCTTTCTACAACTCTATTTTATAGAGCCACTCGAGGAAAAGAAAAAGTATGAGAAATACCATTTTTATCACAAAAAATTACAAAAAGTTCATTTTCAAATTCTTCTCCATGATCACTACGTATAGTAATAATTGAAAGAGACATTTGTTTTTGAATTCTTTTACAAAAGATTGAAAATTCATTAAAAACATTATTTTTATGTTTAAGAAATATTACCCATGTAAATCTTGAAAATCATCAACAAGAACAAATGCATACCTACTTCCACTTAATGAAGCTACTCTAGAAGGACCAAAAATGTCAATGTGAATTAATTCTAGTGGTTTACTTATAGAAACTACATACGACCACAAATGGAGCACTTGTAAACTTTGCTATACAAGTGTGCATAGTGTATGGGTGATTTACTAGATTTAGCACACTTGTCCATAAGTTTCTTATGGTTATCAATGCATATTTTCAAAGTTGAATCTAAAGATGAAATACTATTTTTCATAAGATTCAAATCTTCATTTTTAGGCACATATGCATTTTTAGAAGTAGAACATAAATAATTATTTATAAAAGAAGCTGTATTATTTTTTATGTTCTCTACTTCTAACATGGCATCAATCTTAGCATGAGATAGGCTAGCAATAGATGAAATCAAATTTCCATTTTCCAAATTTAATAAGTCATTGCTTTCTTTAAGCATAGTATTTTCATTTTCAATGACATCAAATTTGGACACTAGCTTCTCATGATCGGATTTTAAAACATCATGCTTGCTTTTTAAATCATTAAAATCATTTTGCAATTTGTTATAGGCATGTAATAAATTTTCACTAGCACAAGCAAGTTCATCACTAGATAAATCATTATCGGGTTCGAACTCGCAAACCTCACTAGGGCTATCGCCTAGTGGCCGTGTGCATGAAGCTCCATATGAACTTGAAGTGGGATCCTCCAAAGCTTGTTGGATCGCCTCCAAGTCTCCTTGATGTGCTTCTATGAATATCCACAATTTGTAAGCACTATCAAAATGAGCAAGTTTGTTAGAAATAGAAGAATCAAGTGCATGAAGCATATATTCTAACACAACTTTATTCATAGTAAACAATCTTTTATCATTTCTACTCCACTTGGATTTCTCCATAGTGGGTACAATATAAGCATCATCAATAATTCCCCATAAATCAATATTTTTAGATTGCACAAAAATTTTAAATCTAGAAGCCCATTGTGCATAGGGAAAATTAATGAATTTAGGAGCAACATTAGATTCATAGCCTAACAAATGTGCACGCTTCATGACCATGATAAATATATATGTGCAAGCAAGACAAAAAATGCAATCAAAACAAGATTAGCACAAAAATATAACTTGGATCTTTAACTCAAGGCGATTAGACCTTAAATCAAAGAGCACCAAGCTCTGATACCAATTGTTAGACCCTAGAGGGGGGGTGATTAGGGTCTTATGCTAATCTAATCCGATTAAATGCCAATTAAAACTAATTAATAAGTTATCCTAGCAAGTATAAAATACAACAAGATACGTAAGCTAGGATAAGCAATATGAACAAATGAATATATCCTATCAATGAGATATTACAAATATATGAGCAAGGATATATGAACTAACACAAGGGTAAAATAAACAATCTACACAAGTGATAGGGTAATATGATGAGCAATACACAAAGGCGATATAAGATATGAAAACAAGAATAAGAACGCCAATGTAATCACAAACAAAACGATATGTTTACGAGGTTCGGTCCCCACGACCTACGTCCCCGCTCCTCACCTCGAGGAGATCTCCACTATCACAACCGGGTTTTCTACGTTCACCCGAACAACGTTTATACCTCACAATACAATCACTATGTAATCACACCTCACACACTAAGTGTTGGTCCTAGCCCGTGTCCTCCTCCTCAAGTGCTCGGTTACAACCTCTCCCTAGGCACGTCAACCGACGCCACTCCTCTTGGATTCGACCCCGTCTCTCACCACACACTTCTCTCGGTGTACAAGTGTATTACAAGTGAATCCTCACAATAAGCACAATATAAATCAAATGATTTGTTCTCTAAACAAGGTGAGAACTCAATTAAGCACAACTCTTAGTCACAAACCCACAACCCCAAATTATACTATGAATGTAAATACAATAAGCTCAATAGGTTGTGTGTGAACAAAGAGATAATAAAATCAACTAAACTCAATATGAACACTATGGAAATTAAGATCAAAATAATAAATAGCTAGAATTGAGTTTAAGGAAAACTTCTCTATAGATCAAGAGTGAGAGAGAGATGAGTTGAATGCCCAAACACCAAAGGATGATCTCCTCTTTGCTCTTGTGAAATTTGCTTCACAAACTAAAACCCTCAATTGCTTAAAAGCTTTTTAAACCAAACTTAAACAAGTTTAAACCCTTGTTAAACTATTTTAAAATAATCTCTTTTTTTTATATATTAAAACTGAGGTATAAGGGGGTATTTATAGTCTCCCAATACCTCAAACAAAAGCCCAAACCAAAAGACCAAAAACCCCTCCAACAGATACAAAAAACTAGCCGTTATGGGCATTCTGGGAGCTGGACGGTCGACCGACCTTTTTTTCGGTCGACCGCTCGCCTGGTCGGTCGACCGACCATTTTTTCGGTCGACCGCTCGCAGTGTACAAACCTGAAAAAGCTCCAGAGACATTTCCGGTCGACCGGTCCGGTCGACCGGAGTACTGTAGCAGTGGGCAGCTATTTTGTAAAATCAATTTAAAATAGTAAATGAACTCTAAAAATTATGACATTTTGTGAGAATGTTCTAGATATATAGAATAACATGTCAGAGAAAGAATTTCTGAAAAATCGTTTCCCAGTTGAGAGAAATAAATGTTTGAACACAAAAATACAGTTTCTGAAAATCTGCTGTGATACACGATTTTGTAAAATCAATTAGGCATAGTAAATCAACTCCAAAAATAGTAAAAACTGGAGGAAAGTTTATAAACATGTATATAAACATTTAAGAGAAAAAATATTTCAAATATCACTTCCCATTTGTAAATTCTCATCAGTTTTGTAAAACATGCACGAACATGTGCACGAACAAAAACGTGAATTTGTAAATTCCTTTAAACATAACAAATCAATTTCAAACTTGATAAAACTTTGAGAAATGTTTGCAAATAATATTTTGAGCATGTTACAAAAAGAATTTTCCAATTTGCATTTCCCAATTGTGAAATCTCATTATTTTGCAAAAGTGTTCAAAACATAAAAACCCAAAACCATGCATGTATATATATAACTATATATATACATAGAAACCAAATACGTGTGTGTATATGATATTGAGCTTAAGGTACTTAACACACATAATATAAAACCTAAACTAGATTACCCAAGCCGATCTTGATCTTCAATAAGCTTGACTTGGTACACTTTGCGGATGAAGCTTGAACTTGATCTTTAACTTGAATTGTCCGACATTCCGCCAACCTCCTTTGGATATGATCGTTGAAGCTCTATTCCATCCATCCTCCAACAACGTTGTTTGTCTATAATAAATAAGAAAACACAAATACTAGACAAACAATATTAGTAGTAAATTGTTTGTTAAACATCATCAAAACAATAAGGCCAACAATCTCCCCCATTTTGATGATGACAAACAATTTACAAAATAAAATATATGCATGAAGGAAATGAATATATAATTTACAATTCATATGCATATAAACAAGAAAGAATATACATATACTCACAATATTTCTCCCCCTTTGACAACATCAAAAAGGGGACAAAAAGAATAAGAGAGCAAAAGCTCCCCCTATCAATAAGCATAGGTGAGTATAAAAAGAATATATATAGGGATTGCTCCCCCTATCAAAAAGCCATATAGAATATATGCAATGAAGATCATGGCAAACATATGTGAGCAAGCATAGAAAATATGCTAAGTATCACTCACATTCAAGAGATAATGAGAACATATATAAATATATCAAGATGAACATATTGTCTCATATCAAAAACATAAAAACCGTGTATAAAAAAGATTTATGAAATCACAAGAAGGAAGACATGAGAATCATGTAAAAAGTTTTCAAATGAAAACAAATCAACCAATGAAATCATAAATCAAAGTTTAAATCCAAAAACGATGTTTGATCAATGAAGAACTTGATCAAACCACTCATAGAATACATTATAAACCACGAATAGATGATCCATTAGCACAAACAGTGAAGTATAATGAATTCAAAGCAACCGATCAAAACAAAATTTTTAAGAGAGGCAACAATTATATCAAGCTCTTGAGCTTGTTCCAACCCATATAATCATTTTAGCATCCGGTGAACTTGATTTGGGAATAAACACCCAATAAACCCGGAGGGTTATATAAGTACAAATCTCTCATCAAAACAAAACAAATAATCATGAAAACAAAATAATTTGATCAATGAAAAAAAATATTGTTTTCATGTTCAAAAGTTTAAAGTATAATTTTTCAAAACCAAGAAAAGGAAAACAGAAAAACACTAAAATTCTTGGTATAAAAATTAGATTTGTTTTGGTACCCAAGAACTCTTGGTACCAAAAGATTTAGGGACATGACCCCTATCATTTAAGCTCAAAACCTTAGGGTTATGAACCCTCTTAGGTATATGTGGTGCACGGGATCGGTCATAGCAATCCCATTCGATTGCAATAAGTGCAATGAAGAGGATGCATTTGGTTATGTTGACCATGTGGATGTGCACGAGGAACAATTGCAAATAAAGATGGTCTTTTAAGATTATTTTGCAAATGAGAAACATTTTGAAATAATGTTGGTCTACTTGAAATATTTTGCGATTTAGAAACTTTTCGCAAATCAAAACAAAACTTGGCTAAGTGACCAACTCTACCACAAAAATCACAATGATACACATTAGCATGCTTATGATGAACAATGGGTGCATGTGTGTGTACATGTGATGAAGAAGAAGCCTTATGAGATGCACAAGAAGAATTAATATTCTTATGTTTTTGTGCATCATAGCAAAACTTAGCTAAATGGCCTTTTCGACCACAAATGGAGCATTTGTAAGTTTTACTATACAAGTGTGCAAAGTGTACGGGTTTAGAAGTTGTAGTACTAGACTTTGCACCCAAGTCCATAAGTTTCTTATTATCTACAATGCATGTTTTAAGGGTTGAATCTAAAGATGATATTCGGTTTTTCACAAGATTCAATTCATCATTATGCATACAAGCATTGGAAATAGAAGTAGATGAAACATGATCATTTCTAAAAGAATTAAACTTATTTCTAATAGTTTCTACTTCTATCATGGCATTATTATTAGCATGAGTTAAGCTAGCAATAGATGAAGACATGTTATTATTTTCCAAACTTAATAACTCATTGTTTTCTTTTAAAATAGCATTCTCTTTAACAACAATATCAAGTTTGGAAGCTAGCGACTCATGATCGGATTTTAAACTAATATGCTTGCTTTTAAGATCAATAAAATTGTTTTGCAATTTTGTATAGGCATGAGATAATCTATCATATGCACAAGCGAGTTCATTGATGGATATATCACTATCGGATTCCGAATCGCTTACCACACTAGGGCTATCGCCTAGTGGCCGTGTGCATGATGATGCTCCACACTCACTTGAAGAACAATCCTCCAAACTACGTCGGATTTCCTCCAAGTTGCCTTGATGTGCTTCTATGAATTTCCATAAATTGTAAGCACTATCAAAATGAACAAATTTGTTAGAAAATGATGAGTCAAAGGCATTAAGCAAATATTCTAACAAAAGCTTGTTCATATTAAACATTTTATTATCATGATTGCTCCACTTAGATTTCTCCAATGTGGGCACAATATAAGCACAATCAATAATTTTCCATAAGTCAATATTTCTAGATTCAACAAATAGTTTAAATCTAGAAGCCCATTGTGCATAGGGAAAATTAATGAATTTAGGAGCAACATTGGATTTATAGCCTAAACAAAATACATTCATATTCAAGATATATATATGAACATATGCAAGCAAGACAAATGCAATCATAACTAGATTAGCACAAATAAGATAACTTGGATCTTTAACTCAAGGTGGTTAGACCTTAAATCAAAGAGCACCAAGCTCTGATACCAATTGTTAGACCCTAGAGGGGGGGTGATTAGGGTCTTATGCTAATCTAATCCGATTAAATGCCAATTAAAACTAATTAACAAATATATTCTTGCAAGATAGATATACAAAGAGTTATGTGCAAGAATATGCAATATACACAAGGTGATATATCCTAGCAAAGAGGTATACTATATGATATATGCAAGGATATGCAAACACAAGGGTAACATAAACAAATGATATAGTGGATGAAATAAACAATGAGAGAAAGGCTATAAAGATGAACAAATATAAGTGTGCTAAGCCAAACTCAAACAAGCAATATGATCACGGAGTTCGGACCTTCCGTCCTACGTATAGATCAAGAGTGAGAGAGAGATGAGTTGAATGCCCAAACACCAAAGGATGATCTCCTCTTTGCTCTTGTGAAATTTGCTTCACAAACTAAAACCCTCAATTGCTTAAAAGCTTTTTAAACCAAACTTAAACAAACATTAAACAAGTTTAAACCCTTGTTAAACTATTTTAAAACAATCTCTTTTTTTTATATATTAAAACTGAGGTATAAGGGCGTATTTATAGCCTCCCAATACCTCAAACAAAAGCCCAAACCAAAAGACCAAAAACCCCTCCAACGGATACAAAAAACTAGCCGTTATGGGCATTCTGGGTGCTGGTCGGTCGACCGACCATTTTTTCGGTCGACCGCTCGCACTGTACAAACCTGAAAAAGCTCCAGAGACATTTCCGGTCGACCGGTCCGGTCGACCGGAGTACTGTAGCAGTGGACAGCTATTTTGTAAAATTAATTTAAAATAGTAAATGAACTCCAAAAATTATGACATTTTGTGGGAATGTTTTAGATATATAGAATAACATGTCAGAGAAAGAATTTCTGAAAAATCATTTCCCAGTTGAGAGAAATAAATGTTTGAACACAAAAATACAGTTTCTAAAAATCTGCTGTGATACACGATTTTGTAAAATCAATTAGGCATAGTAAATCAACTCCAAAAATAGTAAAAACTGGAGGAAAGTTTATAAACATGTATATAAACATGTCAGAGAAAGAATATTTCAAATATCACTTACCATTTGTAAATTCTCATCAGTTTTGTAAAACATGCACGATATATGCACGAACGAAAACGTGAATTTGTAAATTCCTTTAAACATAACAAATCAATTTCAAACTTGATAAAACTTTGAGAAATGTTTGCAAATAATATTTTGAGCATGTTACAAAAAGAATTTTCCAATTTGAATTTCCCAATTGTGAAATCTCATTATTTTGCAAAAGTGTTAAAAACATGAAAACTCAAAATCATGCATGTATATATATAACTATATATATACATAGAAACCAAATACGTGTGTGTATATGATATTGAGCTTAAGGTACTTAACACACATAATATAAAACCTAAACTAGATTACTCAAGCCGATCTTGATCTTCAATAAGCTTGACTTGGTACACTTTGCGGATGAAGCTTGAACTTGGATCTTGAACTTTGAATAGCAAGGCTTCACCGACATTCCGCCAACCTCCTTTGAATATGATCGTTGAAGCTCTATTCCATCCATCCTCCAACAACGTTGTTTGTCTATAATAAATAAGAAAACACAAATACTAGACAAACAACATTAGTAGTAAATTGTTTGTTAAACATCATCAAAACAAGAAGGCCAACAATGTTGTCCATTTCGTGAAGGGAGTGATTGGCTTCTTATATTTTGTTTCCATAATGTTCCAAAGTTCATACCTAATTAATTAAAGATAAATTCTCATTCGACACTTTCAATAATTGTAGTTTAATCCGTCAAACATTGGAGGACGATTTGTAGAATGACCTTCTTTAAATTTTGAAGTTGAATCCGATGATGATAACATTTCTTCAACCTTACTCTAATACCAAATGTAGGATCTGATCTAATCACACTAAAAATAGTAGAGGGGGGTGAATGGTATTTTATAAAATTTTATACAAAATAGATAATAATTTGCAAAGAAGAAATAACAATCACAGAAAATCATCAATACAAACACAAGGATTTATATTGGTTTCACGTTCCGGGTATACATCTAGTCCCCAAGAAAATCTCGTTTGAGAGTTTCCACTATGATTTTGAATAAACTTACAAAATTAAAACTCAAACCCGACCAATTTGCAAGACCATGCAAATTGCAACCAATCTTTTCACCAAGAATCATTTCCTTGAATCAATGTACAAATCTCCTATAAGCCTTGATAAGTTTGTGATGTGCAACAGTGGCTTATAGACTCTTTTATTCTCTGAATTCTTTTCAAAATCTTGTATAAATGAAGATGAACAATAGTTGTTGCAGAATTTTGTTTTTCTCAATACTCAAGTAAAAATCATATTTTCTATCACTTGAGTTTCATACAAATTCAATCTTATATGTATATTTTCGTGATTCAAAATTCTGAACTTCTAACCTATTTATATTCCTTGAAAAGACATATTTTTGAACTCATTAAACGGATATAAACTGCTAAAAATTGTTTCAAATTCAAACATAAAATGTTTAGAAAAACTATCTTAGTAGTCGACTATAATATCTAGTAGTCGACTACTCTGTAAAATAGAAAGTTCGTAAATCGAAAATTGAAGCTGAGTAGTCGACTATATTCCTTAGTAGTCAACTACTTTGTAAAATAGATGTTCTGTAATATAAATTTCAATGCTTAGTAGTCGACTATAGTTAGTTGTAGTCGACTACTCTGTAAAACAGAAGTTTTGTAAATCAAAATTCAAAGTTGAGTAGTCGACTATAATCCTGATTAGTCGACTACACTGTAATTTTACAGAAACTTATATTTTAATCTTAAACTTTAGTAGTCGACTACTAAGGGGTGAAAAAATTATGTATGAAATAATTTTTGACTCAATGATTAACTAAAAAATTTAATGGTTAACATAGGGGATTTCTATTATTAACCAACATATTAAGCATGTGTGTGTATGTGTGAGTGATCAAGGCTTGTATAATATTTTTAAGTAAAGAAAATGTAAATATTACATTGATACATAAGCTCCTCATCTTTTTTACTTCATGATGCATTGAACTCATCTTTCACTTGTTCATATTAAAATCTGTACTGAAATGTTAGTGCACAATAATACACATAGTGATTCATGTTATGACACTTGTTCATATTAAAATCTGTACTGAAATGTTAGTGCACAATAATACACATAGTGATTCATGTTATGAATAAATTGTTATCATCAAAATTATATCATGGGAACATGATATCCAACAGTGAGGATTGAGCTAGGAGTTCATGTATAAAAATAATTTCGTATTTGCTAAGATGATTAGATTTCTTCTCATCTGTTATTACTAATTATTTTAATAAAAATAGTATACAAATTATATATTATGTTAAACATCATATTTTTATAAAAAAATGCTGCTTGTGACATGTTATATCTTGTTTACTTATGAAAAGAATGTTAAAAGAAGTAGGTATAGTGATAATTACTTATTTTTGTCACAATGAGTAATATTAGTATATAAATGTTACTGAAACCATGTTATCAAATATACTCGACTTCATCATTCATATGACTTTCATGGAAAAACTCAGATTAGAGAAAAATGTTATTTTCCTATAAAAATTCGTGAATATTCTAATTTCATGAAAGAGGTGAGAAAGTTATGAAAGTGTTAAAGCATATTAAATTGCTTTTTATACAAATGGAAATTCAGTGTGCTATTTGAAGTGAAAAATTTATGGTTTCTGAGTATTAAAAATCCTCAGAAGTCCACTATAAAGTGGTTTATTTGTTTAAGCTTACTATATGTCA
>NC_033800.1:81884439-81888811 GCF_001876935.1 Asparagus officinalis
TGTCAATGTAGGCTCTTTGGCAAATATGTGAATATGCCTTTTTTGGTAACCTATGGTAGTGCTAGGTATACTCTGCTCCTGGGTTGACTTATATGTGATTGATGTGCATTCCCATAATATTACGCTATAATTTTCATAGCCTTAGTGTGACGATTGGAGGTGATTTTTTTTTAAATTGAGATTTATATGGACAATTACATTATAAAGGTAATTAGTGTTTCTTTTCCTTGTTTGCGCTCTATAAATAATGTTGCTATTGCATCATATATATATTTTCTATTTTAAAATCTAATATGGTCTCTGATCTTTCTTTCAGTTGGTAGTGATTTTTTGAAAAAATTAGTAGAAGTAATTATTCAACTTGTCTGATCCGCTAATGGGAAGTTATCCATTCACTGAGTTGTGAACTCACCCTTTATTTTTCTATTCTTTTCATATAAAGTTTAGATTGTTCTACCCTTAGCTTAGAGGATTAACATCTATTGGTGATCTTATTAGCAATATTATGCTTATCTTAAATAGATCGATATAATTATGTAATAAGAGTCTAACGACTCATTAGTTATTAATATTTGTATTGTGCTTATTATAGTGCATTTTCTCTGAGAGCTCTAAAATTCAATAAAGATTTCCTTTATGAAGTATTTGCTAAAAATATAGAAGTGCATAGTAAGCTTGACATGTGTCCATGCACATGTTGCTGTTGTCGTGAACACCAGATTATAAGCCACTAGTTAAGAGACTTTAAATTTAGATTTATCTTTTAGTGGCAGCTAATATGTTGGTTACCGACCTTATGAGCAGATGGCTATGAACAACACGAGAACTCCTTCAACTCAAGGAAGGGATTTGAAACAAACATTGGAGCATATGTTTGGAAGTAATGCACATGGAGCTGGTTTGGGACTAAATCAACTAGATGTAAGTGTGATAGTGCAGTCAATGCAAGCTCTCACTATTAGGATGCAAAACTTACAATAGCAGATTAATCAATAGCAACAAGTGACCCAACATACCAAACATCCTCGTTCATGAAGTGGCATGACAAAGTTCAAAAGGCTGATACCACCTACCTTCGAAGGAAGTACCTACCCAATGATTGTCGAGGATTGGATCACAAAAATAGAAAAGGTTTTCACATATATGAAGTTTCCAGATAGAGAAAAGATGGCATACATTATCTATATAATCAAAGGACGTGAATATGACTAGTGGCAGATGCATGAGAGGATTCTAGGGGATTGTGTTGACTAAATATATTGGGATGAGTTTAAGAAAGTCTTCTATGAGAAGTACATTCCAAAGACTGTTTGTCAACAAAAAGAGAAGCAATTCTATGGACTGAAGCAAAAAGATAAAACCGTAGTTGAGTACGAGGAAGAATACACCTACTTATCTAAGTTTGCGTCACAATTTGTTGCAAATGAAGAAGATCGAGCTCGACGATTTGAAGAGGGTCTACACTCAAACATAAGATTTCAACTGAGCTCATGTAAGCTTCCTACTTATGCAGTTGTCTTAAAATATACCTTAATGATTGAGAAGAAGCGTGAGGAAATAATTTCAAGTGAGGAGCACAAGGATGGCAATATGAAGAAGAGATTTAGATTAGACGATTAGATGATCGTGGATGTCATAACAAAAATTGGCAGAACAAAAAGCCTCATGTGAAATCTAAAGGAAAATAATCCTTCACTCTGAAGATTGTTAGATGCAGAGTATACAATAAGTCTGGACATTATAGGAAGAATTACTGGAGGGTGATTGGTGCTTGCTTGAGGTGTGGTAAAAAAACACAAGATTGCAAAATGTCCAAAGTTAAATAATGCTTCAGCTCATAATGTTCCACCAATAGCTCAATGTCCCCAGGCAAAGACTTGAGTTTACTCTTTGACTGAGCTGGAGGCTTAGGAAAAGAATGATGTGGTGTCAGGTACCTTAACTATCTCATCTAACTTTACAAGTTGTTAGAAAGCAAGACTTACCATGTGACACACTATATCAAGAAATAGCTATTAGTACGTCAGGAGATAGTCTATTAATGTCTATAAGTGTTGCAAAAGCATGATAAAGATTATAGAAAAGGAACTTCTAGTAAATGATCATCCTCGATATGCGCAATTCCAATATCATTGTTGGAATGGATTGGTTATCTACAAATCATGCATCTATATTATGTCGATAGAAGAAGGTGGTGTTTAAAATTCCAATCAACCAGAGTTTTTCTTTGAGGGTAGTAATGTATGTAAACATGTGCACATAATAACTGTCCTTGAAGCCCATCGTATGTTAGGAAGTGTGTGCACTAGTCTCTCAGCATCAGTGTAAGACTTAAACCAGAAGTAAGCTAGCCTAGAGCAAATTCTTGTCGTGTGTGTGAGTTTTTAGATATCTTTCTAGAGGACCTCCCATGACTGACACTTGTTAAGTGAAATTGAATTTTCTTTTGAACTAGTGCTAGGCACTAGCCCAAGTTCAAATGCTCCAAATATAATGGCTTTAGCCGAGCTAAAGGAACTTAAGGAGTAATTGTAAGAGCTTCTTGATAAAGGATTTATTAGACCTAGCATTTCTCCATGGGGCGCACCTGTGTTATTTGTAAAAAAGAAAGATGGCAACATGCAATTTTTTATTTATTACCAAGAGTTTAATAAGGTAACAATACGCAATAAATATCTATTGCCTAGAACTGATGATTTATTCGATCAATTGCAAGGAGCTCACATATTTTCAAAATTAACCTTCGATTAGGCTACTATCAATTGAAGATTAAAGCCGAAGATATTCCAAAAATTGCATTTCCTACCCCTTCTGCTCACTATGACTTTTTGGTATTATCATTTGTCTTAACAAATGCACCAGCTTCCTTCATGGACCTACTGAACAGGGTGTTCAAGCCCTCCTTAGTTTATTTTGTTATGATATTTATTGATGATATTCTGATATATTTAAAGAATCAGAAGGAACATGAGGAATATCTAAGGCGTGTGCTTGAAGCTCTAAGAAAGGAAAACCTCTATGTGAAGTTTTAAAAGTACAAACTCTTGGTAGATAATGTGTCCTTTCTGGGACATGCAATTTAGAAGGATGGAGTATCTGTGGGCCCTACAAAAGGAAAAAGTGTTGTGATCTAGAAGTGGCTGACGAACGTTCATGAGCCAATAGCTTTCTTTGTATGGCAAGATACTTCCAAAGATTTGTGGAAGGATTCTCCTGGATCGCCGCACCTTTAACTCGTTTGACACAAAAATGAGTCAAACTTTTATTTTGTCTAAAGAATGTGAGAAGAGCTTTTAGGAATTGAAGCAACAACTAGTATCTGCACCAATTCTCATTATACATGTTCTAAGAGAAAGCTTTACTATTACAGTGATGCTTCTCGAAAAGGTTTCGGATGTGTACTCATGCAGAATGGAAGGGTAGTAGCTCATGGATCTCAACAACTAAAGCCTTATGAGAAAAACTATCCAACTCATGATCTAGAGTTAGCAATGGTAATCTTTGCATTAAAGATATGAAGACATTACCTTTACGAGGTGCAATGCAATTTATTTGGTCTAAAGTATATGTTTACTCAGAAAGGAGTCAAATTTATTTCGTCTAAAGTATATGTTTACGTAAAAAGAGTTAAATATGCAGCAAAGGATATGGTTAGAGTTACTTGAAGACTAAGACATGAATATATATTTGTTTGTGTCAGAAATTGATTTCTTCAGTGTTATTGCATCTGTTAGAATCGTTTGTCGATTACAAATTCAAAGAAAGAAAAAAATAGATCTTTTTATAAGATCTTCTTATAGAATGAAAAAATAAACAAATACAATCTCCTTAAAACAAACGCAACAGACGCTTATCACCCGCTTTGCCTGTGCCGAGGAAGCGTTAGTCTGTGGACCATCGCGGATCAGATCCGGTTGATAGTGATAGATTAATGCTCTTACTTCACAAAGAAAACAATCGTAACAGTGATAATCTCGACCAAGCGAGATTACAACTCTTCTCGAGATTAAAACTAAGTTTGATCCGGAGGAAAGGAGGAACGGGCTTCAAATCCTTCGAATAGCTTCCTCTTTATACTGAAGTTCGTTAATATCTGCTAGCCCTCCTCTAAAATTCATGCTCTACTCTTTAATTTGACAGCACCCCGCCCTCTGATTTCAGATCCTTTTAATTAAATGAATGACTTAGGCTTGTATTTATAGGTTTTTGTTGCAGACTTTTCTAATAAGAGTTAATGATCTGACCTTATCCGCAGTCAATAACTGCTTAATCATGTTTAAGGATAGGTTCAAAATAGTTAGAGAAGTTCTGGAATGAAGGAATCCTGAAAAACTATTGAAAAACACATTTTTGGTGGCTCGACACTGTGTGA
>NC_033800.1:81888821-81895513 GCF_001876935.1 Asparagus officinalis
GAGCCATAGGGTTTGGCTGGGACATTTTGATGCAACTTGGCTACCTGGGGCTTTTTCGGTTCATTTAGGTTGGACTTGTTTCACCGTTACGCGCATTTCGTTGTTTCGTTGACTTGTCCGTTTCACTGATTCGCTTTATGCGTTTCGTTAGCTAGGAGGAAACTGATGAGTGTGCGGGCCACTTGAAGCTGGCTGATGAGTGTGCGGGTCACTTGGAGCTGGATGGTGAGCCTACGGGTCTATTGTAATGTCAATAGTGATTCGTCGCTTTGCTGTTTCAACGGCTCGTCATCTCGAGCTATGTTCGGGATCTATAGGTAATTTTTGACACCTACAGATACCCACTCTAAAGTATTTCAGTCTAATTCTTTTATAAAGGATCCTGTAATACTTTGGATATAATACGCTTAGCCTTTAGGTTTTTGATTTCTTTAGTTTTTAGTCTATTCAGTATTTTGTCGAATAGCTAAAATTCTTCCGATGCTATATTTATCATCTAACCGTCATCAAAATTTTGGACTTAGACTGGCATGTTGATATCTGAATTACCTCGTATCGTTGAATCGACACTGAACTGATCATCTTCATCGAGGTTTCGCATCAGAATTGAACATAATACTGAGCCTTGTTTTGGCGAAGCTATCGACGCGTTGATCAGCATCGATTTGTGTGGAATAACCTTTGACTCGCATTGACCGTCATTGACTTTTATTACAACAAGTTCAAAGTCCTTTATGGAAACTTTGGCTGGAATTAACGTTCTCTTGGGAGTTCAAGTCACGAGAGCAACTGATGAAGATGATGCGTCAGTGACTATCGTGCTTATAGGATTTTTGGCAAACTCTCAGCCATAAATGGGTTTGACGAGCCTTTACTGACTACCGTTTGAGTCGGGCTAGCAAACAAATTGTTTAAGTCCGTTCCACAGGTGATGTTATGCTAAAAGAATGAACTCTCTTAGACTTGATACTATGATATTGAATACATAGACTTCGTCATTTGTCACGGGAATAGATTACCCGGCAACGCATGTTAGACGCAGACTTTAGGATTTTTGGCAAACTCTCAGCCATCAACATATTTAATATGCCTTTACCGATTATCGTTTGAATCGGGCTTGCATGTGAATTACCTAAAACCGTTTCGCATGTGATGTTTTGCTACTTGAATGAACTCTCTTAGACTTGGTGCTATGATATTGAATACATAGGCTTCGTCCTTTTTATGGGGAAAGACTAAGCGACAATGCGTGTTAGGCGTAGACTTACCTCTATTCAAAGATTAACATAACATCCCCCAGATGTGAATCCTGGCGTTCTTTTCACAGAGAAAGGTTAACCGGCAACACGTGTTAGACGTTGATTTATCTCTACTTACGATTCGAGATAAAATTCCCCATACATATAAGGCACGAATTTTAGCGTTATTAATAACGACCTGCCATGATATCGAATACATGGGCTTTTATACTTTTTATAGTGAAAGACTAACTGGCAACGCGTGTTAGGCAATGACTTATCCCTACTTAGGATTCAGGATAAAATTCCACGTGCGTGTAAGGCAGATTTTGGCATTATTAATAATGGTCTGCCATGATGTTGAATATGTGGGCGTTTGTCCTTTTTACAGTGAAAGACTAATCGACAATGCATATTAGGCGTTGACTTATACCTACTTAGGGTTTGGGATAAAATTCCCCATGCATAAAAGGAATGGATTTTAGTGCTACGATGTTGAATACGTAGACTTGGTCATTTTTGTGAGAACGTACCACCCTGCAGCATGTGTTAGATGCAGACTTATCTCTATTTAGGGATTGAGATAAAGTCCCCCACGCACGTAAGACATAGATTTTGATGTTGGAAGGTGGTGTCTTCTCTTGGGGCAAAGACGAACCCGATGCTGGAGAGAAAAAAAATTTATATTCTATCTCCAGGTGCAAAAGAAATTCAAAGTGGTATCTTTACTTTGAGAATAAAAAAAAACATTCGGATAACCCTAACTGTCGGAAGGTTTGATTATTCAATCTGAAGGTGGATTTCTTGTTTATCGAGAGGGAACTCTAATTTTAACCCTAACTGTAGGAAGGTTTGACCAAGTGGGAGGTTTGAGATGACCCTAACTTAAGGAAAGTTTGATCGCTCGATTTGAAAATGAATCTCTCGTTCATGAAAGGAATCGAGAGAGAATTTTGGTTTTCGTCCTAACTATAGGAAGGTTTGACCAAGAAATAATGGGAGTGAAGATACAACTAATACTGGGAATGTTAACTCGTACAAATCACTCAGTGGGTTTTTTAGTGTCAAGGGGCTAGGACTTAACACGAAGGGGTTTGACGATTGCCATGGATCAGCAGCTTAAATTTTTTAATACCGTATTGAGAATTTAACATTGGTAGTGTTAAGTGCACCAACACAATAAGAGTTTAGATGGACTCAGCCGAAAGAATTTTTGTGGACCCACCATGAGTTAATTTGATCAGTGAGAAACTTTATGGTGGAGGACCATAAATCATCAAGCACTCCATAGTTACACTATGGGTGTTTCTTAAGGGAAGATTGACCAGATGAAGTCATTAAATCTCATCTCGATGAAAGAGTGCTCGAAAAATCACAGTGGGTGGGTTTTAAACATCTTGGAAATGATTAAATAGTCATAGTAGGAGGTTCTTAATCAAAATTAGAAATAAATTATTCTGATGACTGGTTTTCACCATGAATAATTAGTTTCGAGTTACCCTTAAGAATACCATGTGTAGTATCCTTTTGAAACTTCCCTTTGGAATGTATTAAGGTATCCCACCCCCAGCTCTTTAGCGAACCTGAATCCAATTGTATTCGGCCATATTGTTGGGTTATCCTTAAGAATATTAAGAGTAATATTCTCTAAGAACTTCCCGTTAAAGGAAATAAGGGTAGCAGTTTAACCTCGTATACCCGTTGGAGGATAGAGAAAAGTAGTTTATACTTTTATACTTATCAGAGTCTGGGAAGGAGCAGTTTATACTCATATTTTTCGGAGTGTCGGACAGAGCAGTTTATACTCTTATATTTGTTGGAGTGAACCTTTCTCATTCGGCTCATTTCGGCGTTATTATGCCAGCGTCAACTAAGGCTTGAATGTTATTCTTGAGAGTGAAGCAAGCCTTAGTAGGATGAAAGATCCTCCTGTGGTACGCTTAGTAGTTTGGATCCGAAGTGTTGTTAGCTTCCTTCTGATTCATAATAGACGGTAGCTTGATTTTTTTGTTTTCAATGAGATATTTGATGATAGCTGGAACATGTTCATCCTTGAAGGAGTACTCTTTTTAGAGTCTCGGATCCGGAGTCCTTCGCTGCTTCTGAGGTTGTTGTTGTGATGTTTGATTAGCATCAACAGCCACTGCAGGTGCCTTTCTCCTACCATGAGAAGAAAAATTCAAGTTTGGGGGGTTAGTCATTGGTTGGCCTCTTTCAAGATTTTTTTTCTTTTGAGAAAGCATTCGACCTGTTCCCCGCGTAATTTTAATTCTTTCCATGTTATGGATGACATGACCCCTAGGGCTTCCAGCACTTTAATGGAGAGATTGTTATGATATGTTTGTAAGATGAATTTCTTTGTGACAAGATCCCTGCAATTCATTGCCTTATTGTGAAAGCGTCTAACAAAGCTATCAACTAACTCCCCGTCCTTTTGCTTCTCTTCCAAAAGGGCTCCAATCGATACTTTGATGTCATCATCGAAGAAGTTGTTGAGGAACGAGTTTTCCATGTCGTTCCAGTTGTTGATACTTCCTGACTTGAGACAGCGGTACCAATCGAAGGTGACCCCGTAAAGGGTGGCAACGAATGACCGAACCATTAAAGATTCGTTGACAGAGATCACACCAGGTAGGACTTGAAGTAAATTATGTGTTGACTTGTTGAGCCCTTTCCGTCGAACGGCGTAAAGTTAATTAGATTTTAGGGAAGAATAACTGGACCACCCCCAGCATTATCATCCTCAGAGGGACTGCCCCCAGCATTCTGGTCAACAGAAGGGGTATCAGCATTAAGATTTTCATCTGCTTCCAAATCACTATCTACCTAATTAGTAATGTTGTAACGACTAGATTCACCAATCTGATTTGATAAGGCTTGAATCTCTTGATCATGCAATTCCCTTATTCGTTAAACAATCATTTTCATTTCGAATTTGAAATTCTTTTTCTACTTGGGCAGAGCATTTTCGAGGATTTTAGCCATTTGTTCAGCGTTGATCATGAACACCTCACGAGATTGTCCTATGCTAGAGACTGTATTATCGGAAGCGACTACGGAGTTAGCGTCTGACATTTCATCCTCCGAGGATAACCCTCTGTTCATCCATTAATAATCCCTTGGTCTGATAGTTTCGGATCGTAGTCGAGTTATACACTGGGACACCTCTTGAAAAGGATCAAGATTGGAACTTTGTGTTGACTTCCCTTTATCGGTCACGTTGATTGTGACTTCTTGGAGTTCATCTTCTTGAACGGCCGTTCTTCTCTTACGAAAATATTTTTGCTTGGGCTTCGATGTTTTGGTGTAAAGTCTTTCAAATATCGAGACCCTCTATGGGGTAGTCTTGGGGCAGCTACACTCTGATAATACGACACTGATCCTATCACAATGATAGTGAGAGTCTGATTCTGGATACTTCTCTTTTGAGATTTCTTCATACCCCCAGCTTGATAATACAATTCATCGGCTTTGTGGCCGGAGCAACCTATCAGCCGTTGATTTAATTCCCCAGGTATGACGTGGTCATGTAACGAACCCGTCTCCTTTTGGGTATGTAATGCCTTGTTGGCATTCTTAGGAGTCACACGTTTAGATCCACCCCCTTGTGAGTGTGGAATTTCAACGAGCTCCTAAACTTCAACACATAACCCCAAGCGGGCGGTTATCAGAATTTTCCCTTCATGGGATAGCTTTGACTTGAAGGGAGTGCGTGTACGACCCCCAGTCCGGTGAGTTGTTCGAGGTTCATTCATTGGGCCTAGGCGTTCTTTGACCAGAAGTTTACCTCGATCCTCATGCAAAGGACTAAGGTAATCCATGATCTTCATCTTGAATCGGGAAAGATCCACGTTGCCGTGGGACTTTACCAAAGGTATTGGATCAATTTTAACAGGAACAGAAGCGGACGGGGACTCAAAAATGGCCACAGGAGGTGAGGTGAGTGTCGGCCAGGCTGAGCTGGCTCGGCCATGGCGTGGACCAGCTCGAGGTGGCTCGGCCTTGGCTAAGCCACCCTTTGCTGGCCTGGCCCTAGCTGAGCCACGGTTGGCTAGCTTGTAATTTTTGGGTTCCCCTATAGTTGTCTGAATCGCTGTTTTGGATTTTGGTCTCCATTCGTGACATGGTTTTGGTGATCTCTTGGCTACCTTGTCCTCCTTCGTGTCTTGCGCCTTTCGTGCTAAGGCACGCGTTCGTGCGGCATGTGTGCGACGCTTTTGGATGCGTTCCTTAAGAGATGAACAGGTCCTTTTGATATAGACCCATTCATTGGCTGATGGTTTGGAGGAGGGGCCATTTGCTTACTGTTGAGGTGTTTAGCGCTCCCTGAACTTCAGATCTGCATGATAACAGATTCCATCAACTGGTTCTAATGCCTTGGCAAGCTGACGTGCGAGGCGTTAGTGTTGCCTCTGACGAGCCATCTTTGTTAGAATTGGGGTGTCTTTGTTAAACAACTCCTGGACTGAGTAGGAGTCGTTGTGATCTAAAATCTTGGCTTCATTGGATGCCAGAGGAGCATTGCAAGGGGCTGCTTTAGCAACAATTGTGCGAGAGTCACTCCGAGCCTTCTCTGCTACTGATATCTTCCTGTACTTGCAGGACGAGGAAGATCTTGAAGAGGATGAGGAGACGTATTCCACAAACTTGGCCTGCTCGAACTCGTACTTGGCCTCTTCTTCAACCAAGATCTTGATTCATGGTTGCGGCATGATAGCCTTGACAAAGAGACTGTTGGCTCCCACTTTGGTCGCCAGTGTGTTTGCGTCAGTAATTGATTTTTTCATTGTCATTGAATTTGTTACACTCATTTATCAATTACAAATTTAAAAAAAAAGATAAAAGTCAATCTCTTTTATAAGATCTTCTTACACAATAAAAAAAATAAACAAATACAATCTCCTTAAAACACATGCAACGGACGTTTATCACCTGCTGCTTCGCATGGGGTCTTTGCCTGTGCTGGGGACACGTTAGTTCGTTGACCGCCGCAGATCAAATCTGGTTGACAGTGATAGATTAATGCTCTTGCTTCACAAACAAAACAATCACAGAAGTGAAAATCTCGACCAAGCGAGATTATGACTCTTCTCGAGATCAAAAACAAGTTTGATCCGGAGGAAAGGGGGAACGGGCCTCAGATCCTTCGAATAGCTTCCTATTTATGCTGAAGTTCACCAAAATCTGCTAGCCCTCCTCTGAAATTCATGCTCTACTCTTTAATTTGACAGCACATCATCCTTTGATTTCAGATCCCTTTAAATGAAGGTCTTAGGCTTGTATTTATAGGTATTTATTGAAGCATTTTCTGATAAGAGTTAATGATCTGACCTTATCATCAGTCAATAACCACTTAACAATATTTAAGGATAGGTTCAAAATAGTTGGGGACGTTCTGGAACAAAAGAATCTAGAAAAACTATCGAAAAATGTGTTTTCAACGTTTCTGAGCGC
>NC_033800.1:81895599-81941812 GCF_001876935.1 Asparagus officinalis
GCTCATGGCCATGCGAGTCACCATTTGGTGGCTCGCGCCTATGCGAGCCACTGGCTTTGGTCGGGTCATTTCGACGCTACTTGACCGCTTGGGGCTTTTCCGGTTCATTCGGGTTGGACTTGTTTTGCCATTACATGCATTTTATTGTTTTGTTAACTTGTCCGTTTCGCCAATTTTCTTTATGTGTTTTGTTTGCTTAGAGGCTGCTGATGAGTACGTAGGCTACTTGGAGCAGGTTGATGAGCGTGCGGGCCACTTGGCACTGGCTGTGTTGAGGTGTTTGACACGATTCGCTGCTTTGTTGTTTCGACGGCTCGTCGTCTCGAGTTATGTTTGGGACCTATAGGCAATTTTTGACGTCTATAATATTATTATCATAGAAAAGCCAACATAGCCGTGAATGCTCTTAGTCGGAGGGACACAAGCAACATAGCTTGCATTATTACTTAGCAAAGATGCATCCTAGAAGATTTGGATCGATTGAGAATAGAAATTAGGTGTCATCGGGAAGAAATTAAGCTAAATATCATCAGAATGCAATCTGTACTGATTGATAAAATTAAGACTACTCAAAAGGATGATCCAAAACTGTGAGACCTTCGGAAGGGAGTAAAGGACCTCCAGAAGGGAGTAAAAGTTGGTAAACAAATGAACTTTTCAATACATGAAGACGAAATTTTATAATTCAGGGATTGACTTTGTATTCAAAATGATCCAGAATTGAGGATGAATATTTTAGAGGAGGCTCATTGCTCTGGATCAGACAAGTTATATCTTGTTTACTTATGAAAAGAATGTTAAAATAAGTTGGTATTGGGATAATTATTTTGTCACAATGAGTAATATTAGTATATGAAAGTTACTGAAACCATGTTATCAAATATAGTCAATTTACTTTCAAGGAAAAATTTAATTTTCCTAAAAAAATTCATGAATATTCTAATTTCATGAAAGAGATGAGAAAGTTGTGAAAGTGTTAAAGCATATTAAAGTGCTTTTTATACAAGTCAAAATTACATGTGCTATTTGAAGTAAAAAGTTATGGTTTCTGAATATTGAAAACTCTCAGAAGTCCACTATGGAGTGATTGATTTGTCAAAGCCTACCATATGGCAATAATGTGACGCCCTTGTTTTCACATATGGCTACAGTCCAAGGTGAACCCAGAGGTGTCAACCCTGTCATGCACCCACATCGTGCAATAACACATTTTACCAAATCACAGTAATATCCTCTAGTGGAATCAAATATAAGTGTAGGTACAAAACATACAAAATAAGGAAATAAAAACAATAGACATGATATAGAAAGAGATATCTCATAAATAGAAATCATGTCTCAACTGAAATACATCTGATATCTAGAATAATGAAAGTGTCTCAATATGAATCAACTGAAAATCGTACTAAGCCACATTGCCTTTACAATGTCAAAACAAAACACTAATATCTGAATGAGAATATAAAACTATAGTGGAGTCTCAGCTATTAAAATGTGCAATGGCGACTATGCTAGAACTCTGTCATCCTGTGGCTCTTCGGAACTCTAAGCTACCTGAAAAGAAAATTTAAAAGAAAAAAAGAATAATAACAAGAGCGTCAAAGCACTATAGCAAGATCACCTCCATCCGTCCCTAGGGAAAGGGCTGCTAGATAAAGTGGAGGCTCTATCTATTAAGCATAGTCGACCTAGATCATTTTTCTCGTATCTAATGGAATTAATATTTAGACACCTACAATACGAGATGTAGTACGTCGAGGAAAATAATTCAAATAAGAAAACCCTCATGTATATAACATATGTCTCAAATTATAGGTACCTAAACATTAACACTGAACTAGAGATAAACAATCTAAATGAAATCAATAATTAGAAACTCACAACATTGATCCCAACCTAAGAATAAAATAAAGCAATACAGAAAGTAGAGACATTCATAATATCGTATTTATAATATCTTCCACTATCACGGGGAAGATAAAATAAATATCAGCATATAATCCCGCGTACTTTTAAGAGCAAAGTACCTCGTTCATATATCACGGAATGAGTCATATACATAACCGACATCCGCCAAAGACTCAGGCTATCAACAATCATCATATTGCAAATCCTTACAAGTTATGATTCATTGCATCATCATGCAGGACAGACTACCAAGTCAGTATCCTGACTATGTACACGACTCATTTGTATCATTGCATCTCCGTACGTAATATGAGTGCGGGACAGACTACCAAATAGGCATCCTGAAAATACATCTCACAAGCCTCATCGTACCCTAGTAGAGGATGGACTACTAGATCAAGTATCCTAAAACCCGACTCAATGTCCTGTACAAATGGCATAGCGACTCACTACTCCACGTAGTACCGAGTGGTGCTCATCAACTATATCCAACATGTGTGTAACTGTGTATTCAAATTCTATCTCAAATATAATCAAGTCATAATCAGTCATAATCCTATTTAGGATACCCAAGTGTGTGCGACGACACTATTTGTGTGCATTCATGACTATACATGTATCATCGTACGGCTCGAACCCCATGATCGCATCTCAAAATAGTGCAAAACAACGTTCAGGAAAAACTGTTTTAGTAGTCGACTACTAAGCTTAGAAGTTGACTACACTAAGTCTATTCAGACTCTGTATTCAGGAAAAATGCCTTAGTAATCGACTACTAAGCTTAGCAGTCGACTACTAACAACACAGATGTAGCCTTTGCATGTTTCGTATATTGTAACTTGTTCAAAAACAAATCTTTATTGTCATGAAGCATAAAGTAAGATTTAAACTTAATAATTATTTGACAGAGATTATCTTAATAATAATTAAACTCTTAAATTAATCAAATTAGGGTTAACATCCTAATAACCAAAATTATCAATTTAAAACATGGGTTATTAACATGATTAGCATAAGCATGATTGCAAATTAACTTAGAACATATAAATTTGTTTAACTATGTTTACAAAACTTAGGTATCACAAATCTAGGGGTTTAAGCAACTTTAATTAACATGTAAACTCAATTAATTACATAACTAGAGTTTAAACATGATAAGAACATGATTAATATGTTAAAAATAAAATTAAAAGTAACCCAAATGATCATGATCATGAATCTAATGAGAACAGCAAGGAAAAACTACAGAATTAGTGTTAGCTTAAGATTTATCATCGAAAATTAAGTTCTTATCACATTAGATAAAAGTCTCAGCATCATGTTAATCATATTACTTCATAAAAACATGATTTAATCTATGGGTAAGGTTTGGAGGGATATGATCTTGCGTCAACACGTGCGGCAATTCCTGGACACGTTTGCAAGATCTCCTCTTCAACCGAAAACCCACGATCTCGCCCTCCGCTCGATGAACATCTTGAATCTCCTCGAAAAACACTAAAAACTAGATCTAGGGTTTGAGGGGAGATGATGGCTGTGAACTTACATGAAAAGTGTAGGAATAGGGTTTAAAACATGCATATATACACATATATGAAGTTGAGCCCCGAACTGACCCAAAACCCAATAAGAATCTAGAAATCAGCCCGACTAGTCGACTAATATCCTTACTAGTTGACTAATAGCTTTATTAGTCGACTACTAAGCTTAGTAGTAGACTACTAAGAGCAGAGATTCAGCTTATGCATGTTTCATGCATGATTCTCTTCTATACTCATATATATACATTGATTTGATCTCAAATCAAATCCTAGTATACTCAAACATCAAAATATGTTATTTATAACCATATAATATATTTATTATTATTTACCACCATATATTCAAATTTACTGGGTTTTACAATTAAGTACACCTAATAGTGGCCTTTTGGCAAATATGTGAATGTAGGCTTTTTGGCAAATATGTGAATCTGGCCTTTTTGGCAACTTATGGTAGTGCTAGGTATACTCTATCCCTTTTGTTTACATATATGTGATTGATGCACATTTGCATGCTCACGGGCTATAATTTTCATAGCCTTAGTGTGACGATATGAGGTGATTTATTTTTTAAAATATGATTTATATGGACAACTACAATATAAAGGTACATTGATTTGATCTCAAATCAAATCCTAGTATACTCAAACATCAAAATATGTTATTTATAACCATATAATATATTTATTATTATTTACCACCATATATTCAAATTTACTGGGTTTTACAATTAAGTACACCTAATAGTGGCCTTTTGGCAAATATGTGAATGTAGGCTTTTTGGCAAATATGTGAATCTGGCCTTTTTGGCAACTTATGGTAGTGCTAGGTATACTCTATCCCTTTTGTTTACATATATGTGATTGATGCACATTTGCATGCTCACGGGCTATAATTTTCATAGCCTTAGTGTGACGATATGAGGTGATTTATTTTTTAAAATATGATTTATATGGACAACTACAATATAAAGGTAATTAGTGATTCTTTTCATTCTTTGTGTTCAAATACTCTTTATATAACACTGCTACTATTGGTATTGACGAACCGCAAAACTTATCAATACCACTTCAGGTTCTTGTTGTTAATGACAAAAAGATAAAAGATAATTACATAAAGAATGAACACAAGGATTTACGTGAAAAACCCAAACAAGAATAACCATGGGTTGAGCTTAGAGCTCGGACGATACTTCACTATATGGAATCAATAAATGGGTACAAGGCATACACGACACACTCGACAACACCGACTGTAGGCTGTCTAAAAATCACAACAGATAGATGATCCCTGTCAAACCTCAATCAACAATCTTGACTAAGAAGGTTACAATCAAACGACTTTCATGTTAACAAATGAAAGCTGCAAGTGGAGGACTTTTCATATAGATTGAGAGGAGTTACAATTTAATGATCCTTCCGACGAGTAATGAAAACTCTATTCAGTGGCCTTTATCATGAATTGTGAGAGTTACAATCTGACGACTTTCATACCTCAAAATAGCTAAAGTGAAGATTACTGAACAAGGGTCTTTGCAAAGCTTTACAGAAGAGGTTACAAGTCATTAGCCCCTTCTAAACGCAAAATTCACCTTTGTGTTTCAGTCTTTGAAACGCAGGCGATCCCTACGTTTTCGACCTTCAGCAAATGAAACGTAAGCGGCCTATGCGTTTCAATCATCAGTAGTTACCCAACTCTGCATCCTAAGTCTAAGGTGCAGAGTTAGGACTCAGAACACAAGTGGCCCCTACATTTTCAATTCTCAACAAGCACCCAACTCTGCGTCTCAAGTCTAAGATTTAGAGTTAAGGCCTATAACACTGATTTAAGCATTTGACTTGTTCAAATACAAGCTGAATGGCCTCAGAACCATTTATCCCACGTTTTAAGGGATTTTTGCCCATGTTGGAGCGGATTTAGGGGTTGGTTACACCCCTTATCCCTCTATAAATAACCACATTACTCAACCGAGTAAAGGGGTTAGATTTTTCAAGATCAGATCATCCACGAGATTAGCCAAAGAGAGGTTCTTGGCAACAAAAAGATCTTAGAGCATTCATCAGCAGCAAAGGATCAGGATACTTGGCTTATTAACTGATTATTCGGTTCAAACAACTCTTTTTCACAGAGTTTATTACTCGTCCTGAGTTGTAGAACTCGTTGAAGAGTTATTAATCATACTTGCCACGCAAGTTAGTTGTTCTAGCAAGATAAGACGTTCAGATCATCAACGGAGAGCAAATTCGACGCGAGCATTCGAAGGAGGCACTCCATCGCCATCGTGAAGAACCCAGAATTAAACAAAGGGGAGAATTCAGATTAATTCTCCTCTATTTTGTAATCAAAAATCCAAATTGTAATTGAGATTGAGAGAATACAAATCAAATATATTTCTTTCAATTTTTTCTTTTTACTACAAATTTTTCACCAAACAAAAGATGGCGACTCCGCTGAGGACTAGCTTCTCTGACGAGGAAGTGGTAACGTAATCCGATGTTCATATCACTGGAACAACTGTCGAAACTCTCGTTATAGAGTTTGATCAAGCTAAGTATGAGGAAGCCCTCTCCTCCGGATCGCTTAGCCCCAAGGCTAGACGCAACATCCGCAAGATCTCCAAAGAGATAAAAACTGTTACTAAAATACCAAAGAAACTCCTCTCCTTTGGCCAAGATTCATCAAACATCCCCTCCTTCGAAGGACTGGGCTCCGCCTCTGCCAAACTCATTCAACAAGTTGAAAACTCCACACCCGCGTCAACACGATGTGTAATAGGTTATAAAAGTCCCATGACGGAGGAAAGTCCGATCAACACCGACTAAATTGCTTTCATGGCATTGAAGCAAGCCAAGAAGAACGCCGCTCGACGAAGGAGAAGATCTATACGGCAAGCACACATGCGAAACAGCCGGTCTCTTTCCCAACACGAAGATCGCATTGTTGAGTCTCCGCCCGAGTGCTGTGTCTCTACCTCTAAACGCACACTTCATGGTAACGAGCCCAATTACGAACCTTGTGTAATCCAACTTAAACGCGACCCCCTAGTAGTATGTTGTTCAATCCAGACACACACCTAAGGAGTGCATCTCCAAAGAAAAATGCAACTCTCATGAGTGCATTATAAAACCAGAGCACACACCTAGGAGTGCATTTTCAAAAGAGAATGCGCACCTCAGGAGTGCGTATTCAAAAGTGAATGCACGCCTCAGCGATGCGTCTCAAAGTCAAAATGTGACTCCTAAAAACATGTTCAATCAACCAAACGCACATTTCAGAAATGTGTTCAACCAAAACGTTATCCCCGAGGACACGTTTCAATTCAGGAATGCAGACCTCAGCCTTGTGTTCACAAAACCAAACGCGACCCTCGTATTTCTTCTCCAGAACGTGACGGGGTCCGTCAAGTTAAGAAAAATCAGCATGGACTTCAGATTCATGTTCGTCAAGAACCAATCTTACCCACTCAGGGGCAGGGGGTTCCATCTCCATTCTCACGATCGGTGGAAGATTCTTCATCCCAAGTTTCTGACTTACGAGAATTGCTATCGAGAGGGAGACCTGCTCAATAAAGAGCTCATTCATGCCAATGTGAACGATTTATTTCTGTAGTCCTCTCAGAGTGCCACAGCTACGCGTCTGTGCCTCGGCAATCAGTTTTTGACCGATTGATGAACGTCACCAGACCTGCCAAGCGACAACGTCATCACAAGAAGAAAATCCCCGAACCTGAATATCCTGAGGTCACTATCAATGTCTTGAGGTCACTATCCTGAGGTCACTATCAATGTGACGAGTTTGAAGGAATATATCGCTGTACTCGAACCCGGACAGGAGCTATCTGCTCATTTAATTATCAAAAGTTAGCCAAGGGGATTACTTCAGATGATGAACATTCAGCAATTACTGATTCTCAATCATCAAGCTTCGTTGTGGCACGTGAGACTCCCGTTTACATGACAGGAAGTTTTGATGATTTAGCCAAGAGGGTTGACGAACATCATGTCATACTCCAGGCACAGGAGGAGACACTTCTTCAGGTGAAGGACATGCTGGCCTAGCTCCTTGCAGAAAGATGCCAAAAGCCTGAATCATCCCGGAGGACAATTTCAAAGGGAAAACAGAAGACACATGAGAATTCGGAACATGAAACTCACAACCTGGAGTCTTCATCTGAAAATGAAAAGGAGATAGAAAGAGAACCAAATCCTCAGTCATCTAAAGTGGATGAGCTAGAGGCTTTCCTCAACACAATTGCCAACAGAAATAAGCTTCACGAGGAAGGAGTAGTACGGCCTTATCCTATTGAATGGGACACCACACCCTATCCAACGAAATTTAAGGCCCCAACCTTGCAACCTTTCAATAGTACAGGATCGCCAAACCAACATATTTACTATTTTAAGTCACAGACTAGTGATGTGGTGGCAAATGATGCTATCCTGACCTGATTATTCATCAGAACCCTTAAGGGAGTTGCCTTCGAGTGGTTTATGAAACTGCCTACTGGGTCTATTCAAAAATAGGTAGATTTGGAAAGGCTTTTCTTAGCTAGATTTTTAAAAGATAATATAGAAGTGTCCGTCCTAACCCTTCTCGCCACCAAGTAGAGGAAGGGAGAGTCCATCAAGACTTAAGTGGAAAGATTCTGTAGCATGGCATTGCGATGTCCATCAGGTATAACTCAATCCACATTGGTCTAAACTTACAGGCACAACTTATAGACCCAACTCCTTGCTCAAATGGGGGTGGTGGAATGTCCCTCCTGGAGATAATTAGTTTCACAAGGAGAACAAGTCCAATAAATTGTTGCTCGGATTAGGGCTGAAGAAGCTACTCAACCAAAGCCGCAGCAACAGCGCAACCAAAACAACGCTCCACGGTCCAAGGGAAAGGAGACTTTAACTGCTGACGCTAGCACATGGTCATTACCTACCAAGCAAGGTAAAGCACCGAATCAGCAGAGAGCACCCAAGCAGTACTCGTTCACAGAGGAGCACGTGGACAATTTGTTCTAGCTACTTCAGAAGAACAACAAATTGCAACATCCACAGATCAGGAAACCAGATGAGGCAGGAAAAGTCGACGACCCTAATTACTGCCGTTATCACAGGTTCTTAGGACATCCTACCAGAAAATACTTTGTTTTTAAGGATATCCTGCAAAATTTGGTAAATGCTAATATGCTTACGTTGAAGCCCGACCAAAAGACCGTATCCACTAATTTGATGGCGGTCTAGTTTGGTGATTTCCCTCCGGTAGCAGTTGCAGATGGTGTTATCCTCGTCCCTAAAGGGGAAATGCACATGAAAAATACTGACTTACACGGTCAAAAGAACAGGGGGTTGGTACCCCTCACTACCTCAAAAGGGGAGATTATGTGGGTCCATACCGATCTTGTTGAAGACCAATAGAGGATGAAATCTCGTCCAGGAAGAAAAGAGGTAAGGCTAAACCATCCAATATGATTAGCCCCTCCATGAATGAGAATGATAATCATCTCAAACCTCTCACCGACTCAGAAGAAGAGAGGATTGTTCTTGCAGCATACCCAGGAGGCAATCCTGGCACCCGGTAAGGAAAAGCTTACCTAAAAGACTATGATCAGAATGCTCAAGAAGCAGAAGAACAGCACCAAGATGCTGGAGTTTCTGTTCCACAAAAGTTAATTGACAAAGGAAAATAGAAGGAAACCTGGTACAATAAGAACCTTCTTCCAGAAGTTAGAGAATCGAGCACTCCTTTCCGATTCAATATCCTGGCACAGTTGGCCAACATACCAGCTAGGATTACCTTGTATGAGCTCCTGAGATTATCTAAAACCACCAAGGAAGTGCTGATTGAAGCTTTAACAAACACAAAAGGCTTTATCACACAAGTCACTCTGATTCCTGAAGCTTCTGAAGGCTAGTCTTGTATACAGTGTCTACAAGCAGCAAGAAGTTTACCCTGCATATCATTTACTCAGAAGAAAGAAGATGCCCTTTGGATTGAAAAATACAGGTGCCACTTATCAACGAGCAATGAACGCGATCTTTCACGAGCACTTGCACAAGAAGATTGAATGCTATGTTAATGATATAGCGGTGAAAAGTCAACACAAAGGTGATCATCTCACAGACTTGAAGACAATGTTTAACATCATACGAACACATCAACTGAAGATGAACCCGACAAAATCATTCCTTGGGGTATCAAGCAAAAAATTACTGGGATTTATAGTTACATCCAAGGGAATTTCTCTTGATCCAGAGAAAATTCGTGCTATCCAAGACATGTTACCTCTGAAGAATCTCAAAGAACTCAGAGGTTTGCAAGGCAGATTGGCTTACATCCGGAGATTCATATCTACTCAAAGAACTCAGAGGTTTGCAAGGCAGATTGGCTTACATCCGGAGATTCATATCTAATCTCTCAGGATGATGCCAACCTTTTTCCTTTGCAAGGCAGATTGGCTTACATCCGGAGATTCATATCTAATCTCTCAGGATGATGCCAACCTTTTTCCAAGCTCATGAAGAAGGGAGTATCCTTCGTTTAGGATGGAGACTGTCAGAATGCATTTGAGGAGATTAAGAGATACCTCACTCAACCACCGGTTCTTATGGCCCTAATATCGAGAAAACCATTACTGATATATGTGAGAGCTATGGATCATTTTAACTTGCATCACTCCCAATGCGATGATAATTCCTCTGTTAAATTTAACTTATCGATTCTCGTCAACAGAATGATAAGTCTCCAAAATCACTCAAATCATGATCAATTTAATAACTCTCACCAACAGAGTAGTAAATAACCAATTTATCAACTCTCTTCAATAGAGTGATAAAATTTCCAAACCTTTCTTAAATCACGAATACCAAAATTTGTAGCCTTAAGTGATAAACACACTTGGGAATTCTCCACAGCGAGACGCTAATTCTCAAAATCTTGTTCAAATCACAAGTATCACAAGTCATCGCTCTGATGATAAACCACTTGGGAATTCTCCCCAGCGAGACACTATGTCCCCTAAAATCTTGTTCAACATTTTTCCTGTCACGTTAATATCACACCTCTGACAAATCCACTTATCGACTCTCCTCATTAGAGTGATAGGTCCTAAAAATTACTCCAATCGTAATATTTTTTCTGTCATGTTAATATCATACATCTGACAAATCCACTTATCGACTCTCCTCAATAGAGTGATTGGTTCTCAAAATTGCCCTGATCGTAATATTTTTCTTATCACGTTAATATCACACCTCTGACAAATCCACTTCTCGACTCTCCTCAATAGAGCGATAGGTCTTCAAAATTGTCCCGATCGTAATATTCTTCTTGTTACGTTAACATCATACCTCTAATAGTTCAAAACCCCCCCCCCCCATTTGAACCTTTTTATTCCTCTATATAAGAATAACAAGTGTTCTCTTAAAATCCCCAACGGGTCAAACTTTTTCCAAATTATCCCTGGTAGTAACAAGGAAAATTTTTAAACTTCACTCCATGTGGAAATTCATGCCAAGTTAATACCACACCTCTGACACTTATGGATTTCTTTTAGTGTTTAAAGTAGAAATATAACACATGAATAATTCTCTTGGCCAGTCTTACCCTAAGAGAATGACAAGTTCATATCCCCAGCAGATGAAAGTTTTCTAGAATTATCTTAAATGATAATAAAGAGAATTTTCTAAATCAAGCCTATTATAGCACTTCTGAGACAATTTTATTGCTTCAAGTTAGAACATGACAAATGCAAGAAGTAAAGGAAAAGCCAAAATCGATTTCTTTTTATTTTATTCAGAAATATTAAGAAGTGATGCAAAGCCTTGTTCTTATCAAACAAAAAGAGCAATACATAGTTAAGCCTCTGGGCCTATAAAATTAAAAGATGCGAGTCGGGACTTGATAGCAGAAAGTTTCTCTTCATGAGTTGCTTGTACCATTATTTCAGTTTTCTTCTTGAGTTCGTGCTCATCTGGCATCGTCGTGGCAGCTTCCTTTTGGGCAAATTCAAGAGATTGGATCGATGAACGATACGTGGCATAGGTCTTCACGCTTTTAACTGTGAGCCTTTTCATGATTTCTTCCTCTCGACCAAGCTCCACCTTGTGTCGGGCCAATACCACCTCTAATCGATCGATCTCCGCTCGAGACGTCTGTATAGCAGTGTTAGAAGCAACCACAGCCTATTGTTTTTGAACACATTGCCCCTGCAAGAATGTAATTTCAAGTTCCTTTTCGGCTACATTTTGTTGAAGAACTTCGTACTTGTGGGCTACTTCAGCCTTGAAATCAGCAAAGATTGATGTAATCTGAGTGGTAAGATCAGCACAACGCAGTTCCTCTAAAGCTTTCAAGTCCTTTTCCAATCGAGAGACATTGTCTGAGTAGTGACGAAACCATTGAGCATTGTACATATATTGGATGCTGCTCAGATAGTTTACGAGTATCGGCCTGAAAGAATTAAATGAAGCTCGTCCAGCACTAACTTCCTCAATCGTCATCTTCATCATGTCCCCCAATTGCCTCATAAGGGTTTTAAGCATGAAAGGAATGATCACCGGACTTAGAGAAGTAACAGAGGACATCGCTGGGGCTTTGAAAGCTATAGATCTCAGTGCAAGAACGGCTAGTGAAGAAGCCATTACAACATCCAATTGTGAAGGACTTGAAGGGAGAACCATGAGTGCCCCCGCCTGGGCTGAGCTTAGCATACTCTCCATCTCTGTAGGTTTGAGAGAAATCATTAACGGAGGGGATTTCTCTTGCAAAGAAGTTGTCGTGGTTTGTGTTGGTTCTGGGAGAGAAGTAGTTGTTGCCTGTTGGTCGAGAGGCAAGGTCATGTCAACGGCCTCACAAGTTGGAGAGCCTACACGAAAAAGCAGTTAGTATACAAAAAGGAAAATATCAGAAAGATTTGAGTGAGTAATATTTACCAATAGGGGAAGGAGGGACATAGGCCAACGCTTTGTCAGAAGAGAGTGGTGGTGGAATAGCCAAATCACCAAGATTATCGCCACTATCGCTTTCCTCCCCATCAGTACCGTCATTGTCACGCCCCGCTTCCAAAAATACATGGGAACCGGAACGTGAACAAGCCCGCGACGTATTAGATTGAGAAGAAATATAAACTATCATTTTTTTTGTCTCTTCTTTTCTTCTCAATCCAATACGCTAAGCGTCTGGAAATAAATACAATGCGAAGGCACAGGTCCCCGATCACAATCAGCAAGAATATTATAGACAAACTCAGAATAAAAATATCATATCACAAATAGGATAACATCCGAGATATAATATTCGGGTCAACATGCCCTTATACAAACTATCTGAATGAAATACTGGAGAATATAAAATAATATACAAACTATCTGAATGAAATACTGGAGAATATAAAATACAATGATCAGGCGGAAAAGGAAATGCTACGAAATGAATATAAAATACAATGATCAGGCGGAAAAGGAAATGCTACGAAAATAAACTGAAAGGAATAACTAAACATCAACTTGTTCTTCTGCTCCATCTACAAGGCACTCCTGCTGAGAATACTCGGCTCTGGCGATCTTCTAGCTGGACCTGTTCTTCCTCTAAGTCTGACGTACACCAAAGAAAACAGGTGTACGTCAAGGTGCATGGCACACGGCAAGACCCCACAAAACAAATAGAGCAACAAAAACCAAAGCGAAAAATGGTACGATAATAGAATAACAAAAGAGACGTACAACTAAAAAATCTAACAAAATCAACATGCAGATTCACTACTAAAACATGATGATCATAAGAATCCATAAATCAAACGGGTAACAAGATCATGCAGCTAACGATCTGAATAATCATCCAAGTAACATGTGCATACACTAGATGGAATTAATACTTAAAAATCTACAACTCGAGACGTAGTACGTCGAGCGAAATAATCCAAACAAGGAAACCCTCATGTATATACCATATGTCTCGAATTGTAAATAATTAAATATTAATTCCGATCTATGTATGGAAAGAAATACAACTGGCCTACATCTCACAAGAATCTATAAATCCTAACCAAAGTGACGACACTGATTCACCTTTACTCAACAAATCAACCACAATGGCGACACCGATCCACTGTTAACAAGTCATGTAACTAGCCATCCTATAACAGGTCACGGGTGTAGGCGTATAAAACTGCTTATGGATCTCTTAGCACAGCTCGGCACAAACCGACGAACCAACGAGGCGACGAGGTTAACGAATCGCACGCAAGCAACGGAATACATCCATTCGCGTGTGCAATCAAGCCAAGGGTTCGAAGAGTCAACGAGTCATCCAACCAAGGGCAGACTCGGACAAATCACGATCGAATCAAGATCAGTTTCGAACTCAAACTCAAAAGCCGATTTACTGCCTAATCGGGAATCGGATTTACTGCCAAATCAGGTCAACGATTCAAGTCCGGATAAATTAACCACAAAATCGGATCATGGGGAGACAACGGAAAACGACTCGAAAAAGTCGGAAAACACCGCCCGCAGGGGCTCGGCCAACGCCGAGCCACCTCAGGGTGGCTCAGCCAAGGCCGAGCCACCCTGAGGTGGCTCGGTGTGTCGGCCACCTGTGCGCGGGCACAGTGAAGGTGGCCTATAAATAGGAGAGGTGGTTCTTTTGTTCAAAGGTTGGAAATTTTGGAGGCGAAGCTCTGCTGGATTCAAGACTCAGATCTAAAAAAGATTGAAGCTTTAGGACGTTGAGGACTTGCTCATCCAGATCTGGTGCTCGGCGATCGTCAACGCCAAATAAGGCAAGAGTTCGAGTGGACCGGATCTCAGATCTACGTAGGTGTACTCTGGATCAAAGCTTGGTCTTTGATCCCGAGATTTGGGCGATTGTTTCCTTGGTGAACCAATCCCCCCGGCTATTATTTCCTTCGTGAAATAATACTCGTCGTACTGCATAGATCCGACCGGATCTAGATCTCGCAGTGGTCTACGGATAAACCCCGGCGCAGGCAAAGAACCCACGCAAGCGAGCGACCGCAAAACAGGAGCTCGTGATTTGTTCGACAAACAAGGATAAAAAGTTGTAATCTTTCTTTTTCTTTTATTTGGTTTTCATTATAACCGGATCTTATAAAAAGACCGGATCTTTGTAACTTAAAAAGTTGTTATTTAAGAGTGCAATGGAATCTGCCGAGATCGGAGCGTCGCAGCCGCGGATCTCAATCCCGGTCGTGGAGGAGGTCGAATACGAGTTCGACCAGCAGAAGTTCGAGGAATACTTGTCGTCCTCGTCCGGATCAACCTCCCCCCGTAAGTCCAAAAAGTTCTCCTCCAGGAGAGAAACTCGTTAGTATGAAGACGTTAAAAACACCAACGAAGATCTCGCCCCGTTTGATGCCAAAGTCGCATCGGGTGAGATTCCTCCAATTTCCAACCAGGTCAAGCCTGTTCTGGCCAATTCTTCTGCCGCAGAGGGCGTGGTGACTCTCTCGAAGAGAGCCCGCCAAAGGCAACGTCAACACCTTGCGAAACAATTCGCAAAGGAATGGGTCCGTGTTAAACGGAACCGATCAACGCTGGAGGAGCGCATTCGCAAGCGCCGCGCACTATCAGTGCGGGCACGGGCGCAAGCTGAAGAAGCCCGTAGAAAGCTACAGAAAGAGGTGGCCAAGAAGCCGCCATCAACCCGCAAAGCCTGGAAACCGAAGTCTGAAGCGGTGATTCAGACTAAGGAGCAACAACTGCAGCCTCCGAAAGTTCAACCTCCGGCGAATCAATCCAGATCGCCGATGATTTCCACAAGTGCTCCGGGAGATCCCGCAGGACCATCCCAGAAAAGGAAGTCAGTCTTGGAGCGTCTCGGTCCATTTCCCGAGGAGCGAGGCAAAAATCCAGTTCAAGAGCGTTTGGGCCCGATGAAGAAGCCCCGAACGACTCAACACGCTGGGGGTCGCCGTCACCTCCAACGTGACAAGGAGCTCAAGGCAACTGCACGCACTAATTTGTGCATCGAAGTCCAAGAGCCCGCTATGAACTCACGCCTAAAAAGGCATGTCTCGAGGCGCGTGACTCTTGAGAGCCCAAAGAAGGCAGTTCACTCTCAGAAGGAAACGTTATCATCTGATGATGATTGCGTTATACCTGAAAAATCGTGCCAACACACGATAGGTTGCTCCGACTTTCAAACGGAAGAGCTGTACTATCGTGCTGGGGGTACGAGCAAAGCTAGAAAGAGAAGTCCTCGAAGGCTAGAAACTCAGTGCCCTTGTTCAAAGCTCGTTCGGGCGGTACTGTCTGAGTGCAACTGCGTCAAGGCAGTCCCCGAGCGAATTTCAGTGTTCGAAAGGCTTAGTGCCGAAACGCCAAGACCAAGGTCTAGGCGCTTCCGACAAAGAAGAAGGGTAATTGAAGACGGAGAATTTCCGAGGTTCACCACCAATATGACCAGCAAAAGGGCATCGACACAGGATAATCCTGAGTCGATTCCGGAAGTACCCTGGCGGATGACCCGTCTGCAGTGCAGAGCCATCATACGAGGAACTTATGGTAGGGTTCGGACAAGATTACCGTTAGAAGATGAAGAATCGGATTCCTGCTCTGCTGTCGCATCAGACAATACAGTATCCAGCGAGGGACAACCCCGCGAGTCATTCATGATAAGCGCGGAACAAGTGGCCAAAATGTTGGAAGACGCCTTGGCTATGCAACAGGAGAGCTTCAGGTTCGAAATGCAGATGGCCATGCAGAACATGAGAGAGCTGCATGACCAACAGATCCAAGCACTGACGAACCAGCAAGGTGAACCAAGTCGCCGTAACCAAGTTCATCAGGAAGATGAGGATACAAATGAGACCCATAACGCCAATAATCCTCCCATCAATGCAGGGGGTGGTAACGAGAATGCTGATGAAGACTCAGGTAAAAACCTGAAGATTAAAAATCTCGAGAGCAAAATCAATACGTTGATCTCCGCTCAAGAGATGAAGAAGACGGGCATTCCTTGTCCATACCCATGAGAATGGGAATCAATCCCCTATCCGGCAAAGTTCAGTCTAATTAACTTCACGCCATTTGATGGGAAGGGTTCACCCACGCAGCATTTGATTTACTTCAAATCGCACATGGGTGTTATCTCTGGTAATGAGCCTCTGATGGTACGGTCCTTCATCGGCACTCTTCGTGGAGCCGCCTTTGATTGGTATCGCCGCCTCAAGCCAGGAAGCATGAACAGTTAGGACGACATGGAGACTAAGTTCCTCGCTAACTTCTTCGACGACGACACCGACATTTCAATTGGCACACTATTTGACGAGAAGCAGAAAAATGGTGAAACAGTTGAAAACTTCGTAAAGAGATTCTGAAACAAAGCAATGAATTGCAGGGATCCGGTCAGTGAAAACTTTATCCTCGAGACTTGTCACAATAATCTTTCGTTGGATATCCTCAAAGCGATGGGAACAGCACCGTCTGACACTTGAAAAGACTTGAAGGTGCGCGGTGAACAAGCCGAACACTTCCTCCGAAGGAAGAAGGCCGAGAGGAACCAACCGACGGCTAATCCTCCGAACTCGAACTTTGCCTCTCACGGTAAAGGCAAATCACCTGCAACAGCTATTGACGCTAACCAGACGTCGCAAAAGCAACTCCGAAAACAGCAAAAGACTTCAGGTCCGAGACTCCAAAGAGAGTATTCCTTCAAGGACGAAGACGTTCCAGCCATCTTCGAATCCCTCCTTGGAAGCAACAAGATCAAGCTACCACCTATCACAAATCAGGAGGAAGCTGACAACACTACGGACCCAAAGTACTGTGCATACCATAGGAGGGTCGTTCATCCCACCAAGGATTGCTTTGCTCTCAAGAATAGCATTCAGACCTTGGTTGAAGCTGGCGTTATATCGCTCAATTAAGTCAAAACAAAACTCCAGAGAGTATACGAGTATAAACTGTTTCTCAATCCTCCAACGGGTGCAAGAGGTTAAACTGCTCTCTGCATACTCCAATAGGTATATGAGTCTAAACTGTTTCTCACTTTTAACGGGAAGTTCCTGGAGAATATTACGTTAATATTCTTAAGGATAACCCGGTCAGGTAACTGAGAATAATGTCCGAACCAGTTCCGTAGAGGAAGCTGGGGGTGGGCGATTTATGTAACGGGAAGTTCCTAGAGAATCATATATTCTTAAGGATAACCTGAACATACGATTGAGGATAACGTACTCCTCGTTACACCCAGTTTTGCAAGAAAACTGGGGGTGGATAATTCGTGTAACGGGAAGTTCCCAAAAGAATGTTAATAGGGATAACACGATCAATATGAACAAAGTGATGAACACTAAATCTCTCACCGATCAGACTAATTGACGGTGGGACCACCAAATTCGATCAAGTTTAATCCAATCAAACTTACGCTATGTTCGTGCACTCAACACTTTCATAGTTAGAGTCCGGATATAATAAATCTTGATCTGTCACCTGGTCAAACCTTTCTACAGTTAGGACCACAACCAAAATCCCCCTCTCGATTCCTCCAATGAACGAGAGGTCCACAGATCGAGCGATCAAACCTTCCTACAGTTAGGATCGTCTCAAACCTCCCAATTGGTCAAACCTTCTTACAGTTAGGACCACAGTCAAAATCCCCTCTCGATTCCTCCAATGAACGAGAGGTCCACTTTCAAATCAAGTGATCAAACCTTCCTACAGTTAGGGTCACCTCAAACTCCCATTTGGCCAAACCTTCCTACAGTTAGGGTCAAAACCATAATTCACTCTCGATAAACGAGAAATTCACCTTTAGTTCGGTAATCAAACCTTCTGACAGTTAGGATCATCCGAAGTTTTCGATTCTCGGAGTGGAGGTCCCACTCCTAGTTTCATCGTTCCGGATTCTGGGGGTGGAGATCCCACCTCGAGTCTCCTTTCCAGCTGAAGATAGAATATAAAATTCTTCTTCTTCAGTATCGGGAGATAGATTATAAAATTCTTCCTCTCCTATTTCGGGTTCATCTTTGCCCCAAGAGAAGACACCACCTTTTTTCAACTCCCAAAATCTATGCCTCACAGGTACTAGGAAGTTTATCCCGAATCCTAAGCAGGGATAAGTCTGCGCCTAACACGCGTTGCCGGTTTAGTCTTTTTCCGTAGAAAAAGACACCAGAGTTCGATTCTGGGGTATTCTATCCTGAAACCTAAGCAAGGATAAGTCTGCGCTTAACCCGCGCTGCCGGTTAGTTCCTAACCGTTAAAAAGAACACTCGTCCGCATATTCAACATCGCGGCAGGTTGTTATTAATAACACCAAAATCCATGCCTTACACGCATGGGGAATTTCATCCTGAATCCTAAGAAAGGATATGCCGACGCCTAACACGCGTCGCCGGTTTAGTCTTTCTCCGTAGAAAAAGACACCAGAGTTCGATTCTGGGGTATTTTATCCCGAAGCCTAAGTAGGGATAAGTCAGCATCTAATACGCATTGCTGGGTAGCCTATTCCCATAATAATGGCAAAGTCTACGTATTCGAAGGCGTAGCAGCAAAGTCTAAGAGAATTCACTCTCTCAGCACAACGTTACATGCGGAACGGATTTAGACAATTCGCATGCTAACCCGATTCAAACGGTAGTCGGTAAAGGCTAATCAAATCCGTTGAAGGCTGAGGGTTAGCCAAAAATCCTAATGTCAACACCTAACACGTGTCGCCGGGTAGCCCGTTCCCGTAATAATGGCGAAGTCTATGTATTCGACATCATAGCACAAAGTCTCAGAGAATTCACTCTCTTATCACAACGTCACATGCGGAACGGATTTAGACAATCCGCATGTAAGCCCGATTCAAACGGTAGTCGGTAAGAGCACGTCAAATCCGTTGAAGGCTGAGGATTTGCTAAAAATCCTAAGTCAACGTCTCATACACGTTGCTGTTTAGTCTTTTCATAGGAGAAAGACGAAGTCTACGTATTCAAGATCGTAGCATTAAAAGGGTTAACTCTTTTAGCTTAACGTCACATGCGGAACGGACTTGAACAATCCGCATGCTAGCCCGACTCAAACGGTAGTCGGTAAAGGCTCATCAAACCCGTTGATGGCTGAGAATTTCCCAAAAATTCTATAAATACGAGTCATAGATGTATCAACTCCGTAGATTGGTCTCGTGACTCGAGTATCCGCCACGCTCCAATTCCTTAAGAGCTTAAACTGTGTATACTCCAACTTAGACGCCGGACAACACGTCACAAGGAAGCTCAAACGCCGAACAACGCGTCACAAATGAAAATTCGATGCCAACAATCGATGGTCAGTTCTATGTTGAACCAACAAACACGAGCTAAATCAAGAATCGACTTCAAGTTCAAAATTCCGACAACGGTCAAACAATAAATGCTGCACCGGAATCCTTACAGACATTCGACAAAGCACCGAATAGCCTGAGGGATTGAAGGAATCAAGAACAGAAGCCATTCCAAAGTCCTGTTACACCGACTGAAGGTTGGGACAATCATATCCAAAGTATTCCAGACTCTTCTATAAAAGAACGAGACTGAAACACTTTGGAGGGGGTATCTGTAGGCGTATAAAACTGCTTATGGATCCCTTAGCACAGCTCGGCACAAACCGATGAACCAACGAGGCGACGAGGTTAACAAATCGCACGCAAGCAATGGAATACATCCATTCGCGTGTGGAATCAAGCCAAGGGTTTGAAGAGTCAACGAGTCATCCAACCAAGTGCAGACTCGGACGAATCACGATCGAATCAAGATCAGTTTCGGACTCGAAATCAGAAGTGGATTTACTGCCAAATCAGGAATCGGATTTACTGCCAAATCAGGTCAACGAATCGAGTCCAGACAAATCAACCACAGAACCGAAAAACGGATACAATGACGGAAAATAGCGGAAACCCAACACCTAGAGGGGCTCGGCCTAAACCGAGCCACCTCAAGGTGGCTCGGCCCAAGCCGAGCCACCTATAGGTGGCCGGCCCAGATCTGTGCGCGGGCACAGTCCACCTTGAGGTGGCTCGGTGTGTCGGCCACCTGTGCGCGGGCACAGTGAAGGTGGCCTATAAATAGGAGAGGTGGTTCATTTGTTCAAAGGTTGGAATTTTTGGAGGCGAAGCTCTGCTGGATTCAAGACTCAGATCTAAAAAAGATTGAAGCTTTAGGACTTTGAGGACTTGCTCATCCAGATCTGGTGCTTGGCGATCGTCAACGCCAAATAAGGCAAGAGTTCGAGAGGACCGGATCTCAGATCTACGCAGGCGTACTCTGGATCAAAGCTTGGTCTTTGATCCCGAGATTTGGGCGATTGTTTCCTTGGTGAACCAATCCCCCCGGCTATTATTTCCTTCGTTAAATAATACCCGTCGTACTGCGTAGATCCGACAGGATCTAGATCTCGCGGTGGTCTATGAATAAACCCCGGCGCAGGCAAAGAACCCACGCAAGCGAGCGACCGCAAAACAGGAGCTCGTGATTTGTTCGACAAACAAGGATAAAAAGTTGTAATCTTTCTTTTTCTTTTATTTGATTTTCATTGTAACCGGATCTTATAAAAAGACCGGATCTTTGTAACTCAGAAGTTGTTATTTAAGAGTGCAATGGAATCAATGAAGAAAGATACGATTTTTCCCGCGAACAACTGGTTCACATCTTACACAGAGTCAACGCTCATATCATCGGATAACTGACTGTTCACATATCCCCTACGTGCATCCCATTCAGGAATCAAAGTAGCGACACCGATCTACTTTAACCTAACAAATCAGCCCCCAGTGGCGACACCGATCCATTGTGACTCAACAAACCAATAAATCCCAGTGGAGACACCGATCCACTGTGACTCACCAAACCAACCAATCCCAGTGGCGACACACACCGATCCACTGGTACGAACCTAGAAGATATATCAACAGTCTTATCCGATTATATAAACATAGACTTTCCCATCCTCACTCATCTTGTTTTTCTAAGTCAACAACACACGAGTCTCTAGGTGTTACTCACGTCACACAGGTCATTCTAGTCATAAACTACCAAGGTTCTCAAACACCACAACGAGATAATATTAACATTAATTTCATGAAACCACATCATGACATGTCGAATGCAGTAAAATATTCACAAAACATGAAATGTAATCATGAACAGCAACTACATACTTCAGAAAATAATTCATTTCCCAAAATAATTTCTTTTAAAAATTATTTCTCATTATAATAATCCAAAATATTCTCTTTCATAGAATAAATTCCTTAGAATTATTTCTCATCAATTGTTATTCTAAAATAATTCTTTTTCTCAAAATAAATTCTTTTTAAATATTATAAATTCTCCAAAATGATTCTGTTATCAAAATAAATTCTTTCACTTCATTATCATTATTTTGAAAATACTATTTATCACATAACTATGATTTAAATCAATATTATTCATCAAACCCACACAGATAATAACAATTATAAATTAATATAACCAGATAAATCACCAATTCATCCACAAGCCCACGCAGATAATAACAATTCATAATCTAATCTATGCAACTAATTAACGACAGTTATAAATTAGAAATGACGAGTCAAGAGGAGCGGGATCTTGCCTCGGTGCGTCGAACAAGTCAACGTTGGCGACGCGAGTCGGATCCGATGCAGTGGGCACGGTGTCGGAAGATCCCCGGCGAGGGGTAGCGGGTCGGGCTGACAAGGGTGTCGACGCGGGTCTGGACAGCGAAGGGGAGGTGCTGGAGGTTGGACAACAGCGACTAGGGGCTGCAAGGAGGATCGGGGTGCTCATCATCAGCTTAGGGCTGTGGCGAGGGGAGGACGATGGCGGGTGGTGCTGGTGGAGGTGGCGCGGGTCGAGCTCAGGCGAGAGCGGTGGAGGGGAGCGGCGTTGAGCGGAGGAGTGGTGGTTGGCTATCGAGTTCGAGATGGAGGGAGGAGGTGATGGGCCTGGGCGGCGACGAGCGGCGACCAAGGCGGGGAGAGAGGCTGAGGAGAAGAGAGTAATTACATAATAATTATCTACAATTAAAAACGTACATGTTGAGCTAATACAACAGTTGATACGAAATAGTCGAAATATACCCATATTGTATAATTAAACAAGAATAATTAATAATAAAATATTTCTACTTAAATTTAAAATTAAATAATTATGAGACAATTATATACACAGTAAAACATACTAGTTATACTAATACGACAGAAAATATGTAACAGTAGAAATAATACAATAAATTATACCAAAAACACGTAATTAATAATACCATGTATTATATAAAATAATACGTAATTATATTAATAATACATTATATTATTTAAATATTATGTAATAGTACCGACAACACAAAAAATTAATTCTATAATTTTTAGCACACAAAATAAATTTATAAATATCAAAATCATTTAAATAAATATATAATCAGATTTTTAAATCATAGAAAATTATAGGAAATCGAGAAAAATACAAATACTCTTTTAAAATTAATAATTACATATTTTAAAATAATAAAAAATTTATTTTAACTAGTATCAAAATTCATGGTCCTTACAGTCATCGTGGGAAGAGGTCTCATAATCCACTTCTTCTTTATCATCTGTAGCCGAAGGTCCAGGACAACTCATAGTTGCATCTGCTTTAGCTATGATGTCTGTTGTCAGTCTAGGGATAGTAGCCCCCATAGGTGGCAATAACGCCGAGGTGGCAGGAGACTGATTTTCGCTAGGATTTTCAAACTCGGCCACTATAGGTTCGTCTACGGGAGGCCTAACCCCTTCAGATTGAGACGCTGTAGGCATCACCCTTACAGTTGGAAGAGTGGCATTTGAGGCTTGACCCGAAAATGATGAAATATTAGGGTCCATTATGGGGAAAGACTCTGCATCCCCAACAAACAATTCATCCTCGCCCTCTTCATGGTCCGAGGGATGATAGGAAGAAAATTCGCTTGATAACGCAGGACCCCTAGAGCGAAGTCCAGTGCAAAGGGGACGACTTGTATCAGCAGATTCTTGTTTTTCCTCTCCCCCAGTGGATTTAAAAGCATTCACCATTAATTTCTAAGGAGGAGAGTCTATTAATAATTTTCTGCGAGTACATTTCTCGTACTGAACTTCTTCCTCCTCAATAAGAGTCCTTTTTCCAGCTGCCCTTGTTCTTGGAGTTTCGGCAGCCCTAGGACTTACTACTGGGGTGCTCTCTAATCCTAGGTCCCCTTCTTCTTCTACAGCTTCATCCTCATAAGACAAGAATTTGCCAATTCCTTTCAGACGAGATACTCGGGATCCTCTTCTAGATGAGTACATTCTTCTAATTTCCCGTAAGCTGGACAAATTCAGCCTATACTCTGGCATATTAGAAGCCATATGATACCAATACAGAAAGCCATAGAAAGGAGAGAATTGGGTGTCTTTTGAGCTACCTGAATATAGCTCCAGTGCAGCCTGCTGTAGAATAGTAATAGGCCTGAGCTCCTTCATATAGATTACCAACAACTGCAAGTTGACCCTGTGGATTCCTAATATATAATTGATCGTACCCAAACTGTCGAACGAACCTGTACGGTTGGTACGGCTCAATAATGCATTTCTCATTTTGCCTGAGAAGGAGATAACCTGGTCTAATGTTAAGTAACTGTAGGCTGTCAAAACTCCGCGAATGCACCTCAAAACGGCGTAACACAGCTCCACAAAACGAGCAGGAAAAATAGACATGACATCTATTATTAAAACAAGCATATCTTCTCTAGGAAAACTATTTTTTACAAATAGTTTTCTATTTTGAAAACTCGAATCACACATCTTTCAAATGACATAAGTTTGGTTCAGTTTGGAGTTTATTTGTTATCCAAAATCTTTAGTTAAACATTATATATGTGCAGCCGTTTTTCTACAAGACAAGTTGTTAGTAAAAAGATCATATCTTTCATTATACAAATGATTTTTAAAATTTGTCTTCTGTTTTAGAAACTACATACATATATCTTTCATTTGGCACTAGTTTGGTTAAATTTGGAGTTTATTTTCTATTTCGAAATCTCAGTTAAACATGATACACTTGCTTCAGTTTCCTGCAAAAAATATTTATTTAGTACATCTCTTAAATTTCTCATATATAAATGAAATTATGAAAAACCCTAATGATCATGATCATGATACTATCATAAATAGCATGAAAAAAATTACTAATCTAGCATTGGTTTATGTTTTAACATCAAAAATTTAAATTTTATCACATCATGTTAAGATTCAAGCATGAAAACACATATTTAACATCATATTAAATATCTAACTAGTTATTTAACTATGGGGAAGGGTTTGGATGAAGATAATCTTGCCTTAGACGTTGTTCTAAGCCTCTGAAATAACCAGCAACCAAAAATAAGTGCAACCAAGCCGTTTTCCCCCTTGCTATACGTTGATGATCTCGCCTTCGTGTCGATATTTGCTTCACAAAGTTCTCAAAATTCTCAACTTTAGGGCTAGGGGTTTAGAGAGGAAAAGGGGCTGCTAGGGTTTGAAACTCTTATGTAAGAATGTTAATTTTCATGAAAACACCTGTTTATATATATGCAAACCCAAAATAAACCCGTTTGACCCGAACCAGGAATCCTAATCTGACTAGGAAAATAACCTTCGGTATTTTGGACATAACTTTCATGTATGACCTTGGAATGAGGTGTTCTAAGACTTGTTAGAAAGATATTGAAGATACCTACAATGTTTGTCTTTTAAGTTTTTCTAAATTTTAATTACATCTGTGAGGACAATGCAAAATCTCTCCGCTAGTCATAAATTTCCATATTTATACATCGAGCATGAATTGTGCATTTGCTCTTATATATACATATATACATTGAATTGATCTCAAACCAATTCCTTGCATACTCAAATATCATAATATGTTATTTATAAATATATAACATATTTATTATTATTTATCACAAAATATTCAAATTTTTAGGGTTTTACAGGACCACAGCCAGATCAGAAGGGGCCATAGCAGAGTAGATTTTAGGGCACATATTTTTACTGCCATATATAAGTTTCGCCATAGAGTAGCAGAGTGTTGTAGTGCACCAGTAGGAGGTCAGTAGGGCATAGGCTAAGGTCAGCAGCCGCAGGGCCGTGGGCATGGATAGCAACAGTAGAGATTGAGGTTCTACCTACCATTCCGAGGATTGAGGGGCCAGCAGGATAGGTCTAAGCCGTTCAGGAGATTCCTCAGGGATAGATAGTCACGTACACCGTAGAACCTTCAACGTAGCAGTCTGCAGCTTCTGGTAGAGTTTATGCAGTCGTACCTTTTGATCACGGTTTGAGTGGTGCCGTTGTAGAAGGTACATTTCTTGTGAACACCTTCCCAGCTCGTATTCTGTTCGATTCAGGGGCTTCATATTCTTTCATCTCCTATGCTTTTATACATTGACTTCAGCTTGTAGCACAACCTCTAGATATTCCTTTGTTAATTTCCACCCCTCTAGGTGATTTGTTGCTTCTAGAGAGTGTTTGTAAGAGATGTGTAATCAGCCTAGACGAGTCTGAGTTCGTGGTCGATTTGATCGTCTTGCATATGTCTGAGTTCGATGTGATTCTCAGTATGGATAGGCTATCCTCCTACCATGATTGTATCAACTATTTTGCAAAAACAGTCAGCTTACTAGCATCCAATAGGACCGAGTTAGTTGTGGCGACCTCACAGGGCAACCAGTTTATAGAGTCGTTTCTAGCATACGTCGAGGAGGTATTTTTTCGAGATTAGGGTATAGATTTGAGCGAGAATAGAGTCATCTCAGAGTATCAGGATGTCTTTTAGGACACACCTGAATTGCCTCCAGTGAGAGAGGTTGAGTTCTACATTAAGTTGCAGCTGGGCACAACATTGATCTCCCGTGCACCTTATCGTATGGCACTTGTTGAGATGAAGGAACTACAGATTCAGCTAGATGAGCTATTGTCTTTGAGATTTATTCATCGAAGTCACTCTCTGTGGGTTGCACCACTCCTCTTTGTGAATAAGAAGGATGACAGCACACATTTATGTATCGATTATCGTGAGTTGAATAATGTCACCATTCAGAACAAGCATCCACTACCGAGGATTAATAACTTATTCAACCAGTTGTAGGGAGCGTAGTGTTTCTTGAAGATTGATCTTCGTTCTGGTTATCATCAGTTGCGGGTTCGGGAGATGGATATTCTTAAGATCACCTTTCTGACTTGATATGGGTCTTTCGAGTTTCTTATCATGCTATTTGGGCTGACCAATGCACCCGTAGTATTCATGGATTTGATGAACCAAGTTTTCTGTCCATACTTAAACCAGTTCATGATCGTGTTTATCGATGACATCCTTATTTACTCGTGATCAGAGGTCAAAAATGAGCACTATCTTCGGTTAGCATTGTAGACTTTGTGGGAGCACTAGCTATACGCTAAGTTCAACAAATGCAAGTTTTGACTATCTGAGGTCAGATTTTTAGACCATGTCATATGCAAGGAAGGGTATTCAGTTTGTTTGTGGCCAAGTTTTTTGAAGATTGCCACCCCGCTGACACGCCTTATGAAGAAGGGTATTCAGTTTGTTTGTGGCCCGGAGTACTAAAAGGCCTTTGAGACTTTGAAGATTAAGTTGACTACAATGTCAGTGTTGATCATTTCGAGCAGTGATAGGACTTTTGCTGTTTATACGGATGCATCTTTATCATGTCTAAGAGGCGTTTTCATGTAGACCCAGAGAGTAGTGGCTTACACCTCGCAACAGTTAAGGAAACATGAGCAGAATTACCCCACACATGACTTGGAGTTGGCAGCAGTGGTCTTCGCATTGAAGAAATGGGGACACTATCTTTATGGGGTTCAGTTCAAGTTATTCACCGATCATCAGAGTATAAAGTATCTTTTCTCCTAAAAGAAACTCAACCAGAGGTAGCAGCAATGGGTAGAGTTCATTAAGAATTATGAGTTCGTACATCAGTACCATCCGAGGAAGGTGAACGTCGTAGTGGACGCGTTGAGTAGGAAGCATCATCATGGGCTTGTAGATTTGCAGTGTTCATTGTATCGAGATCATCTCACCCTCAGCCAGTATGATTTTAGACCAGATATTGGTAGGAGCAGTACATTTTTGGGTGCTTTAGCCGTGCAGCCATCATGGACTGATAGATTGGTCAGCGCCCAATTAGGAGACTCTTGGATTCAAACCCGAAAGAGGGAGATTTCCAAAGAGCCCAAAGCTGATTAGACCATTAGAGAAGATGGAGGTCTTCGAATAAAAGGACGACTAGTGGTGCCGGATAATCCACAGTTGAAGAAGGATTTATTTGACGAGGTACATCGCATCAGGTACACAGTGCATCCAAGCACAACAAAAAATGTACAAGGACCAGAAGAGGCATTTTTGGTAGAGCGTTATGCATAGGGATATCGCGGAGTATGTAGCTAAGTGCTTTACCTGTCAGCAAGTGAAGGCAGAACATCAGAGATCCGCTGGAACCCTACAGCCTTTACCCATTCCAGAGTGGAAGTGGACAGATATTTTGATGGATTTTATTATAGGATTGCTGAGGTCCAGCAAGGGGAATGATTCTATTTGGGTGATAGTTAATCGGTTGAAGAATTCAGCACACTTCTTGCTAGTTAAGATGACTTATACGGCGGAGACTTATGCTAGGATTTTCATCTGGGAGATAGTTCGATTATATAGAGTTCCAGAGATAATTGTATCAGACTGTGGCTAAGTTTTCACATCGCATTTCTGGAGGAGGTTCCAAAACTGTTTTGACAGCCAACTATCTTATAGCAGTGTATTCCACCCACTGACAGATGGCTAAATGGAAAGAGTTAACCAAGTGTTGGAGGACATATTGTGGGCATGTGGTTATCGATTTCTAGGGTTGCTGGGAGGATCATATTCTATTGATTGAGTTTGCCAACAATAATAGTTATCAATCTACTATAGGTATGGCTCCTTATGAAGCATAGTACGGGAGGCCTTGTAGATCCCCTATTTATTAGACAGAGCCAGAGGACAACTTATTGCTTGGGCTAGAGCTTATGAGACAGACTACGGAGAATGTAGCATTAATTCGGGAGCATATTTTTGCTGCCCAAAGTCAGAAAAAGAGCTACAATAATAGTTATCAATCTACTTTAGAGTTCCATGTTGGAGATCATGTTTTGTTAAAGGTGTCACCTTTGAAGGGTGTTCAGCAATTCGTCAGACAGGTGAAACTTACCCTGAGATATATTGGTCCGTTCCTGATTACAGAACGTGTCAGAGTTGTCTCATATTGACTAGATCTTCCAGCATTGATGTTGGGTGTACACGACATATTTCATGTTTTGATGCTCAAGAAGCACTTACATGACAAATTTCATGTTGGGTGTACACGCGATGAGGAGCAACAGAGGGTGATTGATGCACCAGAGTTAGAGATTCAGACTGACTTAACCACAATTGAAATTCTAGTTCGTATTCTTGTCAGAGAGGACAAGAGACTTAGAAACAAGTTAATTCCTTTAGTTAAAGCTCAGTGGAACATGAAGGGAGCTGAGGAGGCTTCTTGGGAGTGCGAGGAGGATATGTGTCATGACTACCCGCACCTATTTGAGCAGGTAAAATGTTATTTATGATTGGTTTATATTCATGATTATAAGTATAGCCACATTTACATTTAACGATGGAATGGGGATATTAACACTCAGGTCCTAATCATTCGGAATATATGGTATATACATGAGGGTTATTTGTTTGGATTTTTCACCAAACATACTAGTTCTGTTTAATTAGGGTGGGAGTATTCATATTTTAGATTATTAAGTATAAATATCACTTATGTTTCATATCTTGGGATTAATGGTATAAGATGTGTATGAGAGAGTTTTCTTGTCTGGATTATCCCCTCAACATGCTTTTCTTGTATTATTAATCTCAAAGATACGGTTACAGAATTTTGAGGACGAAATTGTTTTAAGGGGGGTGAATGTAAAACCCCAAAAATTAAAAAATATTATGATTAATAGTGATAAATGACTTTTAATATGTATGAGACCATTTATGGATGAATGATTATGTTAACAATCAATTTGAGATCGATTTGGTACGAATATGAGAGGATACAAATGTTAAACGTGCACAAAACGAGTGAAAACATGCACAACCTATAAACAACTTGGGTTTCAGTTCGGTCTACTGATGCTTACAATCAATTGATCGATGGGAGCTTATTAGTCGACTGATAGCAAGCATCAGTTGACCGATGGGCTATTTTCCTGATATGAGTTAGTTTTTGGTTTATTTGTTTTGTTTCGGGTTTGTTGGTATATATATGAGCATATACAACCAAAAATCCTCTTTTACATCATATTTCTAAACCCTAGCAGCCATCCTCTTCCTTCAAAATCCTAGATATTAATTTTGGTGAATTTTGAGAGCGTTGTGAAGCAAATACCAAGAAGAGGGCGAGATCGTCGGTGTTTGGCAAGGGAGAACCTATTTCCTTGCACTCTTAGGGATTCCTACACGTGTTGAGGCGAATTTCATCTCCTCCTATCTCATCCCTATTTTATTTGGTTTTTATTAAGGTTTATTGGTTTTATTGAGCCTTAAAGCCTAGTTTAAGCTTAAAGATTGTTCTTTTTAAATTATATGATACAAAGATTCGATCTTTTGGTTTTAAAAAGTTATAAATAAATTATCTGATTTAGAATTTCGATCTAAAATAAATTTTAATATAAAATTTTGTTGAGATTTATGGTTTTCATGATGATTCTTATGAACATGACTATGTTAGGGTTAGTATAATTCTCTTAAGTAATAATAATTATTTTTAGGTAGAAATATGAATACTAATCATGTTAAACAAGATTTATACATGTATTTTTTGAGAAAATTTTTAAATTTGTATCTCACGAACAACACTTAAAACCGATTTGCTATAGCGTCGATCGACCGATCGGCATGATCAGTCGACTGAGCCCCTCCTTCGTCTTTCAACTTTCAGCTGGCTAGTCGACCGACGAGGTACTTCAGTCGACCAGCCACTACACATTTACATGCACAGTTTGCACATGTCGTCGCCAGTTGACCGATGAGGGCTCGACTAAGCAGTGTTATTTTGCATATTTTTTATTGACTCATGATTTGATCATGAACATAAAACTTGGGTCAGCACATCGAGACACGTGCTTGACCATTGGAGAACACATATTAGGAGGCATTTGTACTAGTATTTGGAGGTACGTAACACATATTTTGAGTTATCATATTAGAGGATGGCATAAATATTGCATTTTGTGAAGATTGGATGCTTGAGTGCATTAGTTGGTATATTGCAATGAGACTACGGTAGACTACACTCAGGGTGGCTAGTTGGTATGTTGCTATGAGACCACAGCGGAATACACACTATTGTGCATCATTGTTTATAGAATAGGATGTTTTTACCATAGGATATTTTGACTCATTCATGCTCCCATGTTAGTTACTGGAGAGTATGGTATAATATTAAGGTTTTCCTACATGACATATTTCATGCGAGCTTCATTTTGTCGGGTGTTTAATTATGTAACTTCGTCATCTACCCGAGGGTAGTGTAATTTGACATGACTTGTTGGTTGAGGTTTGGAGTTGTATTTCTTTTATTTATTGCTTTATTCATAAGATTAGGAGTTGGTATTTAGTGATTCACAACTTTATACAAGGTATATACATGAGGTTTCCTTGTTTGGATTATTTTGCTCGACATACCCATTCTCGTGTTGTGAATTTCTAAATCTCAATTTCACTTAGTTCAGAATAGATGATTTTATATCTATATGTACTAACTTGTACTTTCATATATACTCCTAACCCCCTTCTCCCTCGGGGCAATGGAGATGATCTTGATAGTACTTTGACGCTCGTTGTTTCCCCTCTTTTCAGGCAGTGAGTCAGACGCATGAAGAGTTGCAGGTTGATGGAGTTTCAGCTTAGCGTCCATCATTATTTATATTACTAGTTTATTTCATGCTCCACAGTAGTTAGTATTTATTTTTAGATATTTAGAGTTGTACATTATTTTCGAGAGCCTGTGTGCCTTAGTACTTTATCAGTTAACTCTATGTATCGAGATATTTTACATTTGATTCAGTTTATCAGTTGTACTTCATTTTATTCAGTTGGGAACATGATTATGACTATTATCAGATATCTCTTCTCTATATCATGTCCATTGTATTTTGTTCTTATTTTATCTTCTTTGTACCTACTCTTGTTTATTGATGATTCCACTAGAGAGATGTTACTATGATGGTAAAACGTGTTATTACATAGTTTGGGTGCATGGATGGTTTGATAACTTTGGGTTCACCTTAGACTACAGCCTTGTGTGAAACCAGGGGCATCACACCTTCTGAGTAAAGATATATTTCAAACTTTTATGATCTGTATACACCTCCACTCTCTATCCTAAAAGATAGAGCTGCCATAGCTTTAGTTCAAAAATGACTACCGCCAACTCCAGATCATGAACCATGTAGTTTCTCTTGTGTGTCTTCAATTGTCGAGATGCATAAGCTAATACCTTTCCATGTTGAATCAGAACACAACCAAAACCAAAACTAGAAGCATCTGTTTGCATCACAAATCTTCCTGACTCATCTGGAATTGTCAAAACTGGTGTTGTTGTCAACTTCTTCTTCAACTCCTCAAATGCTGCTTGACACTCTTGAATCCACACAAACTTGACCTCCTTCCGAGTCAATTTAGTAAGTGGTCCTATAATCATGGAAAAATCCTTTAGGAATTTCCTGTAGTATCCAGCCATCCTTAAGAAACTTCGGCACATCTTTCACATATGTAGGTGGGTCCAACCTCAACACGGCATTAACCTTCCTTGGGTCCACAGAGATGCCTGCTCCTAAACTCACATGCCCTAAGAAGGATACTTGCTCTAGCCAAAACTCACACTTGTTTAATTTTCCATAGAGCTTCTACTTTCGTAGATTTCCAACATAGTCTGTAGATGCTCTGCATGATCTTCCCTAGTCTTGGAGTATACAAGAATGTCATTAATGAACACTACCACAAACTAGTCAAGATACTAGGAAAACACCTTGTTCATCAAGCTCATAAATGTAGATGGAGCATTTATTACATTGAACGGCATCACCAGGAACTCATAATGCCCTTACCATGTCCGAATTGCAGTCTTAGGTATGTCTTCCTTCCTCACCTTCAACTGATGATAACCTCACCTGATGTCCATCTTAGAAGCTTCTCCGAGTTGATCAAAAAGGTCATCAATCCTGGGAATTATGTATTTATTGTTGATAGTAACCTGATTCAACTCCCTGTATTTAATACACATCATTCGCCTATCATCTGGCCTTGGCACTAACACCACTAGTGCTCCCTAAGGTAAAGTACTAAGCCTGATAAATTTCTTCTTGAGATACTCTTGGACCTACTTTCATAGCTCCTCTAAATATGATATCGACATCCGGTAAGGTGGTTTTAAGATAGGTGCAACTCCTAGAATTAGATCGATGATAAACTCTATATTTCTATCTGGTGGCTGACCTGGCAACTCATCAGGGAAAACATTAAGAAACTCCTTGATAATTTCTGCTATGACCTTCTCCTCTACCTCTATCCAGGTTAATACTCCATCCATGACTGCTTGATACTCTGGCTACTCCATCACTTTCCTACCACTCATGAATTCAAACTCTGGGTGATCTGGTATCTTGGACACCACACTTTTGTGTCGGCAATCAATAACAGCATGAAAGTTGTAGAGCCAATCAATCCCCAAAATAACATCGAACCCGTTAGTGTTAATCACCAACAAGTTTGCAAATAGCTCCCTACCACATACTACTATTGGGCATCTCTTACATTTCCTACTAGACATTAACACCCTACTACCTATATGGATATTCCAGACTGCATCTAAACTATCGCATGGTATTGTGTGTCATGCAATGAACTGAGTGGATATAAAATAGTGTGATGCCCCAGAATCAAATAGGGTAAACACATGGACTAAATAAACCAAAATGGTACATGTGACTACATCATTAGATGTATCTGCCAGCTCAGTGGTGTGTTTCAGAACCTGACCCTATCTCTACTACTGGTGATACTGCGGCTGGTATGGGTGTTGGAATTGGGGACATCTCTAGTATCTCTTGCCTTGAAATTGTTGCCCCCTTTGATATCCTTAGAACATCTATTGCTACGTAGGAAGTGATAGCCTCCACTATTGTCCACACTATCTAGCCTGACCTGCTGGTACTATCGCTCCACTTGAAGCTCCTCCTGAAACTCCTCTAATAGGACAAGTGGTAAGCTGATGATCTGCTACCCCGCATGCTAGACACAACCCCTTAGCTCTCCTGCAGTCCTACGAAAATGGAAAAATCATGTTGGTTGGCTGTGGAGCTGGTCTCTGAGTCCCCATCTGCTGGTTCTTGGCTAGTGCTCCTCCCATCTGAGGCTTGTGCTGACTACCCCTTGATGTTTGTCATGTAGGGCGCTTGTGGGTCCCTCTCTTCACATAGTTCATGATCCTAATTAACCGTTTTGCTTTTTGAGCCTTCTCTACAACATCAGCATAAGTCTCAATCCCCTTCTGACTGTAAATCTATGTTTGGATCTCAAACTTAAGACCCTGCATGAACCTATGTCACTTATCCATGTTACTGGACACCATGCCCGGGGCAAACCTACTAAGCTTAGCAAATTCTGTTGCATACTAATCTACAGTACTAGCTCTCTGTCTCAGCATAAATACTGCCTTTGCATCTCAAGGCGAGCTATCTTAGGGGGAAATGCCTCTAAGAAATCTCCTAGAATTTCTCCCATGAAATCGGCTTAGGAACCTTCTCCTCCTCTGCATCCCACCAGGTTCTAGCTACATTTTAGAACTGCAGGTGTACAATATCGACTCTATCTTCATCCAGGATTTTAGACGCCCTTAATAGACTGTCCATCATCTGCAACCACATTTCAGCCTCATATCCGCCTTTAGTACCAGTAAAGTGTTGTAGGTTGAGCTTCCAAAAATCTGACACATTACCCGACCTTGCAGCCAGCTGATGCCCATCCCTATGGTGTTTATGAGCTACCAACTCACTAGTAGCTTCTGCAAGATTATCCTAATCGACCTACTATCCCTCAGGGCCAACTAGAGTAGGGGGACGATGTTTTGGGGCCATAGTGATCACCTGAAGTCAGATTTGTCAAAATTAGAATTTGAGAATCAAGGTGTTAGGAGTCAAAGGATATATTTCTAAAAAGGAAAGAACTTGTTCTATACATGCTCTATTTTGGACTGATCTAGTTTTTTAATTTTATATAGGATGAGCCAACAATTAGAAAACCTGACTCTAATACCAATAAAAACCTAGTCACGCCCCGGTACCAAAGTGTAATAATTTAGAACGTGACTTGGTCGGCAATGCAACCATTCGACCACATACACTCCTCTAGATCATCCCTTATGTAGATATAAAGCCAAATCTACACTACAGAGTATGTAACTATGACAACAAAAGAAATGTATAGATAAAGGAAATCTCTGAAAAATAGGGTTCAACTACAAAACCACAAATATACAAAAAAGGGAAAGNATGGAAAGGTTTAAATCAAATAACTATCTAACCCAAATGAAACGAAGGAATTGATAGGATAAATGGTGATCAATGTTGCTGAGCCTGCTCCTTAAAATACTCTCGATCCTGCGAAAAAAAACAGTCCACAAGTCTAGGTTGCGCAAAACCCATAGGAGTCAGAAAACTCCCAACAAGCATGTAAGATGAAGGAATTGTGTGTGTGTGTGTGTGTGTAAGTATATATGGAAGGTATTAAAGAAAAATAAAATATTAATTAAAGGTGATAATAGAAAATGTGTAAGGATCATGAATTTTGATACTAGTTAAAATAATTTTCTAGTATTTTAAAATATTTAATTATGATTTTTAAAAGAGTATTTATATTTTTCTCGAATTTCTACAATTTTTTATGATTTAATGTCTAAGTTTTATATTTATTTAAATGATTTAAATATTTATAAATTTATTTAGTGTAGTAAAATTTTTTAGAATTTATTGGTTGAGTTACCGATACTATTACATATCATTTTGGATAATACATGGTATTATTATTATTATTACGTATATTTTTGTATAATACGTTGTATTATTAATTACGTATTATTTGTATAATTTGTTGTATTATTTCTACTGTTGCATATTACCTATCGTATTAGCACAACTGGTATGTTTTATCACGTAGATAATTATCATATAATTATTTGATTTTAAATATAAGTAATTATATTTTATTAAATATTCTTGTTTAATTGTGCAATTTCTTGCATTATTTCTACTATTGCGTATAATCATTGTAATACTACAACTAATACGTTTTATTTTGTAGATAATTATTTCATAAGTATTTTGATTTAAAATGTAATAATTATATTTTTAATAATTATTTTTCCCTAAAACCTTAACCCTAACCTACCATATATATATATACATATATACGTACTCTTTCTCTCTTGTTCACGAGCCTACATCGCAATCCTTTCTTTTCTTCTCCTCTTTCTCCTCCCCAAACCCTCTCTGATCCACTCCCATCTCGTCGTCGGCTCCCCTCTTCCCGTAGCCAACCCTTAGCCGTCGTCCGCCTCCTCTTCCCTCCGCGGTCAGCCCGACACCAGATCTGCCCAGGCCGCTGCTTGCCAGCCGGGAGCTCCCTGCCGTGCCCGTACCCATCCCTCTACTAGAGCCGTAACCACCGCCCTCCCCTCAAGTCACCACCAATCTTGACGAACCGCGCCCGTGCTCTCTCCCATCCTCTGTCACAATACCAAGTTCGCTGCTGCCTCTTCCTACCGCCGCCGGCCCGACACATCATCTGATCGTCGCTGACAGCTCCTCTCCATCCACCCGCCTCTCCTCCTATACCCCCGAGCCGCGTCGCCGCCGCTCTCCCCAGACAGCAACGCCCACCTCCTTGGATGCCGTCCATCAGCTCCGATGCCACCCGTCACCACCTCGTCGTCACAGTGTTCAGATCCGACCCTTGGCCGTCATTCGTCGAACACCTCTACCCCCTCCACGCGACCCCGGTCAACATCGCCATTCAGATCCGTCGCCCCTTCAGCACCGACGCGCCACACCGTTAGTATCGAATCATTCGACACAACCCCGAGGTAAGATCCCGCTTGCTCAAATCTACAATTTTCTATTTATTATGAATTATCAGTAATTTTAGATCTGTTAATAATTATCTAGATGGGCTTATTAATGATATTGTGAATTATCTATTTATATTAATTTATGATATAAATATCTACGTGGATTTAATGAATAATATTAAATAAATTATAATTATGTGATAAATAGTATTTTTAGAATAATTATAATAGATTAAAAGAATTTATTTTGGCAATAGAATTATTTTCGGATAATTATATTAATCTAAAAGAATTTATTTGAGAATGGAATCATTTGAGGAAAATTATGATAAATTATAAGAAGTTATTTTAGAAAAGGAATTATTTTCTGAATTACATAGTTGCTTTTCATGATTTATAATTCTTTATTTTGATTATCTGACATACCATGTTTTATTGCACATGATTAGAGTTATTATCATCTCCTGTTGTGTTTGAGAACCTTAGTAGTTCATGACTTAGTGGTCTTGTGCGTCATGAACAGACCTAGTGATATGTGTGGGTGAGTTGACAGAGTTTAGGTGGTGAACCCGAGTTTCATTGAGGATTATGGTTTACTTAGAAAAATGTAAAGAGTGGGGATGGAGGAGTTAATGTTCATGTGATCGGATAAGACTGTTGATGTATCTTCTAGACTCGCACCAGAGACCTGTTTCGTCCTAGGGTTGGTTTGTTAGACCAAGTGACCTATTTCACCACTTGGATCCGTGACCTGTTTCATCACCTGAGCTTTGCTTGAGTTCAGATCAGGCCGAGATCGGATTACGTGTAGTCCTCTAGCCTGTTTTGCGGGATTGGATGCGCGTGGGGGATTTGTGAATAGTCAGTTATCCGGTGATATGAGTGTTGACTTTGTGAGAGATGGACCAGTGAGTTATGATAGGATGGCTAGTTACATGACCTTGTTACTTAAGGTGATTATGGATTCTTGTGTGAGATGTAGGTCAGTTGTGTTTCTTTTCATACATAGATCAGGGTTAATATTTAATTATCTACAATTTGAGACATATGGTATATATATGAGGGTTTCCTTGTTTGGATTATTTCGCTCGACGTACTATGTCTCTTGTTATAGATTTTTAAGTATTAATTCCATCTATTTGTATGACATGGTTACCTGGATGATTATTCAGTATTAATTCCATCTATTTGTATGACATGGTTACCTGGATGATTATTCTGATGGCTAGCTACATGATCAACTCGTTACTTGATTGATTTTGTTGAATTTCCAGTTGCACGTCCTTTTATCATTTCTAATGTTGTATCGATTTTCGCTTTGGTTTTCGTTTGTTCTATTTCTTGTGGGGTCTTGCCGTGTGCCATGCAGACGTACAACTGTTTTTTCTAGTGTACGTCAGACTTAGAGGAAGAACAGGTTCAGGGAGTGCCCTGTAGATGGAGCAGAAGAAGAAGCCAAAGTTTAGTTATTCCCTCTAGTTGTTCGATGATCTTAGTTTGCTTTTGTAGCATTTCTTTTTCGCCTGATCATTGTATTTTATATTTCTTCAGTATTCATTTGTTCAGATATGTATAAGGGCATGTTTGACCCGAGTATTATGTCTTGGATGATATTCATTTGCGATATGATATGTATTATTTTATTATGAGTGTTTCTATTATATTCTTACTGATTGTGATCGGGGACCTGTGCCTTTGTATTGTATTTATTTCTAGATGCTTAGCGTATTGGATGGAGAAGAAAATAGTAAAAAAATGGTATTCTCAATCTAATACGTCGCGGACTTGTTCACGTTCTGATTCCCCGATATTTTGGAAAGCGGGACGCGACAGGTTTTTTTTTGGTGGCCTATGCAGGTCACGGTCTCGGTCACGGTCCCGAGTCCTACCAGTGAGAATATAACGAACAATTTAGATACATATCATATTTCATCCGTGAGACTATTCTTGAGCCCTTATCCTACTTTCTTGATATGTATTATACATTTTATTTATGTATATTACACAGATTGTATTTATGTGATTTTTGACTACTACACAATATACTACTATGTTTAAATTGATTTTATATAGTGATGATTATCATTGTTGTATCTTATTTATATTTAAGAATATTACTAATACTTCTAATTTATCATATTATTTGTCGAATATATAATTATGTTCTTCTTATTATGTTTTATATAAAATGTTTATTTTGAATCACATGTTTACTCTTATGTCTATTTTATCATATAATATTTTGTGACTCTTTCCATCAAAATTTTTTTTTGTTAGCATGATTAATACCATGAGTATTCAGACTTTTATATGCTTATTATTATGTATGTGTTTTCATTTTTATGCTTATTAGACATAATGATTATATTTATTATACACATCATATGTTCTTGAATCTTGTTTATCCCTTTTGCTTTTATATATTTCATTTTTAAACTTTGATTTTATTTGTGTTTCTTCGAGCCTAACTATGATTTTGTATTATTTACTTTGTTTTATATAACTATTTGTATGCTAATAATTATTATGTATCGTTTCATTTTGTTATTATTTATTATTATGATTTGTCTCTGTTTATTTGTCTATATGTATTGATGTGTTTATATCTATGTTTATTTCTTAATGTTATTTTAAATTGTGATTATGTAAGTTTTGTATACCTTATTATAATCTTTATTGTACTTCTGCCTGATTTGTTCTGCATTCTTGTCTTATATTTTGTGCTTTTTAGTGATATTGTGTCTTTCTCATGTTTAGTATATTTCAATCATTTTATATTATCATTGTTTACTATTGTATATTATATTATAAGTGTATTATTAACATACTAGCTTGTTTTATTACGTATAAAGTAGATTCATTTAGTATATTTTATTTCATTCTTTACTTCCAATTACATGTATCATCATTGTTTGATTTAATTTATCAATCATTTTATCTTTCTTTGTTTGTATTTGTTTTGCTTACTTATTTTCTATATACAGTTTATTATTCATTCTAATACTTACTTTTTATTTTGTCCTTTGTTAATGTTAGTCTGCTTCATTTATTTAGTCATAATATTTATATAAAGTGTTTGTTTTCGATAATTATTGTTGTGATATACAACTATATTTATTTATTTTGTTTTTGATATGATATACTACATATAATTTATTTCTTATATGTTGTTGTGTCATATCACATTGTCCTTCCATGATTACCTGCTTTGTATTGTTTTGTATATCATATCTTTTTGGTTTATGTTCAATTACTTTCTAATATTCCACTTGCATTGTGCTTCTTATTTTTACAAAATTATATTATTTGTCACATTCTAATTTTTGTGTATACAATTTGTAAATTCCCAATATTTGTGTAATGAATTATTTATCTGCTAAATTTTATATACTGCTTTACATGATTATTTGATTGTAGTATTATTTTAATAATTGTGTTTAGCCATTTATACTTGACTGTCTTTGTATCTTTTCTATGTTTTAGACTACTTTTCATCATTCCATCAATTAAATATGTTTTATTTTATTTGTGTTTATTTTGTATGTATTATTATTATTCTAATTGCTTTATGATTGCTTTTCCTATTATCTTTGATTTATACTTATTATATATTATTTTATTTTGTTAAATGATCCTGTTGATGTTTACTTTTTGCTCGTTTACTCGTTTTTATTGGTTTTGTATCTTACATTGTGTTTTTAATATCTTTAGTTTGAACCTGTATTGATTGTGTTTTTCATAATTAAATTCCTTTTTGTTTTTGATTAACCATTGTTATACCTTGCTACTATGTTTTGTTTAAACTGTTATGTATTTTAGATTTTTTGTCTTTTCTTATTATGTTGTTTATGTTTCTGTCTGTTTCTATTGTATTTGACTTATTTTTGGTTTTTCTTTAGATTTATTGTTCTTACTTGACTTTTATTCTTACTTAATATATTTCTGCTTTTTTTCTATGATTGCTTGTATATTATCTGTATGATTCACTCTATATGATTGTTTACTTATATTGTACCTGTTTGTCTTGATTTTATATTTTTGCTTGCCTTATACTTTATACTGATTAGATTGCTTATATATTTATAAGTAGTGCATAACAAGTTCACACAGTTAAATATGTTTGTATCATAGTATTTGCTTGGACTTTGTTGCGAGTCTGAAATGCGATAGCGATATCTTAGCTGTCACATCTTATATCTTATCTGTTGGCCCTATAGTTTTGATGATGATTTGTCAAACAATTTATCGCTAATCTATTCTCTAGTTTTTGTTGTTTTGTTTTTCTCTTTACAGATAATTCAACACACGAAAATCAAGCGTTAAAGATTCAAGTTCATGTGTGTGCATTCACCTAGGTATAAGTTTAGTTTGCCTACATATATCGTATGTTTATATGTAAGCTTAATATATGTTCACTTGACACAATTTTGACGTTTTCTATCATATAAACGATTTTTCATCAAACTTTGTTATAATATTTTTATTTCATGTTTACAGCTCTTTCACACTTCTTTATATATATATAATATATACATGATATATATATACGTATTTACAAGTCATATCTTAATTTTCATGTTCACGAAAATACAGGTTTTTTGAACACTTTTCAAAAACAAGGAGTTTTCACAAACAAAAATTGATTTTCCAAAAATTCCTTTTCAAACATGTTTATTTCATCATTTAGAAACTTTTCCCAAAGTTTTACTATTTTTAAAATTGATTTGATATTTTTAATGCAATTTCAAAATCAGCCCAAAACCTGTCACCTGGCATATATCAGTTTGCAGTCGACCGTCACGGTCGACCGCCAGCGGTTATTTTTTATAGTCTGCATTTTTATGGCTCCCCCCCGACCGTGAATCCATCAGAGACTTTTGCGGTCGACCGCCGCGGTCGACCGCCAGCCTTTAATTCCTATGCTCAGCCTTTTTGTGCTTCGCGGTCGATCGCGAGATTTCTACGGTCGACCGCCGATCTCATAATTGCTTTCTAACGGCTATTTTCTGATTTGATTTTCTGGGGCTGTTTTGGTCTTTTCAAGTTTGTTTTGGCTGATATTTTAAGTGGGTATAAATACCCCATTGCTGCTCTCTTTCAAGTAACCAAGTTTTGTTTTTAACAAAATCCTAAGTGTGTTTAAAAGAGCTATTTAAGTTGTTTCTAATCATCTCTTATAAAAGAAGTCTGCTAGAACAAGAAGAGGCCTTTCATTTTAACTGAGGATCCTATCCTCATCATCCTCTACTGTTCTTCTTGTTTATTGAGAAGTTTTCCTAACTTATCTTTTCATATAGCTTATATTTCATTTTCATATCTTAGCTATATTTATTGAGTTACATATTTTTCATTCACTGTTATCACACACACAATATTGAGCTTAATATCTTCATACTATATAGTGTGGGTTGTGGGGTGTGATTTTGTGAGTGTGAGCTTCATTTGCGTTCTCATTTGTTGTTGAGAACAAACCATTGTATTTAATCTTTATTTGTGAGTATCACTTGTAATACACTTGTACACCGAGAGAAGTGTGAGGCGAGAGACGGGGTCAAATCTAATAGGAGTGGTGTCGGTTGACGAACCTAGGGAGAGGTTGCATCCGAGCACTTGAGGAGGAGGACACGGGCTAGGTTCCTACACTTAGTGTGTAAAGTGTGATTGCGGCTTCCAAACCGGATTATGATAGTGGAGATCTCCTCGAGGTGAGGAGCGGGGACGTAGGTCGTGGTGACCAAACCTCGTAAACATATCGTTTGTTTGTGGTTTGCTTAGCGTACTTTTTATTTGTGCTTATTTATATCCTTCTTATTCATATCTATCTTATATCATTCATGCAAGAACAAATTAATCAATATTATTTTAATTGGCTTTTAATCGGGATTAGATTAGCATAAGACCCTAATCACCCCCCCTCTAGGGTCTAACATTATCTTGTGTTGTTTTTGTTTTACATTCTCCTCTGTTTATGGATATTGTTCCATATCTCTATTATTGGATTCTTTCTACATTACTTTTATTTTAATTCCGAGGGCAGAATTTGTTTTAAGGGGGTAGAATGTAAGGACCATGAATTTTAATACTAGTTAAAATATTTTTTTAGTATTTTAAAATATTTAATTATGATTTTTAAAAGAGTATTTATATTTTTCTCGAATTTCTACAATTTTCTATGATTTAAAGTCTAAGTTTTATATTTATTTAAACGATTTAAATATTTACAAATTTATTTAGTGCAATAAATTTTTTTGAAATTTATCCGTTAAGTTATCGATACTATTACGTATTATTTTGGATAATACGCGGTATTATTATTATTATTACGTATATTTTTGTATAATACATTGTATTATTAATTATGTATTATTTGTGTAATTTGTTGTATTATTGCTACTGTTGCGTATTACCTGTCATATTAGCACAACTGATATGTTTTATCACGTAGATAATTATCATATAATTATTTAATTTTAAATATAAGTAATTAAAATTTTTATTAATTATTCTTGTCTAATTGTGCAATTTCTTGCATTATTTCTATTGTTCTGTATATTTAGTTGTAATACTAAAAACTGATACGTTTTATTTTATAGATAATTATTCCATAAGTATTTTGATTTAAAATGTAATAATTATATTTTTAATAATTATTTTTTCGTAAAACCCTAACCCTAACCTACCATACTATATACATATTATACGTACTCTCTCTCTCCTGTTCAAGAGCCGCACAACGCCCATAACTATTTTCTTTCCTTCTTCTCCTTCTTTTCTTCCTCCCCGCAACCCTATACTCTGCATCCACTTCTCTCGCGTCGGCCCCCCTCTTCCCATCGGCCAACCCTAAGCCCGCTCGCTCCTGCCTTCCCCTCCCTTCCGGCCCGCCGTCAGCCGCACACTAGATCGCCTAGGCCACCGCCTGCAGCTATGCCTTGTGCAGCCTCTCCCGCCGCTGCCCATCTGCACCCATCCTCCATCCATGGCCGTATATCCACCACCGCCCTCTCCTCCCCCCTCAGGCTCAACACCTATCCTCACGACACGCCCGCCTTGCCCTCTCTCCGATCCTCTTGCTCGCACTTCAGTTCGCCCGCCCCAACCTCTTCCCACGCCTCTCTCGCGCCCACACACATCGCTCTTGACCAGCCATTGACTAGCCCCTCTCACCGCCGGCACCCGCCAAACACATCGTCTTGCACACGCTAACAGCCCCCTCTCACGCCGCCCGCCTCTCCTCCTGCCCAGCCCCACCTTTTTCGTCGACCGCCGCTCTCCCTGACAGCAGCTGCCCCGACCTTCTTACTGCCAGCCTCACCACGTCGGACGCAGCCGCCTCTCTGTTAGACGCCGCTACTAACCTGACGCAATATATTAGGCATATATACGTACTCTCTACTCCTCCTGTTCAAGAGCGCGACAAGCAACTATGTTCATTTTGCTCTCTCGCTGCTTCTCGCTGCCGGCGCGAACCCATGCTGCTGACGACACACTTCCATCTACGCGGCGTCGCGCCTCCCTCTTCCGCATCGGCCCAACCCTAAAGCGCAGTCGTGCGGCGCCTCCCCACATGCCGGCGCTGCGGCGGCGGTATACAGCCCCGAACACTTAAAGATCGCGGGCCAATAGGCCAGGCAGCCTGACAGCCGGAGCTCCGCGCGGCAGTGCAACTCGCACCAATCGGCTGGAACGCAGCCGTAAGAACAAGATAAAAAGATGAAAGCCCGTAAACGGCACCAAGCCGCCCCACTCAGGGTGCACACGCAAAGAATACGACCTGACGAACGGGCGCCGCCCTTTGCTCCTCGTGCCGAAGAAAAAGATCGGCTGCTGTCAGGCCACTCGCAGTTGGGGGCGCGCAACGCTCTTCCACCGCCGGTCGGGGCCGCACACACATCGTCTGACAGCATGTGAGCAGTCGGCGCCTCTCACGCACCGCCCAAACACATGCGTCTAGACGCACCGGCTAACAGCCGCCGTCCTCACGGGCTGACAGCCCCTCCCCTGGCCAGCCGCCCCGAGCCTGCGCGACGGCGCCGCGTGCTGCTGACAGCAGGGGCGCCGCGCACCTCTTACATGCAGTCACCACGCGGACAGCAGCGCCTCATGTAGACGGTAAAAAAAATACCTCTGTGAGCTTGCAGGAAATTCACCTGAGTGATCAACTCGCCTGCACGAGTCAGAATCAACAGGAGATGGCGGAATTTTGCCTTTTACACAACTCGCCTACCCGAGTCCAAAGTCAAATCCGCCTGCAAACCTCAAGGCTGTCAGTACAGCTGGGTATACGCTACCCCTTGTACCGGCGCAGGCTTTCCCATCCCTCTCGACCTGAGAGGGGAGAGAGCACAGTACTCCAGGACCGTCGAGTAGCCGTTCACAGTACGAGTGATCGGACAGGTGTCAGATCCACCTGAACATTCATAAATGCAGTTCACCTCACCCATCCAGGTCGAGAGCTGAATCCGCCGGCACTCGGCAAGTTGGCCAGACCCACTCGAGTACTGTGCACCTACTTCACCGCCTCTCCTGACCGGAAAGGAGAAGGCACCATGCTCCAAGCACGCCGAACGGCCACACACAGTACGAATGATCGGACAGACGCCAAATCAATCTACGAACTCATAAATGTGGTTCATCAATGCTGGTCAAATCCACTCGAATAGTGGGCGTCCGTTGCCTCACATACAAGGATGGGCCTTCCCATTCTATGTGACACGACATAAAGCATAATCCCTCGAATGACTATTCATAGTACCGAGAGGCGGCAAGACATCTCTCAACAGGATATGGTCACATCCCATGATTCAAGGAGCGACCACGCCGTCTCTCCGCTATTTAGGAACTTCTTCCAGCCACGAAGAAGAGGTTCAGCTCAAGTTCAGCTTTTCTTCCAAGTCAAGAAGAAGAGATTCAGCTGTTTAGCCGTGCAAGCGATTCGCTCATAGTTGAACCAGCTAATTGAACCATCAGCTCTCAATCCCCAATACGATTGAGACCAAGCTGTTTGCATAATCCTTGCACTACAGCACCACTGCCTAGTTCTGAGCTCCGATCGCCGGCGAACTAAGAAGACCCGAACTCCATCAACTCGAGCTTCTACTTTGTACTGAAGCTCTCCAGCAACCTCGATCGAACGGTCCAAGGGAAGCAGACTCGACACAAGCATCGAGCGAAGCATCCTGTAGCCACCTAAAGTCCCCACACTAAACAAAGAGGGCATTCCCTCTGCTTCTGTTGTAATTTCGATTCATTAGTTTGTAATAAGCTTTCTTATCAATACAAACGAAACTCCCTGTTTTCGGGAAATCAAATTTACACCTATACAGAAGATGGCGACCACAGTGGGAGAAGCTATTTCATCGAACGAAATGGTGGTGGCTCAATTTGATGAAGTTGCTGTTGGGACGACCGTGGAGTCCCTGGAGATTGAGTTCGACCAGGCCAAGTACGAAGAGTACTTGTCTTCTTCCTCCTCTGGTGGCGATGCTTCCCGCAAACGCCACAGAGTCGTGTGCCGAGGCCGACCTCAAACGGTCAAAGCCTCTACACCTGAGGGTTCCACCTGAGTCTCATCGGGGGAACCCACTCCCTCGCAATCGC
>NC_033800.1:81942227-82030706 GCF_001876935.1 Asparagus officinalis
AAACGCACTATACATGAGGCGAATCCTCAGTGCCACTGCGAGAGGCTCATCCACACGGTCCTCGCCGACTGCCAATGCGTTGGAACGGCGAAACCTTCGGTGTTTGAGAGACTTTCTCAATAGTCCTCTCGACCAAGGCCCTCCCTTCAAAAGCGTCGTCACCAAAAAGGACGCGCTGCCAATGACCTAGAGCTCCCTTCCGGCACAGTTAACATGACGGACAAGGGTAAAGCGGTACTCTCCGACTCTCCGGATTCGGACTCCGTACTGAGGCCTAACTCTCGGTTCGCCCAACGCCACCAAGAGGGTATATACCAGCGTACCCGTAGTCACAGAGGGGCAAGCATCGGGTTCAATTACTCCACTTTAACCCCTCCTTCCTACGGTGAAGACGAAGTTCACTCGGCGGCGGCCACGTCCCAAACCTCGCGTTCAAGCCAGGACGCGATGGAAAGGGTACACATGACTGAACTCAACCCTGACCAGACGGTCACCCAGAAGCTCGAAGAGCAACAGGCGACCATTGACTCCCTAAGGGATATGATGGAACAACTTCTGAACAAAAAGTAGAAGAAGAAGAGAACCCAACGTCCCTTACCCCGGCGAACAGGAGATAAGGAGTGGGTACCTCCTCACCGTCCCGCGACTGAGATAGAAGATAATCCGCATTCCGATTACTCTTCCAAAACATCGCTAGGAACGTCGCATACTGGGGGTAGCACCCGCGACAAGAGGCTCGACGAGTTCCAAAACCAACTCAACGTACTCAAGCTTCAGCAGAACATGAACAAGCTAGGGGTGATCCGACCCTACCCTGTCGAATAGGATACGGTCCCCTAGCCGGCAAAGTTCAAGCCAATTAGTTTGATCCAGTTTGACGGCGAGGGCTCGCCCTCGCAACATATTTACTATTTCATGGCGCAGACCGGATTCCTCACGGAGAACGACGCCATTCTCACTCGACTATTCATAGGCACCCTCAAGGGGGTGGCCTTCGAATGGTTCCGCAAACTAGAGCCCGGCTCTATCAAGTCATGGGCCGATCTTAAAAGGCTCTTCCTCGCCCGCTTCTTCGACGACGACACGGAGGTGTCAATGGCCACCCTCCTCGCCGAAAAGCAACAAAAGTCGGAGTCAGTCAACGATTTCGTGAAGAGGTTCCGCAACCGATCTGTCCACTGTATGGACAAGGTTTCCGAATCCATGCTGATCGAGATGTACCGTAATAATCTCTCGATCCACATCCTATCTAAAGTGGGCACGGTGGAAACCCGGACATGGAAGGAGCTTGTTCGTCAAGGCGAACAAGTGGAAAACATGATCAAAAGGCTAGAGGCCGAAGAGCCGCAGCCCAAGAGGGAGCTGCAGAACTAGTCGTGCCAAAGAACCCCCCTCGATCTAGAGGAAAAGAGAGCATGGCCGTCGACTCTACCCCGGCGCCGAAGGCCGCTCAAAAGCCGAAACCCAGGCAATTTGAACCATGCCCCCCGCGGCAATATGATTTCAAAGAGGATCAGGTGATGGCGACGTTCGACACTTTGCTCAAGAGTGGGCGGATTAAGTTACCAGAAGCCGCCAAGCCTGAGGAGGCGGACAAAACCAATGACCCGAGTTATTGCACCTACCACAGATTCTTTGGCCACCACACGACCAAGTGTTACATCCTCAAGGATAAGCTTCAAGCCCTCTACGATGCGGGGGTCCTGAAGAAGGAGAAGGTTAAGAAGCAGGTGACCACAAACATGATCACCTTGAGCTTTGGAACAAATCTCCCAGAAGTCCAAGCCCGAGTTATTGTACCTACCACAGATTCTTTGGCCACCACACGACCAAGTGTTACATCCTCAAGGATAAGCTTCAAGCCCTCTACGATGCGGGGGTCCTGAAGAAGGAGAAGGTTAAGAAGCAGGTGACCACAAACATGATCACCTTGAGCTTTGGAACAAATATCCTAGAAGTCCAAGCCCCGGCAGGGATAGTTCCTATTCCCAAGGCGGTCTTGAAAATCACCAACGATGACCCCCACAACCAGCGAGAGAAAGGCTTAGCTTCGCAGGTTCTGCCGTCAGGTCAGGTGATGTGGGTCCATCCGGACCTCGTCAACGACGAACAATGGACTACAAAGCCCTCGAAAGGGGCTAAAGGAAAACATTGTAATGTCATCTCCGCCATTCTTGATGGGGAAAATACTTCAATGTGCTCGCACAACTGAAGAGCATCCCTGCGCGAATCACCATGTACGACCTCCTGCGGTTGTCCAGGTCTACCCGGGAGGCTCTACAAGAGGCACTAGCCGACTCAGAGGCGTTCTCCACCCACTTCTCGAAAGAGACAGAGGCAGAACAAGAATGCACGAATTGTTGCCAGGTCTATGAGAGACGGGTCCCGTGCATCACTTTCACTCCCGAGGACATGCTCATCAAGAGCACATCCCATGATCGGCCGCTGTACTTCACAGGATACGTCGGTTCATCGAAAGTAGATCGGATTCAGGTCGACCCAGGTTCGGCGCTGAGCATCGTGCCCCTAAAGTTGATCAAACACTTGGGGATACCGCCAAAAAGCCTCTCCTCGACCGCCAACACCATCTTTGGCTTTAACGCCACGGGGACTCGGCCGCTCGGCAAAATCCGCCTGAATTGTCGGATAGGCGACATGAAGACGGAGGTGACATGCTACGTCATTGACGCCGAACCTTCCTACAACTATGAGCGAGTGAAGATAGTAGTGGCCGACAAGCAGCCCTTCAAAGGCATTGAAAACTACTTCACGGATTCTCTGCTGTACCAGGACCCCGACGTGCCGCCAGCGGAGGAGCCGGAGAGCGGCAACGAGGCAGACAGCGAGCCTGAGTATGGCAATAACTTAAACCTGAATGACTTCAAATCAATTGTAATCGGTTACGAGAGTCACAATGTAACCAATGCTGTTCAGGCGGAGGAAGTTATCCTGAATGAGAAGTCCAACTTTGCTTATTTGTCGTCTTGTTCTACATCCGAGGATGATACGCCCAATAACCTATGGTCAAAACTCTACAGTGATCCTTCCCTACACCACAGCCGATCAAGTCATCACAAGCTGTGCTCGTCGTGCCAGCACGGAATAGGTATCGAAAAGACATCATCTTCGGTCGAATCAATCATCCCCTACGCACGCTATGGGACGAATCTAAGGACGAGGACCCGGCGCCCCAATTTTCGCAATACAGTCAAGTTGCGAAGCGCATGATGAGCGACATGGGGTATGACCTCACTCGTTTGGAGGGCCTAAATTACGGCCGAGGGCGCAGAACGGTCATCCGACCTGCCTACGTACCCAAGGGGAAACCCTCAAATTACTTCAACAGGACTAGGAGAGGCTTAGGCTACTCCTCCTCCTCGTCGGATTTGTGTTTTTACGTCAACGATGATTCCGACTATGCTTGTTCGGGGGATCAATCGTCAGCAACCTCAGCATGGGACTCGTATGTCAGCGTAAGGGATCTATTTGATAACCTCACAGTCAACATGGCTACGGTAGACCCCGCCGAAATGGCGGAGGATACAAAACTTCCACTCTATGACGAAACATGGGATCGCCATGTTAATGCCCAGTGGAACAGTCGCTTTGAGCAACGTGAACCACCAACCAAAGACGAAATCCTCCAGGTGAACATGGGTAGTGAGGCGAATCCCAAACCCATATTCATCAGCGGCAGTTTGCCTCCCCAGGAAAAAGAGGACCTCATTGCCCTCATACGGGAATACATTGACGTCTTCGCATGGAATTACGAGGACATGCCTGGTTTGGATCCGTAGGTCGCCACGCATCGCCTCAACATCAGTCCTGACGCCAAGCCAGTCAAACAACAGCAGAGGCGGTTTGTTTCATCCTCAAATCATGGAGGCGATCGAAGCTGAAGTAAAGAAGCTGATCGAATCCGGTTCCATCAGAGAGGAGCAACACCCCGACTGGGTGGAAAATATTGTTTCGGTCTTGAAGAAAAACGGTAAGATCCGCATCTGCATCGACTTTAGGAACCTCAATGCTGCGTACCCTAAAGACGAATTTCCCCTGCCCATCACGGATGTCATCATTGACAACACGTGCGGATTCGAGAGGATGTCCTTCATGGATGGTTTCTCGGGGTACAATCAAATCAAAATGCACCCCGAGGACAAGAAGCACACCGCATTCAGAACCCCTATGGGGGTGTACTGTTCACATCGCACAACGGTTCGCACACCGACTGGCACCACGCCCTATTCATTGGTATACGGCTGTGAAGCCGTGTTGCCTTTAGAGATTCAAATCCCATCCCTCCGCATCGCCCTAGCAGTAGGGATGACGGTGGAGGATAATCACCAACGACGACTCATAGAGCTCGAAGCGTTGGATGACAAGCGACTAGAAGCTCAACAGTACATCGAGTTCTATCAAGCCCGAATGGCCAAGGCTTTCGACAAGAAAGTCAAACGCCGAGCCTTCAAAGAAGGAGAACTGGTACTGTCTGTTCGCCGACCAATGATCCTCACTTCCAAGAAGAAGGGGAAATTCCAATCCAAATGGGAAGGACCGTTCGTAGTAGAGACAGTCTATTCGAATGGAGCCTATCGCCTCGTCAAGCCAAACGGAAATAAGATCATGATGCCCATCAACGGCATGTACCTGAAGAAGTACTACCCCTAGTTCTTCTTCACCAACTCCCACGAGTGCATGAGTTTAAACTGGCCCTCACACCCTCCAACTGGTATAAGAGGTAAAACTGTTCCTACACTTCCATTTCTTGAGCCAGGTTACCAATACAGGCGAACCGCTCAGATCAGGCGAATCGCTCAGATCAGGCGAATCGCTCATATCAAGCAAGCCTATCAGTCTAGGTGAAATCCACTTCTTGAGCTAAGCTCCCTGTCTTGGCGAATCTCTCAAAACAGGCAGGACTAGCATCTCAGGTAGGCGGCATCAAACGCCCACTTGGTCAAACCTTCAGATAGTTAGGACCAGAGCCACAGTCCCCCGCCAATCCTCTTCTAAAGGATGGTGGGTCCTCAAAGTCGTTCCAATCACGACAGCCCCTGTCAAGTTAACATTAAACCTCTGACAAAATCCACTTACCAATCTTCTTCAGAAGGATGGTAGGTCCCCACAGTTGCACCAATCACGACAAAACCCCATCAGGTTAATGATCACCTCTGATGATTGGCACCGTTATTCCTACGAGTAATACAGCCTAAGTAATAGCCTACCACGTGACGTGTTATTACTTTTGTCGGTAGTCACACTCCTACGTCCCTGAACTATTTGACCTATTCCAGATATCCTAACATTCCCTTAGGATGAATGATGGGTAGCGGCCTACCACACGACGGCTACTACAACAATCGATCGTCACATTCCTACATCCTTGAACGATTCGATTATCACCTATGTCCTCGCCTGCCCAGACGACGACAATTGTCAATGGCGGTCCGGCAGGCGACATGTCCGCCGGTCCCCCAAACAACAACTCGCTGAATGGTGGGTCAAAATTGGGTTCTTCAGTTGACCAAATGCACCAAAGACTGTTCTTCGCTTCAAACTAAGTGTTACCTTCTCGGTTCCTCAAGTTGCAAAGCGAAGGTCGGAATTAAGCTGACCCCACGCCGTGAACAGCTAAGAACAGGAAATGAGCCTAACGACTAACTCTAAAACAGAGTAGTCGAAAAGCTTGCCATATCGCTGGAGATGGCGTGAGCATCTCGACTCAAGCGCCAGGACAGCACAGGCGGATCCAACATGAAGACAGGATACAAGCCGAGGACATGCCCACACCAGAAAATAAGAGAGAAAAAAGAAATGATGCATAAGAAACAGAGGATAAGCAAAGCAAAAGAGCCACTACGGGCCAAAATTTACATAAGTTTTTACTTTAGTCATGATGCGCACGGCATCAACTAAGTTATAAACAAAACAACAAGAAAAAGAAAAAAGAGCAGAGACGGGCGCTACAGGAGCTTCAACAGGCTGAAGGCATCGACCTTGGCTTTGACCGCCGCCAGGGCCGCCGCACACCGGGCCTTCGCCGCCTCTGCCTGCTTCTGCCGCATCTTGGCAAGGGTGGCTTCGTCTTCCTCTTCCTCCTGGCGGAGGAGCTGAAGTGATCGATCCACCTCCGCGGCAGCACGGCCAATTGCTCTGTTCTCCTGCTCAAGCTCCAGCAGCATCGCCTCGCCATGAAGGGACCCGGCGTCTTTGAAGAAAGCGGCGTCCAGATAAGCGTCCATCCGGGCCTGCACTGCCTTGTGCTGCTTGCGCAGGTGCCTGAGCTCGGCCTCCTTTGCCTGGATACGTCTCGCCCGCTCCTGGCGCTCGAGCACGTAGCGCAGCGAGAGGGGCGGTGGCACGTCGTGGATACGTCTCGCCCGCTCCTGGCGCTCGAGCACGTAGCGCAGCGAGAGGGGCGGTGGCACGTCGGAAGGATCGTCGTATGCCAGTTCCTCGAGGCGGTACATTAGCCCCTCCACACGACCGAGCTCCCGCTCACACCACCATGCGAGCAAGGTGCCGCCCTCGTGGCGGACCGTCCTTAGACCCGCCTCCACAAGGGGAAGCGCATCATAATACCTCCCGTCACCCACGCCGACCGAGATGCCGATGCCGTGCACCAAACCCTCCAACTTCTGGAGAGCCTCGAATGCAGGGTGAGCCGTAGGGTCTGGGGCAGAAGACCCCTGAACCGAACTCATAGGAGCACCCTCAGAAACGCTGTGGTCGGAGTCGGAAGCCATGGGTCAAAGAGGAGTCCTGCAGCAGTTTTCTTCTTCTAGCGAATTATCTCGAAAGAAAGAGGACTTTTGCTGAAAAGACGGCGAGTACATTATATGTATATAGCCAAAAAATTTGACGGTCATGATCTGTCCCCTCGAAACGATCGAGCGGCCCAGGTGTCCTACGACGCTTCGAGCTCAGCGATAATAATGAACGACCACTTTTCTCGGGACCCCAAACCGACCGATCGGATTGGGCGCGAGAGGCGAAGCGTTCTGTCGCTTCGCCATTAATGAGCGTTAATACGCCCACAGAGCCTTAGCTGGCAAGCACTTGGGCCTGCAAACAGACGCGTGGCATAAGTTTCGCCCACGACTGGATCTCCAACTGTGGGACAGATTCGACATATCCAAGTTTCGCCTGTCCTGTAAGCTCGCCATCATACAGTTTCGCTTGCAGTGTAAATTCGCCATCAATCGAGTTTGGCTTTCAACTCAAACCATCATACGGATTCGCCTATAGCGTAGACTCGCCGTCAATCGAGTTTGGCCCCCTACTCAAACTCTTCAGCAGTTGAGTTTAGCCTCTGAGTAAAACTCGTCGCCCACGTCTTCTTGCCTGACGTAAGCATAGACCAATACGTGGCCCACCGAAAGCGGAGCCTACCTGACGACGAATTCGTCTCTGAGATTCCCGCGGGTCAGAACCAATTGCCCCTCTGGAACTTGAGTCAATTCCAAATCCGCCTGCAGACGAAATCCGCTCGCAGAGTAGACAAGCTTACGGCTGAAATTCACCGACAGCTGAAAACCACGCACCTCTTCAGCCACAACATGAGGTACCCCACGAACAAAGCCTTCTCAGAGATAGGAGACTTAGCTTGGTGGTGAAACGAATGGAAGACCGTTCCAGACTTGAACCCACCCTCGTCGTGATCAAGAGCTATAGTGGCTTCCCCTTCGACCATCCTCCTCTCCACTTCGGCCTGATCGCATACGCGCTACGGCAGAGCAGGCCTCCCTTTGACATCGCTCTCCGGGAATAGATAGTCAGCCCAGTTCTTGTGACTGATTCCCGAAGCTCTTTTCTTCTTACCCTTGTGGTCCACCGCCCCTAAGGTGTTGAGGCAGATGTAGTAGTGGCAGAGCAATTCCCATAGAGTCTCTACCACCAGTGGGGAGCGGACCAAGAGCTGGTCGATCTCATCTTGACCGGGAACATACTCCTCATACGGAAAGTCTCCCAGAGGCAGTCCGGACACATCGTACATCTTGTGAAGGGTTATGCCGAGCTCACCATTGGGGGTGTAAAACGTGCCACTGTCCGCACAATATAGCTCTAAGACGCTATGGAACTGGGGAGCATTGATCTTTAGACCATGACGAGTGGCCTGAATGGCCGCATACAGCTCTGTATTCACGAGATCAGAATTCTCGTCCAGAATGTAATCGGTGATCTTGGACCACCAGGTCTTACTACCAGGCGCGGAATAGATCCACCCCGGAGCTCTGAAATCCTTCGGAGGGAATCTTCCGCCGGCTTGAAAGAAGCGGTGATGGAAGGTCTCCGCGACCGCTGTCGTGTCTCCGGTGGGCACCTCATTGAACGGTAGGCCCAGACACAGGCATGTCACCCGTTTACAAGAGCTCTCTACCCCGTACCCTGCCGTAGAGCCTGTAAAGACGCCGCAAGTCACCTCGTCTTGAGTTGGGGTCAAATCCCAATTCATCGTCCTTGGAACCGTAAGGGAGCGCAGCTCAACAATTGAGAAACCCCTCGGCATGATTGGAAGGTAGTAGTGGACCCCGTCCATTACGCGGAACCACCTGCTCTCTTTGATCAACAGAGCGGAAGGATCAGCTGTAGCATCACCAAACAAAAACTGAGGCTTCGGCAGCTCCGCCCTGTCCTCGTCTGTCAACGCCGCGTCGGTAGTCAACTCACGTAGTGTTAGATGGTGCCCATCGGCGACTCTCTTTATCGAGCCTTCCGGTTTATCAGCGGAAAACACGGGCACCGGACCTAGTGAAGGAAACCGAGGGGACACTGTATGACCTGAACCTCTGGCAAGACCGATGGCCACGCCCTTCGGGAGGGCTTTGTCAGAAAAGGTCGCTGCAAAACAAAGTCAGGAAAAATCAGGAGGCAGATACAGATCCGCCTGTCATGGAGCAAAATTCGCCCGACATAACGAGATCCGCCTGCATAGGCCGCATTCGCCTTCACCAGAGTAAAGTCGAACTCGCCTGTCAAGAAACGACGAGATCCGCCTGCATAGGCCGCATTCGCCTTCACCAGAGTAAAGTCGAACTCGCCTGTCAAGAAACGAATTCGCCTTCACCTGATGAAGACCAATTTCGCCTGTAAGGACTAAAATCATCTGCTACAAGTGAATGTAAAATCCGCCTGAAAAGGGGTAGTTTACCACGATCGCAGGGACTGCCAAAAGACGACATGATCCACCAAGAAAGAATGAGTAATGCTCATCTTCCTAGCCCGACATCGGTAACCAACACAAGGGCATAAAGCAAACTTTTTCGACTTACCCAAGCGCGTCTCAGGCACATTGGTAGGCGCGCCGGCGGTCAGGCGATCGGAGTAGCGTCTAGGACACCCTCCTTTTGTAACGCATCTCTTCGACTTCGGTGCCATGTCTAGGAAGCAGAAACGAAGCAGGAATTCTTTCTCTTTGGGAGGTTTTTCACACACAGTAACTTTCAAAAAGAGGAGAAGGACGAAACCTATTTAAGGGCGAAGGGACTTGCGTGGCCACGATGGCACTCGCAAGGCAAGACACTCGCATTCAAGAGACGTGGCCACGATCGAAATCGACGGCTCAGATTGTCCTTCGCAATTCGTTCTACAGTTGCGAAAGAGACGTCAAAAAGGGGAACAGGCCGGTCAAAGCCCGAGACCCGAACCAAAACCACGACTTGATCTAACGACTAGGTTCGAAAACCACGGTCACGATGAGTCATGGGGCGAAATGTAAGAGGCTGACATCACACCGTCAAGTCACGATCGCCACGACCTGATAGGACCGCGCCGTTTTAGCTGGAAAGCACGAGGCCCTATCGGCAGACATGTGGTTCATCTTCTATCGGATCCCGCTCCGCCCGAAAAGGAGGAGTCCTTCCTATGAAAACGTGGCTTGACCCCACGAGTCATGTGAAATTTGGCCCTCAAAGACGAATTTCGCCCCGATGACTCATTCGCCTTTAAAGGTAAAATTACGAACAAAACCAAGAATGACCTCGCGTGAACGGTTAAACCCACACCTCATACGGCTAAGGGTTAGAGTAGAAATCTTAGCGACAAGCCTAAGAGAAACTGCTCAACAACTCATCATACTGAGGGGAATAGTATGTCTAGCCCGATTCAAACGGTAATCGGTAAAGGCATATCAAACCTGTTAATAGCTGAGGGTTTGCTAAAAATCCTAAAAGAAACCAAATGTACTTGCTTCGTCAAAAACTTCTTCATTCAAAGTATTCCAGACCACACGCAAGCCGGTTTAGGTCTGAAAACTTTGAAGTGGGTCTTATAGACGGTAAAAAAATACCTCTGTGAGCTTGCAGGAAATTCACCTGAGTGATTAACTCGCCTGCACGAGTCAGAATCAACAGGAGATGGCGGAATTTCACCTTTTACACAACTCGCCTACCCGAGTCCAAAGTTGAATCCGCCTGCAAACCTCAAGGCTGTCAGTATAGCTGGGTATACGCTACCCCATGTACCGGCGCAGGCTTTCCCATCCCTGTCGACCTGAGAGGGGAGAGAGCACAGTACTTCAGGACCGTCGAGTAGCCGTTCACAATACGAGTGATCGGACAGGTGTCAGATCCACCTGAACATTCATAAATGCAGTTCACCTCACCCATCCAGGTCGAGAGCTGAATCCGCCGGCACTCGGCAAGTTGGCCAGACCCACTCGAGTACTGTACACCTACTTCACCGCCTCTCCTGACCGGAAAGGAGAAGGCACCATGCCCAAAGCACGCCGAACGGCCACACACAGTACGAATGATTGGACAGACGCCAAATCAATCTATGAACTCATAAATACGGTTCATTAATGCTGGTCAAATCCACTCGAATAGTGGGCGGCCGTTGCCTCACATACAAGGATGGGCCTTCCTATTCTATGTGACACGACATAAAGCACAATCCCTCGAATGACTATTCATAGTACCGAGAGGCGGCAAGACGTCTCTCAACAGGATATGGTCACATCCCATGATTCAAGGAGCGGCCACGCCGTCTCTCCGCTATTTAGGAACTTCTTCCAGCCACGAAGAAGAGGTTCAGCTCAAGTTCAGCTTTTCTTCCAAGTCAAGAAGAAGAGATTCAGCTGTTTAGCCGTGCAAGCGATTCGCTCATAGTTGAACCAGCTAATTGAACCATCAGCTCTCAATCCCCAATACGATTGAGACCAAGCTGTTTGCATAATCCTTGCACTACAGCACCACTGCCTAGTTCTGAGCTCCGATCGCCGGCGAACTAAGCAGACCCGAACTCCATCGACTCGAGCTTCTACTGCGTACTGAAGCTCTCCAGCAACCTCGATCGAACGGTCCAAGGGAAGCAGACTCGACACAAGCATCGAGCGAAGCATCCTGTAGCCACCTAAAGTCCCCACACTAAACAAAGAGGGCATTCCCTCTGCTTTCTGTTATAATTTCGATTCATTAGTTTGTAATAAGCTTTCTTATCAATACAAACGAAACTCCCTGTTTTCGGAAAATCCAAATTTACACCCTACAGAAGATGGCGACCACAGTGGGAGAAGCTATTTCATCGAACGAAATGGTGGTGGCTCAATTTGATGAAGTTGCTGTTGGGACGACCGTGGAGTCCCTGGAGATTGAGTTCGACCAGGCCAAGTACGAAGAGTACTTGTCTTCTTCCTCCTCTGGTGGCGATGCTTCCCGCAAACGCCACAGAGTCGTGTGCCGAGGCCGACCTCAAACGGTCAAAGCCTCTACACCTGAGGGTTCCACCCGTGTCTCCTCAGGGGAACCCGCTCCCTCAGAATCGATCAAGGCCAAGCCAGGGGTCGAGAGAAAGGGACAAGGGTCTGCCAAATGGGTCGCCAAGCGATCCCCGCAGACACCTGTCCCGGAGGAAACGCCGGTTCGCTCCGGCACCAACTACACTTCCGCAGCCCGCGGTGATGCTCTCCTTGCTGGAAGAGCTAGCCAACAGCGATGGCAGACACTCGTCAGACAGGAGGCCCAAACCTCCATTTCCCACAATGGCCCGAATCATTATACGGGCCCGAGAAACGCTAGATGAGAAGGCAAACTGCCCGACGTCAGAAGGCCCTCCAAATCAGGAGCGCCGACCGAGGAAGGCATGGCCACCCGCTCAGGAGGACTTCACTTCTCAGGTCACATCCCTGATGCGAATAAACCACACCGAGCGAGCGAGCCGCGGGGGGAGCCTCGCCATAACCCTTTGGCGGATAAACGTAAAGGCAAGGAAATAGGCGACACCTCACAAACCCGCTCGTCCAAACGAAGGGTTGAGACCCGCCTACGTACTAGAGTTTGCCCAAACGCGAAGACTTGCCAGTCAAGGCGAGATCGCCTAACTCCAGCACCAAAACATTCCACCCAGCGTGCACCAGAGAGTACATCCAAAGATCTTTCGTGTACTCACCCAAGCGATCCTTCCGAGGCTGGGGGTTGTTTCCAACCACCCACGGAAGACCTCCGGGAATACCTAACTCGCAAACGCACTATACATGAGGCGAATCCTCAGTGCCACTGCGAGAGGCTCATCCACACGGTCCTCGCCGACTGCCAATGCGTTGGAACGGCGAAACCTTCGGTGTTTGAGAGACTTTCTCAATAGTCCTCTCGACCAAGGCCCTCCCTTCAAAAGCGTCGTCACCAAAAAGGACGCGCTGCCAATGACCTAGAGCTCCCTTCCGGCACAGTTAACATGACGGACAAGGGTAAAGCGGTACTCTCCGACTCTCCGGATTCGGACTCCGTACTGAGGCCTAACTCTCGGTTCGCCCAACGCCACCAAGAGGGTATATACCAGCGTACCCGTAGTCACAGAGGGGCAAGCATCGGGTTCAATTACTCCACTTTAACCCCTCCTTCCTACGGTGAAGACGAAGTTCACTCGGCGGCGGCCACGTCCCAAACCTCGCGTTCAAGCCAGGACGCGATGGAAAGGGTACACATGACTGAACTCAACCCTGACCAGACGGTCACCCAGAAGCTCGAAGAGCAACAGGCGACCATTGACTCCCTAAGGGATATGATGGAACAACTTCTGAACAAAAAGTAGAAGAAGAAGAGAACCCAACGTCCCTTACCCCGGCGAACAGGAGATAAGGAGTGGGTACCTCCTCACCGTCCAGCGACTGAGATAGAAGATAATCCGCATTCCGATTACTCTTCCAAAACATCGCTAGGAACGTCGCATACTGGGGGTAGCACCCGCGACCTACAGCCTCCAACTTAAGCCGCCGCCTCCGTCTCGAGCTTAACCAAATTCGCAGGCTGACAACGCCCAGTCGCTGACCCCTCTCCCGTCGCAGCTCCGAGCCCGCCCTCTGATGTTGCCTCATCCCCGATGCCGCCCATCAGCTACGACGCCACCTTTCACCACCTCGTCGTCACTGTGTTGAGATGCGAACCTTGGTCGTTGTTCATCGAACACCTCTGCCCCCTCCACGTGATCCCGATCGACGTCGCCATTCAGATCTGTCGCCCCTTCAGCTCCAACGTGCCACACTGTCAGCGTCGAATCATTCGACACAACTCCGAGGCAAGATCATGCTTGCTCAAATCTATAATTTTCTATTTATTATGAATTATCAGTAATTTTAGATCTGTTAATAATTATCTGCGTGGGCTTGTTGATGATATTGTGAATTATTTGTTTATTAATTTATGATATGATTATCTGTTTGGATTTGATGAATATTAAATAAATTGTAATTATGTGATAAATAGTATTTTTAGAATAATTTTAATAGATTAAAAGAATTTATTTCGGCAACATAATTATTTTCGGATAATTATATTAATCAAAAAGAATTTATTTGAGAATAGAATCATTTGAAGAAAATTATGATAAATTATAAGAAGTTATTTTGGAAAAGGAATTATTTTCTGAATTACGTAGTTACTTTTCATGATTTATAATTCTTAATTTTGATTATCTGACATACCATGTTTTATTGCACATGATTAGAGTTATTATCATCTCCTTGTTGTGTTTGAGAACCTTAATAGTTCATGTTGGCCTTCTTGTTTTGATGATGTTTAACAAACAATTTACCACTAATGTTGTTTGTCTAGTATTTGTGGTTTCTTATTTATTATAGACAAACAACGTTGTTGGAGGATGGATGGAATAGAGCTTCAACGATGAAATCCAATGGAGGTTGGCGGAATGTCGGTGAAGCTTATGCAATTCAAAGTTAAAGATCAAGTTCAAGCTTCATCTGCAACGTGTACCAAGTCAAGCAGCTTGGGTAATTTAGTTTAGGATTTATATTATGTGTGTTAAATACTTCAAGCTCAATATCTATACACAAACATTTATTGGTTTCTTCGTATATATATATAGTTATATATATATATACATAAGTTTTATTTTCTATGTATATATATAGTTATATATATACATGCATGGTTTTGGGTTTTCATGTTTATAATATGAAATCACATATTTCATATTTACCATTGTGTTTTTGATAACATTGCATAGAATATGCAATTTTGTGAAAATATTGTATTCTTAGTTTGTAGACTTTATTATCAGTTTATACATGTTTTACTAAGTCTATAAAATCATTTTGTAAAGTTTTAAAAGTTGGTTTAGGTCAAAACATCAAACTCATGTGTTTACATTTTCATGTTTTAGACTATTTTGTAAAATGATGATATTTTTCATTTGGGAAGTCCTTTCTGAAAACCAGTCACTGTAGCATGTTTATTATCATGTCTACAATCATTCCCCAAAGTTTTACATATTTTGGAATTTATTTGATATTTTTAAACAGTGTTTTAAAATCAGCAAAACATGTTTTTCATATGTCAGATTTCGGTCGCCCGCACCGGTCGACCGATTATTTGTTCATTTCTTACCATGCGACAGAGAGTTGGTCGGTCGACCGGCCCGGTCGACCGAAAGCTCCATCGGTTTGATATTTTTAAACAGTGTTTTAAAATCAGCAAAACATGTTTTTCATATGTCAGATTTCGGTCGACCGCACCGGTCGACCGATCATTTGTTCATTTCTTACCATGCGACAGAGAGTTCGTCGGTCGACCGGTCCGGTCGACCGAGAGCTTTTTCGGTCGACCGGACCGGTCGACCGACGCGCTGTCAGTTCTCCCAACGGCTATTTTTCTAGCCGTTGCAGAACTTCTGTTTTGGGCCTTTTGGTCTTTCTGTTTTGAGTTTTTGGCTGAGTTGTGAGAGGGTATAAATACCCCATTGCCTTCAACTCTTAAGAAAATCTAAGAAGTTTTTAAAACAAATTTTAAACAAGGGTTTAAAGTGTGTTTAAGGGTTTGTTTTGTTTGTGAAGAAGTTTTCACAAGTGGAGGAGATCATCTTCTTGTTTGGGCTTCAATCTCCATCTCTCCATCTTGTTATTCAGAGAAGAATCTCTAAACTCATTTCTAGCTATTTATTATTTTGTTTATAATTTCTATATGCTAGATTTTAATTGAGTTTAGTTTTGATTTTGATTTCACTCATTGTTTACACACACCCACTTGAGCTTATTGTATTTGCATTCATAATATATTAGGGTTGTGAGAGTTGTAATATTGAGTGTGGGCTTTTATTGTGTTCTCATCCATATTAGAGAAAAATTTATATTTGTTACATTGTGAGATTGTTAGGTTTTCGGTGAGCTAGAAACCGAGTGTGTTGTGAAGTTTTCGGTGAACTAGAAAACCGATTGTGAGGAGTGACGTTGATCGGTGAGCGTTGAAAACCGATACTGTGAGGTGTAAACGTTATTCGGGTGAACGTAGAAAACCCGGTTGTGATAGTGGATTTCTCCCCGGGAGTGGGGAGCGGAGACGTAGGACGGAAGGTCCGAACTCCGTGATCATATTGTTTGTTTGAGTTTGTCTTTGGCGTATTTGTTTTTGCATTTATCTTATATCGCCAATTGTGCATTACTCATTTATTTCATCCACTATCTTGTTTAGATTATTTACCCTTGTGTTGTTTATATATCCTTGCATATATCTCTATCATATAGGATATATCTCTTTGTGTATATTGCTTATTCTTGCTTATAACTCTTGTATATCTATCTTGCAAGAATACAACTTATTAATTAATTTTAATTGGCATTTAATCGGATTAGATTAGCATAAGACCCTAATCCCCCCCCCCCCCTCTAGGGACTAACAGTTCATGACTTAGTGATCTTGTGCATCATGAACAGACCTAGTGACATGTGTGGGTGAGTTGACTGAGTTTAGGTGGTGAACCCGAATTTTAATAAGGATTATAGTTGACTTAGAAAAATGAAAAGAGTGGGGATGGGAGAGTTAATGTTCATATGATCGGATAAGGCTGTTGATGTATCTTCCAGACTCGCACCAGAGACCTGTTTCGTCCTGCGGTTAGTTTGTTAGACCAAGTGACCTGTTTCGCCACTTGGATCAGTGACCTGTTTCGTCACCTGATCTTTGCCTGAGTTCGTACCGGGCCGAGATCGGATTACGTGTAGTCCTCTAGCCGCCTGTTTCGCGGGATTGGATGCGCGTAGGGGATTTGTGAACAATCAGTTATTCGGTGATATGAGTGTTGACTCTGTGTGAGATGGACCAGTGAGTTGTGATAGGATGACTAGTTACATGACCTTGTTACTTAAGGTGATTATGGATTCTTGTGTGAGATGTAGGTCAGTTGTGTTTCTTTTCATACATATATCGTAGTTAATATTTAATTATCTACAATTTGAGACATATAGTATATACATGAGGGTTTCCTTGTTTGGATTATTTCGCTCGACGTACTACGTCTCTTATTGTAGATTTTTAAGTATTAATTACATCTATTTGTATGACATGGTTACCTGGATGATTATTCTGATGGCTAGCTACATGATCGACTCGTTACTTGATTGATTTTGTTGAATTTCCAGTTGCACGTCCTTTTATCATTTCTATTATTGTATCGGTTTTCGCTTTGGTTTTCGTTTGTTCCATTTTTTATGGGGTCTTGCCATGTGCCATGCTCGCTGACGTACACCTGTTTTCTCTAGTGTACGTCAGACTTAGAGGAAGAACAGGTTTAGCAGGAGCTAGAAGATTCTTAGCAGGAGTGCCTTGTAGATAGAGCAGAAGAAGAAGCCGAAGTTTAATTATTCCCTCTAATTGTTCGATGATCTTAGTTTACTTTTGTAGCATTTCTTTTTCGCCTGATCATGGTATTTTACATTTCTCCAGTATTCCTTTTCTCAGATATGTATAAGGGCATGTTTGACCCGAGTATTATGTCTTGGATGATATTCATTTGTGATATGATATGCATTATTTTATTCTGAGTTTTGTCTATTATATTCTTGCTGATTGTGATCAGGGACCTGTGCCTTTGCATTGTATTTATTTCTAGACGCTTAGCGTATTGGATTGAGAAGAAAAGAGAAAAAAATAATAGTGTATATTTCTTCTCAATCTAATACTTTCCGGGCATGTTCACGTTCCGATTCCCTGGTATTTTGGGAAGCGGGGCGTGACAAAATGATAAATGAGATTAAAATAAAGTCTATCACAAGACATACAAGCACATTATTATTATTTTAGGTGATATTTGAATTAGAGGAAAATTATTTACATGTATATAAGTCAGTTTCCCATAAACCATCTCAGGAACACATCTTCAAGTCAAGTATTAGATTTTTGCCTTTATATATAACTCATGATACCTAGAATGCGCATGAGCCCACTTATATACACTTTATATTCTCTGTTTAATTCCTCTGTAGTAAACCCCATGCTTATTAAGTGACTGTAAATGAAATGTTGTTCTCTAACCACAGAGTTATCATGGAATGGCTTTCATAAAACTATGAAAGATAACCATGACCAGAACATGTCCTATTGAATGGATGCATTGTCTAATTCATGCTTATATATAATAGTAATAATCATCAAGAGAAACTCCTCACACCGGGATATCGATGTCGAGGGTATAGCTATGCTATGATAGCACATTTATGAATCATATTTTGACAGAAACCGTCTTCATACACAATCGACCCTATTAAATGTCACTAAGTGATCAAACATAGCATCATGTATCAAATACATTATCAAATGACATACCTTCATTTATCTCAACGAAAAGGAAAGGGAATATGTGTGTGTACACACACACACACACAACATATTTGTTTAGTGCCAAAAATGGGCTAATGGGGTTTGGTTCGATAGTCTATAGATCCACAACCCCGATTTTTGGTGAGCAAGAGGCGTAAACAGGTCTAAGATTTGAGTTATTGACCCAAACAGTGTTGGACCCTAGGGGGGTGATTAGGGTCTTAAGGCAATAAATCTGCAATAAAAATAAGACAAGCAAAACACTACAACCAAAAACAACTAATGTAAAGGAGATAGAGTTAGAAATCGTTATCCTTGTGACACGCGATGTGTTAACGAGGTTCGGTCCACTGACCTACATCCCCGCTCCCCACTCTCGAGGAGAAATCCACTACACAACTCGGTTTGGAAGCCGAAACTTCTTCTACACAACGATCTCCTCACAATCTCACAACTACACAGTTGATCCCCACTAGATCACACTCCCACACAATTGATCTTCACAAGATCAAGCTGTCAAACAGTAGCAATGGTGTAAAAGCTCTCTCTTTACAAGTCCCTATGGCAAAGAGAAAGATTAAACTGAAGCTGGGATATGAACTTGAGAAAAACACAGAAAACAGGTTTTGAAAATTTTGGCTCTCTGTAAAACTAAAACTCTGGTTTTTCAAAAGCTTGGGACACTGAGGAAGAAGAAGTGTATGAGTTTAAATAGAAGAGAAACAGCTGTTTGAAACCCATACCCTATTCCCCCAAAACCTGGAAACAATCTGCGCTAAGATCGTGTACAATCGGCGCTCAGATTGTGTACCAGAGGACTGTTTGAATTAAACGATGGTCGACCGTGCCTTTTTCGCGGTCGACCGCGAGACAGCCTGGAAACTGAGAAAAGTCCAGAGACTTCTTCTAGAGAGGTGAGCCACTTCTCTAGAAAAATCAACTTCACTCTCCGACGACGATGATGAGGAGTGGTCACTAGCTCCTTTGAGAGCAATAGTCTTCATCTTTGGTGATGGCTCCTCAACTTCCCATGGGGGCACTTCCTCCTTCTCCTTTCCCTTGAGCTTTTTCTCGTGAACCTTAAGCTTGTCGATGAGGCCATCGAGGGCTAGAGTGGTGAGATCATGAGCTTCCTCTATGGCCGTAGCTTTGGGTTCCCATATAGGAGTCAATGAACGGAGGATCTTGTAGTTCGTCTCTTGGATAGTTAGCTTCTTGTTAAGACCATGCAATTCATTGATTATGTTAGTGAAGCGAGAAAACATAGCATCAATGTATTCATTTGGAAGCATCTTAAATAACTCATATTCATGCATAAGCCCACTAATCTTGGATTCTTTAACTTGTGGGGTTCCTTCATATGTAATACACAATTTCACCCATATTTCGTATGCGGTTGCATATGTGGAAACCCTATTATTCTCGTTGGGGGAAAGACCGCAAATTAAGGCATTCATAGCCTTTGCATTAAGATTGGCTTGGTGCCTTTCTTCATCGATCATAGTCCCGACTTTGGGCTTTTCTACATATTTCTTCTCTATGAGTTCAAGGATGTCAAGATCAATACAACGAAGGTAAATCCTCATCCTAGCCTTCCAATAAGCAAAATGACTACCGGTGAAGAGTGGTGGTCTAGTGGTGGATTGTCCCTCTAACATGTGCACATTCATTGAAGCCTCTGGATTGTCCCTCTAACATGTGCACATTCATTGAAGCCTCCATAAGATCTTTTCTCTAAGGTGATTAAACCAAAAACTAATATAGAGACCAAGCTCTGATACTAATTGTTGGACCCTAGAGGGGGATGATTAGGGTCTTAAGGCAATAAATGTGCAATAAAAATATGACAAGCAAAACACTACAACCAAAAACAACTAATGTAAAGGAGATAGAGTTAGAAATCGTTATCCTTGTGACACGCGATGTTAACGAGGTTCGGTCTGCTGACCTACATCCCCGCTCCCCACTCTCGAGAAGAAATCCACTACACAACTCGGTTTGGAAGCCGAAACTTCTTCTACACAACGATCTCCTCATAATCTCACAACTACACAGTTGATCCCCACTAGATCACACTCCCACACAATTGACATTCACAAGATCAAGCTCTCAAACAGTAGCAATGGTGCAAAAGCTTTCTCTTTACAAGTCCCTATGGCAAAGAGAAAGATTAAACTGAAGCTGGGATATGAACTTGAGAAAAACACAGAAAACAGGTTTTGAAAATTTTGGCTCTCTGTAAACTAAAACTCTGGTTTTTCAAAAGCTTGGGACACTGAGGAAGAAGAAGTGTATGAGTTTAAATAGAAGAGAAACAGCTGTTTGAAACCCATACCCTATTCCCCCAAAACCTGGAAACAATCTGCGCTAAGATCGTGTACAATCGGCGCTCAGATTGTGTACCAGAGGACTGTTTGAATTAAACGATGGTCGACCGTGCGCGCCTTTTTCGCAGTCGACCGCAAGACAGCCCGGAAACTGAGAAAAGTCAAGAGACTTCTACGGTCGACCGTGGGAAATTTTGAGCTCACGCTCGACCGCGGCGGTCGACCGTAAAAGTTTTCGCTGCCCACTGACGAATGAACACAGGCGCGGTTGACCGTGGCGGTCAGCTGCAGACTGATACATTCAAAATACTTATTTTTGACTCACTTAAAAAATCGGTAAAATATTCATTTGACTTTCAAAAATTGTGAAAATTTGTAAAATGTTTTTAACACTAAAAACAAATTGTTTGGAAAAAGAATTTTGCCAATAGGTCCTCATACTTGTGAAAAATAGTATTTTATGAATAAACGCTCAAAACTATAAGTATGAAACCGTGTGTGTGATATCCCAATAGCTTCAATTTAAATCTAAACTATTTGCTACATTTTAGTACTAGAGAGAAAATAAAAACTAGCTAATATCCTCATGTAGATACAATTCTTTGAGTCTTGATATAGCTTGAGTTGGATGAAGCTTCTTATTGCATTTAGTGTTCATGAATGAACGTTGCTTCATCGCTATGCCTCCTCCTCCTTTGGATATCATCGTTGTAGCGCATATTCCATCCAATCCTCCATTATATGGCACTAACAAGCTTGATATATGTATTCACTATATTTTCACTCAACAAGCCATTAGTACCGATAATGGTAGTTGTAAAACATCATCAAAACATAAGGACTAACAAACAGATCTCGTATTTGATAATGAACCCTAACCGGTCGGGTTTGAATTCGAAAATTGACCCAAATCAGACTTGGTTTGAAAAAAAACAAAGAAAAGACACTGTAGTTCAACTCTGGACCTCCAACCCAATAAGCAAGCCCCTTAACCACTATTCCCAATTGTTCTCTATTTTTAGATTGTTGCCAGAATTATTTACAAATAGTTTCAATTAACTTTGATTCTACTGAATAAAAAGATAAGTAAGAGGATTTATAAAACTTAAATACTCTATTATGGCTGAAATTAAAAATAATAATAATAAGTTTAGTACGCAAAAAATGGAATTTATACATAAACAAAGATATGTTTCTTTAGGGAACCCTTGAGACCAAAATAAATGATAAGCTATTGGTTTGTTAGCTAAACTACTTGGAAAGGGATTTAAAAAAATCACTTATCTTCAAATTGACATAATTATCATTATTTTCAAAAATAAGGCACATTAAGCTTTAGGAAAGTTTTAGAAAATCAAAGTGTGAATTAGAATTCATGAACATTGTATTGTTAAATTTAAATACCTAAATTGTAGGAAATTTCAAATAAAAAATACCTTAAAAGGGCATATAATTTATATTTCTCCATATTTTCTAAAATACATATATTATTCAAAACAAATTTTTATTAAAAACATATGAAAATAAACCATTCTTAACTTAATAATAAGATAAAAAATGAATGTTCTTATGACCGTATTTCATATAAGTTGAACATGTATTAATAATCATGTTTACATATTATTATATTTTTTTCTAATATCTCATGATGTTAAGCCACTTGTTGAACTATTGAAACTCATGACATAGACGTGAGGCACATGGATTTTTTTTAACCAAACTCAAGTGAGAAAAACTCACATCTAATTGGAATATAACAAAAAGGCATAACCTAATTACAAACAATTTAACCATGTATGGATACCTAAAGAAAATATAACTTGGATGCCCTACAACAAGTTATATCCACATGAATTGATAGACGTGGAGGAAACTAAACATTAAAAGAAATTTCCTAAATATTATAGATAACAAATTTAATGTTTGAGAAATTTAAATTTGTTTCTGGGGAAAATTAATTATCATGCTATAACCAAAATAGTCTCATGAATTAAACATATAATTAAACCACATCAACATATATCTAATCAACTAGAAACATAACATGTAGTATTATGTACTAAACATCTATATTTTCACAAGCTATGAAAGGATTTATGAAGATGAAACTTTTTAAAAAGAAAAGGGAAAGGAAGAAAGAAAATATGATTGCCGATTTGTCAAAAAATGCACTTTGAAATGGAAAGCTCAAGGATCTCCTCTTAATCTCCTCCTCCAGACTTGTTCTATTCTCTTCGTTCTCCTCTTTTTCTCTTTTTTTTTAACTAAAGTAGAGAAGATGAGATTTGTTTTTTTAAGAGAACAGGTTGGTTAAAATAATCCATTGGTTTAAGAGATGCCTACAGCTTCGGTGCTCCATAGAGATTAGTTGGAGCAATGATGACAAATCCGTAAATAAATTCCTTAAAAATAGCTCTCACAATTCTAGGTAGATAGATTTGACGGTTATGAGGTGTTCCACACCCAAAATTGTAATTAACATTAGGTAAAAATGTTATTTTAGGAAATATAATTTAGGGGAGAAACAGAATTTATTATTAGTTAGAATTCTTCAATTAACTAATATTTCAAGTTATAATTTTACCGCGTTATCTCCACACTTTCCATTAGAAAAAAAACGCCTCCAAAAATTCTCCTGAAAAGAAGGTCATGAAAGGTACCCTCTTTTTTTCCTTCTTAAAAGATTTTATAGTAAGCATTCGTTTTTTTCTATATTAAAATAAAAACGAATTTTTGGAGTTGAAACCCTGTAACATTCGTTTTTTCTAATGTTACAGGGGTTCGACATATGAAAGGTACCCTCCAAAATGTTACAGGAGTAGAAGTATGAGAAGTAGGAATTAGCAAACACTTCGTTTTTTCCCTTTTAAAATAGTAACAGAATGTTACAGGAATTAGCGAACACGAGCGTCAATGGCAGAAAAAAAAATTTGAGAGGAAGAGATTGACGATGAGAAAGGGAAGAAGCAACGGAAGCTTTCAGGATATAAAGCAATTAGATAAGAATTTGGAAAGACTAAAATATCCTTTTCTTATCTTAACTAATTTTTTATTTTTGTCAATTTAAAAATTTGAAAAAGGGCTATTTTCGGAGCACCAAAGCAAACCTCTTAAGAGATTTCTATTTGGTGGTTTTGGGTTAGTTGGATCTTGATAACTGTGACAAGATTTCACGAATGGTGGGGAAAGATGCTCTAGATATATAAGTTTGAGTGATGTTAGATAAGAATAGTTCTCATTTGATGGGTTCGGGCTACAAAGGCTAGATGGGCCTTTCCAAGAAAAATAAGAAAACCAAGTGGGCCTTAAAAACCTTCACGCATGAAAATAAAATTAGTTTATGGGAAAGGGTTTGGGCATTACATGTCAAGAACGTTAAAACAAATTAGATATACATGGTTTAGCTTGTAGCCTACATCAATAGGCAAAAGAGGAGAACCGCTATACTAAATTATGACGAATACAATGTGGAAATCTCTCAATCACTCAATCCCTAATATATCCTCAAAATCTAATACAATGTCTAAAACAAAGGAATAAAAGAGAGAGAGAAATATCAAATAGGCTTGACAAGAGAACTCTTTGTTCTTGTTTAGTGTTGCGTAGATTAATAATGATAATTGGCTTAGAAGACTATACATATATAGACTTCAAGAGCCTAACTTCTTGCTAGCGTGCTACGGAATAGGAGTTGTAGTGGGAATATAAGTTTACATGCTCTAAAGCCCAGTAAGAGTCCTAGCTCATAATGACTTCTACTCTTGTTGCCATTAGAGTCCTAATAGGAGTTCACTTATGGCTTTCCTTATCACCAACCGACTACAATCCTATGGACTATAGAATTGCATTGATGCCCAATTTAATACCTTATCAAAAAAGAATCCTCATTGTAGTGTCTCAGCCACCTTGACTCAAATATGCCAAAATTCCTTACTATAAAATGAGCTAACTTAGACCTTCTCCAATAGCCTGACAGGGCATCAAGTGTGGCACATATCGATTATGTTTAAGCCCCACTTGAACTTTTCTAATGAAGCACCTCAGTAGCTACAAGAATAGTGAGAATAATCTATTACTAGAGATCGGTCTAGATGAGATATTTAACCACCGTGAAGATATGAAGATATAATAGCTTATGAATTATCAGTAGATAATTTTGTGCTCTTCAGCTATTTATAGCTACTTCAAGTGATGACTTCGCTAACTATTATGGTCGTCATGTAAATAATTCATTTTATTTCTGCTGAAGAGTTGAATCACGAATTTCTAAGTCCACCTTCTATCACATAGTGCATACTATATTTTCATCAACTAAAACTAATGACCGTTTTAGGTGGAACATAGCAGACTCATAAAAAATAATATTGTAGCTGATAATAATCTTAGGAGACTTCAGATCAGGACAACACAATCTAAAGCCCTTAATACTCGATGCATAACCTAGGAATATGTACTTCTTTGCTTGAGGCTCAAGTTTCCCTTAACTAACATATGCATATGCAAGGCAACAAAATATTTTAAGATTAGAATAATCTATAGGCTTACCGAACCAAACCTCCTTTAGAATTTTACTACCGATAGAAGTAGAAGGTGACCGATTCATAAGTAACAAGCCATATTTACTATTCCGCCCAGTATTCTTTGCCTAAATTGCGTAAACCTGTTTTAAATAATATATAACAAGCAGTGAACAATATATAACAAGCTTTCTCCAAAAGAGTTTTGTTCATACATTCTTCCACTCCATTCTATTGCGATGTATGAGAGACTATGCAATGTCCAACGATTCCATCATTCTTGCAGAACTCATTAAATTCCCCTCGATAAAAATCAAGGCCATTATCAATTCTAAGGCTCTTAATCAGCCTCACTACTTGAAAATTACAAACACCTTACCTTTATCTATCAAACATAGACCCAAACCTTCCTGGAATACTCATCAATGAATGTTAACAAATTTTCAAACTACCAACCTTCGAAGCAACTTGAGAAGGTCCATATTGATCTGAATAGATAAAATTTAAAGTACCTTTAGTCTGATGCATTGTCGTACTGAAGCTAACTTTTTTCTGATTCTTGAAGATGCAATCCTCACAGAACCCTAATTTTCATGTACTCTATCCACATAAAAAACTCTTCTTACTTAGCTCGGTCAATCTAGGCTCATTCATGTGACCAAGTCTCATACGCCATAATCTGGCAATATATGCTCTTGATATCGGTGATGCAACTGCAGCCGAACTGGTGATTAGAACCCTACAAAATATAAAAGTTACTAATCTTCTTTCCTTTCATAACCACAAGAGAGTCTTTTGTGATCCTAAGAACCCACCTTCATCTGAAAAATTACACTCAAGACTATCAAGACTACTCAAAGAGATGAGATTCTTCTTTAAACCTAGAACATGCTTAACATCTGTCAAATTTCTGATGACTCCATCAGGCATCTTAATCTGAATTATCCCTTCCCAATAGTTTATACATGAGGTGTTCTTCCCCATATGAATACTTTTACCATCAATAGCTTCATAAGTGGTAAAAACCAGTCTCGATTAAGACGCATACGATAAAAACAACCGAAATCCAAAAGTCAATCATCCATACTCTTATTTTTATTGTTAGTAACTAACAAAATCATATCTTTAGAAACACCAACTTCACCAAAGTCCTCCTTTAGTTTTTCATCATCCTCTTCTTGTTTCTTCTTGTTCCTTCTTGTTCTTCCACCTGTAAAAATCGGCTTTGATGTACCCTTTCTTCTTACAATAGTCACAGGTCAAATTTGAATGTTTTGACTTATACATATTATCTCCAAAGCTCCTTCCCTCTGATCTTCCTCAAAAAAACAAGCCATCAACTTTGTCAGCACTTTCACTTATGATTAACTCTTTATCGATCTTATCTTCATTCAACAAGTCCTCTTCGACATCCTTGATGTCAGTAGAATCTCTACCATGTAACTCTACCACGAATCTGTAAAACCTTGTAAATTATGAAAATATTATGAAAAATAACATTAAATGATTTTTATTATGATTGATACTATTCTGAGATGAATGAGTATGTTAGTAATCGATTTGAGATCAAATAAGTACGAATATGAGTATATACGAGTGTAAACATGCACAACACATGAGAAATTATCATCTGAACTAGTCTTGAGTGGGTCGAACGATCTAGAGGATCAGTCGATCGATGGGTACCCAGATTTTGGGTAGGTTTCTGATTCGGGTCAGTTGATTTCTATTCGGGTTTGTTGGTATATATATAAGTATATATATCAAAAATCTCCCTTTTTCTTCATATTTTCACGTAAACAACAGCCACCCCTTCCCTCAAAAGGCTTAGAGTTGGCTCTTGTGAGTTTGAAGAGCTTTGTGAAGCTAAAACCTAGAGTAGGGTGAGTTTCTCGGCGTTTGGTGAAGGAGCATCGTTTCTCTCGCGTGTTGGAGGAGCTCAGCATGATTTTGAGGCGAGTTTCATCTCCTCCAAACTCATCCCCTATTTCTTTTAGTTTTATTTGGTTTTGTTAGATTTCTAAAACCTATTTTATGTATAAAGATCACTCTTTTTTGAACCGTATGATATAAAAGTCTATTCTTTTTAAAAAAAAAGAAATAAAACAAACTCGCAGTTTTGGGTTAAGATTTGATCGAGATCTAATATGAGTTTTGGTTAAGGTAAGTTGTTATACATGATGATCTTACATATATAAACATGTTAGGGTTTTAGCTTTATTCCCAAATTCATCTTTGTGACTTCATATGGTAGAATAAACCCTAATATCCTTTGAATCAAGATTTTAAACATGAGTTTTATTTGAGAAATTTTGATTTTTAATGAATTTATAAGAGTATATAACCTCACACAGGAAATCTAGATTTTTGTTCTGGTCGGTCGACTAATCAAGGAGATCAGTCGACCGATATGTCTTCAGGCAGATGAAGTTAGCTCTAGTCAGTTGACCAAACCAAGGGCATCGGTCGACCGATTATTGTCTTATTGTGTGTGCACATTGTGCACGTCCCGTCGGTCGGTTGATAGGGTATTCCAGTCAACTGATCTGTGTTATTTTGTATATATATTGTTCTTTTTCATGTGTGTTTGTTCACGTGTATGAAGTACGAGTCGTACGCCAGTAGACGTGTGTATTTTATGAGAGTAGACATATTGTATTTGAGCACATACAAACGTTTGGAGGTGCGAAACCTATATATTGAATTTTGTCATGATAGTAAGTGACGCATATTGTATTTTATGATAGTTGTGGATGCTTGAATAGGTTAGTTAGCACTCTGCAATGAGACTGTGGGGGACTACACTCAGAGTGTTTTAGTTAGTATAGTGCAATGAGACCGCGGTAGACTTCACTCTATGTGCATCATTACAGAATAGGTTGATATGCCTATTTCTGCAGGGCAATTGAGTAAGATAGGTGATGCCACAGAATATTGTGAGTGTCTTACTCAATATTATTATTTTCTGTTAGAGAATCATACAAATTTATTTTCATGCTCCCATGTTATCTACCCCGACAGTAGGGTATAAGACTGAGGTTGTCATACATGACATATATTAATTGAGATTCTTTTATCGAATTATTATTCTTGTGACTACGCCACATACCGAGGGTAGTGTATATTATTTTGACACGATTTATTTTGGATGAGGCTTGGTAACATATTGTCCTTTGTTTTATTATTCTTATTCATAGGATTTAGAGTTGGTATTTAACAATTCATAATTTGAGATACGAGGTATATACATGAGGGTTTCTTTGTTTGGATTATTTCGCTCGACATACCCATTCTCGTGTTGTGGATTTCTAAATATCAATTTCCTCTTAGTTCAGGATAGATGATTTATATATCTTTAAGTACTAAAATACTCATAACCCCCTTCTCCCTGGAGACGGTGGAGATCTCGTTAGCGCTTTGATGCTTGTTGTTTCCCCTCTTTTTTGGTAGCGAGTTTGGCATTCTGAGAGTCACAAATTAACAGAGATTTAGCTTAGCTTCCGTCATTTATTATTAGTAGTTTATTTGTGCTCCATAGTAGTTACTTATTGCTTATTGTCAGACTTTAGAGATGCATTTCATGTTGGAGGCAGAGTGTATTAGTATTGTTTTCATTTCACTCTATGTACTAAGATATTTCACATTTGTTTCAAACATTAGTTGTACTTCATTTTCTTATTGGGACAGGCTTACATTTACTTTTGGATCTTTTCTCTATATTTTGTTCCTTGTTCTATCTGCTTTGTACCTACACTTGATTATTATTTGACTCCCACTAGAGAGATATTACTGTTATGGTAAAATATGTTATTGCACAGTATGGGTGCATGACAGGTTTGATATCCTTAGGCTTACCCTGGACTGTAGCCAAGTGTAAAACCAGCGGCGTTACAGTTGGTATCAGAGCTCTAGTTCCAGCATTCTTAGGATATCATGTGTCGAGTCGTGGAGCTAGGAAAGAGTTTCCAAGGATATTCATGCATAGATTAAGTGAGGCTGTAATATGTGTAACTCAAAATTTTTGAGAAATTTTTTTTTATGACTACCCTACTTTGATTATAAAGTATTTTGAGGATGTTATGTGATATGTTTTCCTATTGTTATATGTTAAGTTGTTTATGCTAGAGGTCTCATTTATCTTACAAACTCTCCCCCTGAAATTTAGATGTCGGGATGAGGATATGGTAGAGGTCGTCTTGCCTAGAGAGCTGGGTAATCTCAGCCAGAGCCCGAGTCGCAGCAGACTCTATAGTATTTAATTAACCTCATAGCGTTGTTTGCAACCAGATGGGCAGCGCTCAAGGAGTGAGTAGCAAACCAAATTTTGACAACAATTACACCACCATCAGCTATTAATAGAGCCTCGGAGCAAGGGGAAAGCTCTAAGGTAGGACAATTTGGGGAGAAAGGCAAGGGCAAGAGACCATTACAGGATTTAGAGGACCTCAGCAGCAGCTGTAGGGTATTAGTCAAAAAGGACAACAAGATCAGAAAGCGTTAAAGTAGTGTTGGTTTCAAGGGAATTGCTACAACTTCCATAAGTATGGACATCTGGCCATGGACTGACGCAGCGCGCCGGTAGGAGGATAGCAAGGAAAAGGTTCACAGCAGCAGCAGCAGCAAGGCCCTCATAAGAAGGGACTACAACAAGATCCAAGAGCACCACAGTAACGCATATTTTAGGGTACTTGTTTTTATTGTCACAAGTTCAGGCACAAAACCGCTAAGTGTCGCAGCGCACTAGTAGGAGGCCAGCAGGGCAAGGGTTAGGTTAAGCCCCAGAGCTGAGTTCAGGGCCAATAGCCGAGACTAGAGGCACAGTCGGTAGTTCCGAGGATTAAGGGATAGGTCTGTGCTATTCATGAGGTACCACAGGGACAGATAGTTCCATACCTTTCAGAGCCTTCGGCACAGTAGTCTATAGCTTCTGGCCGAGTTTATCCAGTCGTACCTCATGACCATGGTGCGAGCTGGGCTATAGTGGAAGGTACATTCCTTGTGAACTCCTTTCCAGCATGGATTCTTTTTGATTCAGGAGCTTCGCATTCTTTCATCTCCTATGCTTTCATGGATAGACCTTAATTAGTTGCACATCCCATAGATATACCATTATTAGTTTCTACTCCTTTGGGAGAGGTGTCTCTATTAAAGAATATCTATAGGAGATGTATCGTCAGCCTAGACGATTCTGAGTTCGTGATCGATTTGATTATCTTGAGCATGTTCGAGTTCGATGTAATTCTTGGTATTGATTGGCTATCTTCCTACCATTTTAGTATCAAATATTTTGCTAAAACAGTCAGCTTATGAGCGTTCGATGGGACTTAGTCGGTCGTAGCAACCTCACAGAGTAACCAGTTTGCGGAGTCATTTCTAGCATACATTAAGAAGACGTTGTTGCGGGATTAATACGGGTGTATCTTCTCTTAGGAACTTAGTGATCCTCATGAGAGCTTGAGGACAGATGATTCTCATTGTAACTTGAGAATAGAGGTGTAAAACAACACAGTGGAATGCAGGTTGAAGCGTAGAACGAGATGGCGAATCGAAGAATCGAAGCATCCAGTTTTCAGCCCATGAGTCGACTCATACATGTACATGAGTCGACTCATCAGGTTGAGTCAACTCATACCTATCATGAGTCGACTCACAAAACCCAGCCGTTTTATAAGAAGTTTTTGACCAGTCGACTCATACCTATCATGAGCCGACTCACGAAACCCAGCCGTTCTGTCAGAAGTTTTAGACCTGTCGACTCATGCCTGTCATGAGTCGACTCATATATGCACATGAGTCAACTCATTAATGATTTTTTGGTTAGTTTGGGTTTCTATTTGCCCAAATTCCTGTGGGGTTTAGGCTTGGTTATTTACCACTTTGCCATCCACATTGTTACACCTATATAAGGGATTGTTTTAGGATTTCTAATGAACCAGATGTAATCAAAGAGAGATTCTAATCAAGAGAGATTAGGGTTTAGAGAGAATTGAGAGTTTGTTCTCGATTCTAGTGAGATTGTGAGAGAGGAATTTTAATCTTTTCATATCATAATCTAGAGAGCGTATTTTCCTTCGCCACATACTAAATTATTCTTGTGTTCATGTCATCCTCTTCTCAACCCACCTTTGATAATTCCATGATCAAAGGTGCTCGCACGGTGACTCGTATCAAGTTGGTATCAGAGCGATCAAATCTTGTGAAGGGGACATCCTGTATATGGTCCTGACTCGATCGCAATATAAGAAGTTAGATGTGATCCTTATTTCATTAGAAGAGGTCTAGAAATTAAGGAAGAAGAAGATGACTGAATGAGATAGTTCAGCAAGACTTGATGCAATGGAGAAGCAGATCAAGACGATCGATTTGACACTCACACAGCTCATCAATATCTTCCAAGAAAAAGGATGAATTTTCTTCGAAAGAAAAGAAGAAACTTATGGAGTCCGATGGAGAAGGCGAGGAATCTGATTCTGATAGGGAGGTCGAGATTGTTAAAATTGTTCCTCATCAAGTGGGTAAAAATTACTACCAAAATTTGAAAATTGATTTCAAGGAGATTCATGTTTATGATGGGAGGGTTAATGTGGAGAAGCTCAATAATTGGATCGAGCGTATGGAGATGTATTTCACTCTCTATGGATATTCATTCAAGGAGAAGATTATGTTCACGACTTTGAAGCTTTCAAGGCAGGAGAAGAAGGCGGTATCGTGGAACAAGTTTAAGGAGCTACTAAGAAAGCAGTTCTATCCAGTGGGGTTCCTTGAGGAGCGTTGGTACATGTGGTATGACTTGCGCCAAAGATTCAACCAAACCGTTCAAGAGTACACGACGGAGTTCCAGCACCAGGCAATGGTTCTAAACGTCGTAACAGACAAATACTCTATCTTTATGAAGTACAAGGTGGGTCTGAACGAATACATCCGGAAGGAGACGAAGCTATTCACGGTCGAGTCTATTACAAAGGAGATGCAAAACAGACAGGAGGTGAGTTTAGTGGTTCCAAACATAAGGAGGAGAAGAAGGGTGATCCAGGGAGAGCAGAACTGATTTGTAGTCACTTCAAGAAGATAGGACATATCGTTGATGGATGTTGGGAGAAGTATCCTCATCTGAAGTCAAAGGGATTGAAGAAGAAAGAGGAGAAAAAGGCATACGTGATAGCACAGGGTCCGAAGGAAGTTCCTGGGATGATAGAGCCTAACAATAGTCTCAATCTTATGATAGGGAAACAAGCCACGAAAGAGGACGAAGACCCCCGAGAGCAGCTCTTTGTGCTGAAGTTACAAGTGAAGACCAGTTTAGTTAGTACCATTATTGATCTAGGCAGCGAAAAGAATTTGATATCCTAGGCCTTGGTTCAGAAGCTAGGTCTGAAGACAGTCAAGCATCTGAAACCCTATCCATTAGGGTGCACTGTTAGATTTGCACTCCACGAGTCGTATATTGACGAGGTCACGTACGATATTGTTTCATTGGATATTTGTTAGGTTATACTGGGTAATCCGTACTTGTGGGATAGATACATGACCTATGAAAGGCGGGCTCAGAAGTACACATTCACTAAGGATGGTGAAAAGTTTATATTTCGTTCGGCGTCTCTTCCGAGGGAGGCAAATTTGGCGACGGTGACACGAGCGAAGAGGCTAGTGAATGCAAGCAAGAAGTTGTTCTCGCTGTGCATTAGACTTCATGACGAGCCATCGAAATAGAGTTGCATGTTAGAGTGGAAAACGACTACGATGAGGTGAGGAACGAATGAGTCATTTTTAGTTGTACGTCGATATCAGGTTCCTAGCAAGTCCAGGTGGTACAGAAAGGATGGAAGAGCTCGCGAGTTTCCTCAGCTAAAATTCTAACTTGAATGGGACTTCAAGTTCCTAAAGGGAGAGCCATGATATAGGTGTATCTTCTCTTCGGAACTTAGCGATCCTCATGAGAGCTTGAGGATAGATGATTCTCATGGTAACTTAAAAATAAAGGTGCAAAACAATACAGTAGAACGTAGGTTGAAGCATGAAACGAGACGGCGAATCGAAGAATCGAAGCATCTAGTTTTCAGCCCGTGAGTCGACTCATACATGTACATGAGTCGACTCATCAGGTTGAGTTGACTCATGCCTGTCATGAGTTAACTCACAAAACCTAGCCATTTTGTTAAAAGTTTCTGACCAGTCGACTCATACCTGTCATGAGTCAATTCACAAAACCCAGCTGTTCTGTCAAAAGTTTTTGACCGGTCGACTCATGCCTGTCATAAGTCAACCCATGTATTATGAGTCAACTTATATATGCACATGAGTCGACTCATTGATGGTTTCCTTGGTTCGTTTGGGTTTCTGTTTGCATAAATTCATGTGGGGTTTGGGCTTAGTTATTTACCACTTTGTCATCTATGTTGTTACACCTATATAAGAGATTGTTTTAGGGTTTCAAATGAATTAGATGTAATCAAAGATAAGTTCTAATCAAGAGAGGTTACGGTTTAGAGAGAATTGAGAGTTTGTTCTCGATTCTAGTGAGATTGTGAGAGAAGGATTGTAATCTTTTCATTAGAGAGAATTGAGAGTTTGTTCTCGATTCTAGTGAGATTGTGAGAGAAGGATTGTAATCTTTTCATATCATAATCTAGAGAGGGTATTTTTCTCGATTCTAGTGAGATTGTGAGAGAAGGATTGTAATCTTTTCATATCATAATCTAGAGAGGGTATTTTTCTTCGTCACATACTAAATTATTCTTGTGTTTCTGTCATCCTCTTCTCAACCCACCTTTGTTAATTCCACAATCAAATGTGCTCGCAAGATGACTCGTATCAGGGATCAGGGTGCTGATTTGAGTGAGACCAGAGTAGTCTCAGAGTATTTGGATGTCTTTCAGGATATACCTGGATTGCCTCCAGTGAGAGAGGTTGAGTTCTGCATCTAGTTGCAACCGGCCACAGCACCGATCTCCCGTTCACCTTATCTTATGGCACCTGTTGAGATAATGGAGCTGCAGACTAAGTTAGTGGAGCTTATTTCTTAGGATTTTATTCGTAAGAGTCATTCTCCATAGGATGCACCAGTCTTTTTTTGCGAAGAAGAAGGACGACAACCTTCGTTTATGTATCGATTATCGTGAGTTGAATAAGGTCACTATCAGGATCAGGTATCCACTACCAAGGATTCATGACTTATTCGACTAGTTGTAGGGAGTGCAGTGTTTTTCGAAGATTGATCTTCGATCCGGTTATCATCAATTATGAGTACGGGAGATGGATATTCCCAAGATCATATTTTTGACTTGGTATGGGTCCTTTGAATTTCTTATCATGCCATTTTGGCTAACCAATGCACCCGCAGTATTCATGGACTTGATGAATTGAGTTTTCCATCCATACTTTGACCAGTTCATGATCGTTTTCATTGATGACATCCCCACCTACTTGAAGTTAGAGGCCGAGCATGAATAGTACCTTCGATTAGCATTGCAGACTTTACGAGAGCACCAGTTATATGCTAAATATGAGTTTTGTCTTTCAGAAGTTAGATTTTTAGGCTACGTCATTAGCAAGGAGGGTATTGTAGTTGATCCAGCTAAATTCGAGGCAGTTCTTGATTGGGAGCCTCAGAAGACCATTATAGAGATTCGTAGCTTTTTAGGACTTGTAGGATATTACAAAAAAATCATCCAGGATTTTTCCAAGATTGCGACCCCACTGACACGCTTTACGAAGAAGTGTGTCTAGTTTGTTTGAGGCCAGAAATGTTAGAAAGCCTTTGAGACCTTAAAGGCTAAGTTGACTACCGTACTAGTGTTGATTATACTGAGCAATGACAAGACTTTTGTTGTTTATATAAATGCATCATTGTTTGGACTAGGAGGCATTTTGATGTAGACTCAGAGAGTAGTCGCCTACATCTCATGGCAGTTGAGGTTCGTGAGCAGAATTATCCCACTAATGACTTGGAGTTTGCAGCAGTAGTCTTCGCACTTAAATTGTGGAGATATTATCTTTATGGGGTACAATTCGAACTGTTTATAGGCCATCAGAGTCTAAAATACCTCTTTTCCTAGAAGGAACTCAACTAGAACGGTGGCGATGGGTCAAGTTCGTCAAGGATTACGAGTTTGCACTTCAGTATCATCCGGGAAAGGCGAATGTCATAGCTGATGCATTGAGTAGGATGTGTCTTCACAGGCTTGTGTAGGGTCGAAAAATTGAACTTTGATTGATTTCTTGTTTTAAGAAATGGATTCGACCACTTGGTAAAAATCCCTTACAATCACTCACTCTCTCTCGATTATAGAGGAAGAGAAGATTAATTTGACTTCTCTTTTGTTCAAAAGTGGATTCTTGGTGGCGAAAGGATGCCTCACTCGATACTTGAGTTGAGCTTACTTCTCGTTGATGATCAGATCAAGATCGCTTCAACTCGGGAAGAGAATCAGACTTTGTTGATGGCTTAAATCATTAGAACCGAGGTTTAGATCTTAATCTTGAATGACAAAGCTCTGCCTCTCCTGCTCCTCGTCTGCCCCTTCTTCTTTTATAGCTACTCATAGCTATTTATAGGCCTTTAGTGTGTAACTGATGTGCTGAAATCATGGATGACAAGCTTCACTACGTGGCAAGCCTCATCGAGTCCTTGATGTCGAGCCTCACTACGTGGCAAGCTTCATCGAGTCTTGCTGCATGGCGAGCCTCATGAGCTTCTCTAATAATGAGCTTCGTCTTCACTGACAAGCTTCAAACCTTGTCTTCAATGATGAGCTTCATCTTCCAGAGTAGCTTTGTCCATAGTAATGAATTTTGATGTCGAGCATCGCTACGTAGTGAACCACGTCTTTTGATGTCGAGCTTTGCTGTGTGGTGAACCCCGTCTTTTGATATTGAGCCTCACTGCATGGAAAACCTCATCTTTTGATGTTAAGCTTCATTGTGTGGTGAACCTCGTCTTTTGATGTTGAGCCTCGCTGCATGGCGAACTTTGTAGGCAAAGCTGACAGGAGAGCTTCAATCAGTTCAAGCGAGCTAAGTTTTCAGGTGAACTTAGTATTGCAGGCAAACTTCAATGTTCAAGAAAACTTAACATTGTAGGTGAACTTTAATGTTTAGGTGAAGTCTAGTCTTATAGGTATACTTCAGAACATGCTACGAAGAACGGGTCATAATTTTCATACTGTAAGTCAGAATTTGATGAATTATATATAAAAATCGCGTATTTTTTCAAGACAGAGCCGGTTAAACTAACCAAAGTTTAGTTTGTTGCCATCCATTTTGTCAAATTCCTTCTGGTTTGAGAGATATTAGCATTTTTTTGTCAGTTTTGATCTTCTTTGCTAGGAATTAAGGTAATTTTTATTACCTACGGCTTGCAGCTTTGAGGTGCTCGTTATATGGAGATCTTTGTACACTTAGTTGTAGGCATATAAAATTGCTTATAGGTCCCCTAGCATAGCTCGGCACAAACCGACGAACCAACGAGGCGACGGCATCGACGAATCGTACGCAAGCGACGGAATGCACCCATACGCGTTCGGAATCAAGCCAAGTGTTAAAGAGTCAACGAGTCATCCAACCAAGGGCATACTCGGACGAATCACGATCGAATCAAGATCGGTTTCAGACTCGAACTCAGAAATGGATTTACTGCCTAATCGGGATCCGGATTTACTGCCAAATCAGGTCAACGAATCAAGTCTGGATAAATCAACCACAGAACCGAATCACAGATAGAACCAAGAGCGGAAAACGACGGAACAACACACCCGGAGGGGCTCGGCTCAAACCGAGCCACCTCAAGGTGGCTCGGCCCAAGCCGAGCCACCCTGAGGTGGCTCGGTGTCAGGGTGGCTCGGCATGAGCCGAGCCACCTTGAGGTGGCCGACGGCTTGAGTTCTGGCCACACGTGCACACGGGCACGGGCACAGTAACGAGAGCCTATAAATAGGCCAAGGGGTTCTTCATTTCAAAAGGTTGGATTTTGGAGGAGGCGAAGCCCTGCAGGATTGGAGACTCAGATCTAAAAAAGAATCTCAACTTTGGGACATCAAGGACTTGCTCATCCAGATCTGGTGCTCGGCGATCATCAACGTCAAATAAGGCAGGTGTTCGAGAGGATCGGATCTCAGATCTACGTTGCTACACTCCGGATCTAAGCTTGGTCTTAGATCCCGAGACTTGGACGATTGTTTCCTTGGTGAAACAATCCTCCCCGGCTATTATTTCCTTGGTGAAATAATACCCGTTGTACTGCGTAGATCCGACCGGATCTAGATCGCGCGGTGGTCCACGGCAAACAACCCCGGCGCAGGCAAAGAACCCACAAAGCGAGCGACCGCAAAACAGGAGCTCGTGATTCGTTCGACAAACAAGGAAACAAAGTTGTAATTTTCATTTCTTTTCAAATTTGATTTTCGTTGTAACCGGATCTTATAAAAAGACCGGATCTTTGTAATCGATAGACTATTACAAGAGTGTACAATGGAATCATTAATGAAGAAAGCAACGAATTTCCCCGCGAACAATCTCCAATCAAAAGGAAACACTTTTACTGACGATTATAAAGTTTCCTGTTTGATTGATAAACTTCCTCCCTCCTGGTCTAGATTTGCTGGAGATCTCCGACACAAGCAAGGAGATCTAACTTTAACTGAAGCCCTCAAGGCTATTCGTATTGAAGACCAGCATAGGCAAAATTCCAACACCAAGAATAAAACAAAAGCTAAAGTGAACTTGGTAGAGGATAAGCCTAAATCTAGGAATTTCAAACCCAAAGGGAAGAAATTCAAGAAAAATCAACAATCTTTCAACAAATCCTCCTTCAAACCAAATCCCAATTCTTCCAGCCATAAGTCTGATGAGAAGTTCTGCTTTGTCTGTGGTAGAACCAACCACATGGCTCACAACTGTTTCTTTCGGAAGAAGGAACCGGCCAAACCTGCCCCTAAAGGAAATGGATCCAACAAAGTTAATATGATTGAAATGAATCCAACCTCCTTCAGGTTAGCCTCTTCATCTCATCTTGTAAATTCTCTAACTTCTTCCACTGATTGGTATTTGGATTCCGGAGCAAATATCCACGTCTGTAATGACCGCTCTTGGTTTTCAAATTATCAGGAATCACGTGGAGGAAGCATAAGCTTAGCAGATGACTCCACTAAATCAATAATAGGAAGTGGACGTATAGAGCTCACCATGACTTCTGGGAAAGTTCTTCATCTGCAAGGCGTTTATCATGTTCCTTCTCTCCGTCGCAATCTGATTAGTGAATCTCTTCTTCTTAGAGCTGGTTATAGGATTGTAAAAGAATCCAATAAATTTGTGATTACAAAGAGTAATGTTTTCATAGGAAAAGGTTTTATCTGTAATGGCCTTTTCAAACTCAATGTAATCAATTCCAGTTCTAATGAAATTTCTGAGTCTTCTGTTATTCAAATTGTTGAGTCTTGTGATGTTTGGCATGGACGACTTGGACATGTTAATTTCCAAACCTTGCAGAGAATGAGTAAATTAAACCTCATTCCTAAATCTTCTCATGATCCCTCATCTAAATGTGAAATCTGTGTTCAAGGGAAACACACTAAAAAACCCTTCAAGTCTATAACTAGAAACTCTGAACCCCTCGAATTAATTCATAGTGATGTGTGTGACTCTAACCGAGTTCTCACCCGAGGGGGTAGGAGATATTTTGTGACTTTTATAGACGATCACTCCAGATATTGTTACACCTATCTTCTCAAAACTAAAGATGAAGTCTTAGATAGGTTTAAGGTGTTCAAAGCTGAATCTGAGAACCAACTTGACAGGAAGATCAAGATTCTAAGATCTGATCGTGGGGGGGAGTATACCTCAAATCATATGACTGAATATTGCCAAGAACACGGTATTATTCATGAGGTTACTGCTCCCTATACACCACAGTCTAACGGGGTAGCTGAACGAAAGAATAGAACCCTAATGGACATGGTGAACTGTATGTTACTCAGTTCAGGAGCACCTGAAAATCTCTGGGGTGAAGCTCTTCTTTCTGCTTGCTTCATTCTCAATAGGATTGCCGAGCCACCCCATGGGGTGGCCGAGCCACCCCATGGGGTGGCCGAGCCACCCCATGGGGTGGCCGAGCCACCCCATGGTGGCTCGGTTGCCGAGCCACCTATGGGTGGCCGGCCACCCATGGGTGGCCACCCTCTGACACGTGCACGCGGGCACAGTCTTGAGAGCCTATAAATAGGCCCATTGAGTGTTCATTTGAGAGGGTTGGAAATTTTGGAGAGGCGAAGCCCTGCTGGATTGGAGACTCAGAACTTAACAAGATTCAAGCTTTGGGACTTCGAGGACTTGCACATCCAGATCTGGTGCTCGACGATCATCAACGCCAAATAAGGCAGGAGTTCGAGAGGACCGGATCTCAGATCTACGTTGCTACACTCCGGATCTAAGCTTGGTCTTAGATCCCGAGACTTAGACGATTGTTTCCTTGGTGAAACAATCCTCCCCGGCTATTATTTCCTTGGTGAAATAATACACGTTGTACTGCGTAGATCCGACCGGATCTAGATCGCGCGGTGGTCCACGGCAAACAACCCCGGCGCAGGCAAAGAACCCACAAAGCGAGCGACCGCAAAACAGGAGCTCGCGATTCGTTCGATAAATAAGGAAACAAAGTTGTAATTTTTCATTTCTTTTTATTTGATTTTCGTTGTAACCGGATCTTATAAAAAGACCGGATCTTTGTAATCGATAAACTGTTACAAGAGTATACGATGGAATCATTAATGAAGAAAGCAACGAATTTTCCCGCGAACAATCTGGCGACCACAGTGGGAGCCACCGATCTCGCTGCCGAGATCGGAGCGTCGCAGCCGCGGATCGAGATCCCGGTCGTGGAGGAGGTCGAGTATGAGTTCGACCAACAAAAGTTCGAGGAGTACCTTTCATCCTCGTCCGGATCTACCTCCCCTCGCAAGTCTAAGAAGTCCAAGTTCTCTTCCAGCAGAAAGGTGCGTTGGTATGAAGAAGTTGAAGCTACCAACGACGACCTCATCCCGATTGACGCCAAAGTTGCGTCGGGTGAGGCTCCACCAACCTCCAACCAGATCAAGCTGGTTCCAACCAATTCCTCCGTCACCAAAGGAGCGGTGACTCTCTCAAAGAGAGCCCGCCAAAGGCAACGCCAACGTTTGGCCAAACGATTCGCCAAAGCGATGGAGTCCACCGACAGAATCCGCTACAACGCGGATTTGAAGAACGGGAGAGGCAAACAACCTCAACGGCCGGTGAATGGCGACTCCTCCAAGCCGCCAACGAACGAATGGGTCCGTGTCAAACGGAACCGTTCGACGCTGGAGGAGCGCATTCGCAAGCGCCGCGCACTATCAGCGCAGGCACGGGCTCAAGCTGAAGAAGCCCGTAGAAAGCTGCAGAAAGAGGTAGCCAAGAAGCCGCCACCAACTCGCAAAGTTTGGAGGCCAAAGTCTGAAGCGGCGGTTCAGACCAAAAAGCAGCAACTGCAGCCTCCAACCAAAATTCAACCTCTGGCGAACCAAGCTAAGTTGTCGAGAATTCCCATAGCTATTCCTGGAGATCATGCAGAATCCTCCCGAAAGAAAAAGCCAGTCTTGGAGCGCCTCGGTCCAATTCCCGACGAGAGAGGCAAGGCTCCAGTTCACGAGCGTTTGGGCCCGATGAAGAAGCCCAGAACGACTCAACATGCTGGGGGTCGCCGTCATCTCCAGTATAACAAAGAACTCAAGGCAGCTGCGCTCACCAACTTGCGCATCGAAGTCCAAGAGCACGCTGAAGACTCGCGCCCACAAAGGCACATTTCGAGGCGTGTAACTTTTGAAAGCCCAAAGAAGGCAATCCAACCTCAGATGGAAACATTATCATCTGATAGTGATAGTGTTATACCTGAGAAGTCGTGCCCGCACACGATAGGTTACTCCGACTGTCAAAATGACGAGTTGTACTATCGTGCTGGGGGTACGAATAGAACCAGGAAGAGGAGTCCCCGAGAACAGGAAACTCAATGCCCCTGTTCCAAACTCATTCGGGCGGTATTGTCTGAATGCAACTGCATTAAGGCAGTCCCCGAAAGAGTTTCAGTTTTTGAGAGACTTAGTGCGGAGACGCCAAAACCAAGGCCTAGGCGTTCCCAACGAAGAAGAAGGATGGTTGAAGACGGAGAATTTCCGAGGGTCACCACCAATATGACCAGCAAGGGGACATCGGCACGGGATGATTTCGAGTCGATTCTGAAAGCATCCCGGCGTCTAACCCGTCAATCCGCATGCTAGCCCGATTCAAACGGTAGTCGGTAAAGGCTTATCAAACCCGTTGATGGCTGAGGGTTTGCCAAAAATCCTATAAATACGAGAGTCACTGACGCATCAGCTTCTTTAGTTGGTCTCGTGACCTGAGCAACATACGACGTTCAAAACCCTAAGGTCTACGCCGGACAACGCGTAACCCTAGGTCAACGCCTATCAATGCGTTGCAATGAAAAAATCTCACTCCGAAAAGTATACGAGTATAAACTGCTTCTTATCACTCCGAAGAGTATATGAGTATAAACTGCTCCTCAATCCTCCAACAGTGCATGAGGTTAAACTGCTTCTTAAAAACTCCAATAAGGTATATGGGTATAAACTGTTCCCTAATTGTTGTTGAGAAGTTCCTGGAGAATGTTTTTATAAACATTCTTAAGGATAACTCAACAACACGACACCGGACAACGCGTTGCAGATAAAGACTCGACGCCAACAATCGATGGTGAGCTAAAGATCAAAAATCAGGAATCAACTTCAAAGTTCAAAATTCCGACAAACGGTCAGACAATAAATGCAGCACCGGAACCCTTACAGACATTCGACAAAGCACCGAATAGCCTGAAGGATTGAAGGAATCAAGAACAGAAGCCATTCCAAAGTCCCGTTACACCGACTGAAGGTTGGGACAAGCATATCCAAAGTATTCCAGACTCTTCTATAAAAGAACGAGACTGAAATACTTTGGAGGGGGTATCTGTAGGCATATAAAATTGCTTATAGGTCCCCTAGCATAGCTCGGCACAAACCGACGAACCAACGAGGCGACGGCATCAACGAATCATACGCAAGCGACGGAATGCACCCATACGCGTTCGGAATCAAGCCAAGTGTTAAAGAGTCAACGAGTCATCCAACCAAGGGCATACTCGGACGAATCACGATCGAATCAAGATCGGTTTCAGACTCGAACTCGGAAATAGATTTACTGCCTAATCGGGATCCGGATTTACTGCCAAATCAGGTCAACGAATCAAGTCTGGATAAATCAACTACAAAACCGGAAAACGGGCACAAAGAGGCAAAACGACAAACACCTGGAGGTCGGCTCACCGAGCCACCAAGGAGGCTCAGTGGCCGAGCCACCAAGTGGTGGCTCGGCCGAGCCACCTAGGTGCCATCATCAACGTCAAATAAGGCAGGTGTTCGAGAGGATCGGATCTCAGATCTACGTTGCTACACTACGGATCTAAGCTTGGTCTTAGATCCTGAGACTTGGACGATTGTTTCCTTGGTGAAACAATCCTCCCCGGCTATTATTTCCTTGGTGAAATAATACTCGTTGTACTGCGTAGATCTGACCGGATCTAGATCGCGCGGTGGTCCACGGCAAACAACCCCGGCGCAGGCAAAGAACCCACAAAGCGAGCGACCGCAAAACAGGAGCTCGTGATTCGTTCGACAAACAAGGAAACAAAGTTGTAATTTTCATTTCTTTTCAAATTTGATTTTCGTTGTAACCGGATCTTATAAAAAGACCGGATCTTTGTAATCGATAAACTATTACAAGAGTATACGATGGAATCATTAATGAAGAAAGCAACGAATTTCCCCGCGAACAATAGTCAGTTTAAGTTTAGACCAGAGATTGGTGGATGCAATGTATTTTTAGGAGTGTTAGCCGTACAGCCATCCTGGATGGATAGAGTGGTTAGCGCTTATCTGGACGACTCGTAGATTCAAACCCGAAAAGGGAAAATTTCCAAAGAGCCCAAGGCATATTGGACCATCGGATTGGATGGAGGTATTTGCATAAAAGGTTGGTTAGTGGTGTCAGATAATACGTAGTTGAAGTAGAATCTATTTGATGAGGCACACCGTACCATAGACACTGTGCATCCAAGCACAACCAAGATGTACAAGGACTTGAGGAGACACTTTTGGTGGAGAGGCATGCGTAGGGATATTGCAGAGTATGTATCTAAATGCTTTACCTATCAGAAGGTGAAGGCAGAACATCAGAGATCCGCTGGTACCCTACAGCCTTTACCCATTCCTAAGTGAAAATAGGCAGATATTTCGATGGATTCCATTGTGAGATTGCCGAGGTCTAGTAGAGGGAATGATTCTATTTAGGTGATCGTAGATCGATTGACAAAGTCGGCGTACTTCCTACCAGTTAGGACAACTCATATGGTGGAGACCTATGCGAGGATTTTCATTCGGGAGATAGTACGATTGCATGGACTTCCAGAGATAATTGTGTCAAATCGTGACTCAGTTTTCACATCGTACTTCTAGAAGAGCTTCCAAAATTCTTTCGACAGTCAGCTAGCTTATATTAATGTTTTTCACCCACAGACAGATGGTCAAATGGAGAGAGTTAACCAAGTGTTGGAAGATATGCTTCGGACATGTGTGTTAGATTTCCAAGATAGTTGGGAGGATCATATACCATTGATTGAGTTTGCCTACAATAATAGTTATCAATCCACTATAGGCATGGTTCCTTATGAAGATTGTATGGGAGGCCTTGTAGATCTCCGATTTATTAGGCAGAGCCGGAGGCCAGCTTGCTACTTGGACCAAATCTTGTTAGACAAACTTCGGAGAAGATAGCATTAATTTGGGACCATATTCTTGCAGCATAAAGTCGGCAAAAGAGTTACGCGGATCAGAGATGACGACCATTAGATTTTGAGATTGGAGACTATGTTTTGTTAAAGGTGTCACTCATGAAAGGTGTCACCTATGAAAGGTGTTCAACAGTTTGGCAGACGAGGAAAGCTTACCCCAAGATATGTTGGTCGTTCTGGATTATGTTGGAGCTATTTCGTACCGATTAGACCTTCTAGCGTCGATGTCCGGAGTGCATGATGTTTTTCACATTTCTATGCATAAGAAGCACTTATGTGATGAAGGGCAACAGAGAGTATTTGATGTGCCAGATTTAGAGCTTCAAGTGGATTTGACCACCATTGAGAGTCCAATTAGCATTCTTCCAGAGAGGATAAGAAACTCCAGAATAAATTGATAATGTTAGTTAAAGTCCAGTGGAACCGAAAAGGAGATGAGGAAGCTTCTTGGGAGTGCGAGGAGGATATGCGTTGTGACTACCCGTACTTGTTCGAGTAGGTATATTATGAGTTATATCCTTGTTTATGTTTATATTATCTATATAGTCGTATTTACTCTTAACGCTGGAATGTGGGTATTAACACTTAGCTCCTAATCATTCGGAATATATGGTATATACATAGGGGGGTTCTTTGTTTAGATTTTTCGTCCGACGTACTAGTTCCATTTAATTAGGGATTAAGTGGGAGTATTCACATTCTAGTTTGTTAAGTATAAATATTGCTTGTGATTCATATCTGAAGATTAATGGTATGAGATGTGTACGTGAGCGTTTCCTTGTTTGAATTATTCCCTCAACGTAGTTTTCTCGTATTATTAACCTCTTAGATATAGTTTGCTGAATTTCGGGGATGAAGTTCTCTTTAAGGAGGGGTGAACATAAAACCCCATAAATTATGAAAATATTGTGAATAATAATATTAAATACTTTTTATTGTGATTGATACTATTCTGAGATGAATGAGTATGTTAGTATTCGATTTGACATCAATTAAGTATGAATATGTGTATATACGAGTGTAAACATGCACAACACATGAGAAATTGTCCTCTAAACCAGTCTCGGGTCGGTCGACCGATCAGAGGATCAGTCGACTGACGGGTACCGATATTTTAGGTAGGTTTCTGATTCGGGTCAGTTGGTTTCGGTTCGACTTTGTTTGTATATATATAAGTATATATATCCAAAACATCCCTTTTTCTTCATATTTTTATGTAAACAACAACCACCCCTTCTCTCAAAAACCCTAGAGTTGGTTCTTGTGAGTTTGGAGAGCTTTGTGAAGCTAAAAGCTAGAGGAAGACAAGTTTCTCGGTGTTTGGTGAAGGAGGATCATGTCTCGTGTGTTTGAGGAGCTCAGCATGATTTTGAGGCGAGTTTCATCTCCTCCAAACCTATCCCCTGTTTCTTTTAGTTTTATTTAGTTTTGTTTGATTTCTAGAACATAGTTTATGTATAAAGATCACTCTTTTTTGAACTGTATGATATAAAAATCTAATCCTTTTAATTTAAAAAGATATAAAACGAACTCTCAGTTTTGGGTTAAGATTTGATTACGATCTAATATGACTTTTGGTTAAGGTTAGTTGTTTTACATGATGATCTTACTTATATAAACATGTTAGGGTTTTAACTTTATTCCCAAATTCATCTTTGTGACTTCATATGGTAGAATATACTCTAATATCCTTTGAATCAAGATTTTATACATGAGTTTTAATGAATTTATAAGAGTATATAACCTCACACAGGAAATTTGGATTTTTTTTGGTCGGTCGACTGATCAAGGAGATCAATCGACCGATATGTCTTCAGGCAGATGAAGTTTGATCTAGTAGATCGACCGAACCAAGGGCATCAGTCGATCGATCATTATCTTATTGTGTGTGCACATTGTGCACGTCCTGCAGTCGATTGATAGGGTATTCCAGTTAACTGATCTGTGTTATTTTGTATATATATTATTTTATTTCATGTGTATTTGTTCGCGTGTATGAAGTACAAGTCGCATGCTGGTACACGTGTGTATTTTATGTGAGTGGACGTATTGGATTTAAGCACGCACGAGCATTTGGAGGTGCGTAACCTATATATTAAATTTTGTCATGATTGTGAGTGACACATATTGCATTTTGTGATAGTTGTGGATACTTGTGTCGGTTAGTTAGCACTTTGCAATGAGACTATGAGGGACAACACTCAGAGTACGTTAGTTGGTATAGTGCAATGAGACCGTGTTAGACTTCACTCTATGTGCATTATTACGGAATAGGTTGATATGCCGATTTCCGTAGGGCAATTGAGTAAGGTAGGTGATGTCATAGATATTGTGAGCACCTTACTTAATATCATTATTTTTTATTAGAGGATCATACAGATTTATTTTCATGCTCCCATGTTATCTACCCCGAGAGTAGGGTATAAAACTGAGGCTGTCATACACGACATATATTAAGTGAGATTCTTTTACCGGGTTATTATTCTTGTGACTGTGCCACCTACCGAGGGTAGTGTATGTTATTTTGGCACGATTTATTTCATATGAGGCTTGGTAACGTATTTTCCTTTGTTTTATTATTCTTATTCATAGGATTTGGAGTTGGTATTTAGAAATTTACAATTTAAGATATGAGGTATATATATGAGGGTTTCCTTGTTTGGATTATTTTACTCGACGTATCCATTCTCGTGTTGTGAATTTCTAAATATCAATTTCCTCTTAGTTCAGGATAGATGATTTATATATCAATAAGTACTAACTTGTATTTTTATACTCCTAACCCTATTCTCCCTAGGGGCAGTGTAGATGATCTCGCTAGCACTTTGACGCTCGTTATTTCTTCTCTTTTCAGGTAGTGAGTCAGGCATCCGAAGAGTCGTAGGTTGACAGAGATTCAGCTTAGCTTATGTCATTTATTATTAGTAGTTTATTTATGCTCCATAGTAGTTACTTATTGCTTATTGTTAGACATTAGAGATGTATTTCATGTTAGACGCATAGTGCCTTAGTAGTGTTTTTATTTGACTCTATGTACTGAGATATTTTATATTTGTTTCAAACATCAGTTGTAATTCATTTTCTTGTTGGGACACGCTTACATTTACTTTTGGATCTTTTCTCTATATTGTGGTCCTCGCATTATTATCCTTGTTCTATCTGCTTTGTACCTACACTTGATCATTGTTTGACTCCCACTAGAGAGATATCACTGTGATGGTGAAATATATTATTGCACAGTGTTGGTACATGGTAGATTTGACATCCTTGGATTCACCGTGGACTGCAAACTTATGTGAAACCAGGGGCGTCACAGAATCATAGTACCCGGAAGTACTTGTAGCTAGGAAGGTAGCAAAGAACACAATGATAATCAAGCTTGATCTTTATCATTGATCTTAACATCAATCTTACTCAAGTCTATTTCCATAGAATTAAATTCACCAATATGAGATTTGATGGGTGTAACTTTTAACATTCGAAGTGTGTACAAATGTTGTTTCAATAAGAGGCAATTAATGATCGAATTCGTCAAATACAAATCCTCCAATTTAGACCGTAGATCAGTAGATGTCTAATTCGTGAGAACTTCTTACAAAGCTCTATTTGTTAAGCATAACTGGATCGCTATGAGAGCTTTACCATCAAATTCATTCAAATCTTCCTCTGTCATAGTAGTCTATTTCATTGACTTCCCAAACAAAGCCTTCTTCAATCTGCTCTGTGTCAACACATTGATCACCCTAACTTGCAAAAGGCAAAGACTGATGTTTCTGTCAATATCCCACTTCATAGTGGTTGTTATTATCTTCTCGTCTGATCGATAACTGAGGGCTCTGATACCAATTTGTTATGATAAATTCCTAGGGATAAACTAATATCAACCATACGAAAGCACGAAAAAAATTGAGAACACAAAAATACATGGATATATATGGTTTGGCTTGTAACCTACATCCACAAGCGAAAGAGAAGAATATCTTTACTATATTGTGAAGAATTTAATATAAAGATCTCTCAATCACTCAATCTCTAACACACCCCAAAAGTCTAATACAATCTCTCTAAAACAAAGAAACAAAAGAGAGAGAAGAACATTAAATAAGCTTAACAAGAGAACTCGATGTTCATTATTGGTGCTCTATAGATTGATGATGATAATTGGCTTCGAAGACTGTACATATATAAACTTGAAGACCCCAACTCCTTGCTACCTACGAAGTAGGAGTTCTAGTGGGAATATAAGTTTATATGTTCTAAAACGCAACAAGAATGCAACCCGATAATAACTTCTATTCTTGCTGCCATTAGAGTCCTAATAGGAGTTCACTTATGGCTTTCCTTATCAACAACCGATTGCAAGACGTATGGACAATATGATTGCATTGATGGCCAATTTAATTCCTTGTTAAAAAGGAATCCTCGTTGTACAATCTCAACCAAGTCTATCCAACAGAGAAAATACAAAATCTTTATTTAAGTCCATATTTGAGTCACAATAATATTAACTCAATTTTATTTTAATAGGTTTTTTGGTATAAGTTTATATATTTTGTTGTTACTTGCTATATTTTTATTTTAAGTGGTTAGATCTATGTTTTACTTTTAAACCAAATTCTTAAACAATTTTTTAAACAATTTTCACCCTACTACCGCAGCAACCCTAGCTCAATTTTGCTTGTTATGTTTTGACAAATACATATACAAAATAGGGTTAACTTTCGGAGAACATGTTTTAATTTGAGTACCAACCCTTAATTTTGGAGTGTTGAAGATATCCCTTCAACTTTGAAAATTCTACATTAACCTAGAATTTATCACAAAACATCATCTTTATACTTTTCTCAATACATAGGTACTTCAAAATATGAAATGATAAAAATACCCTTTTGGAAAACCCCATTTCAGTTAATCCCTAAGTTTTTAAAGATAAAAAAATCCTAAAAGAGACAGGAAATCAAGATAAACAGATTGAGATCTTTTTTTTCTCGGGTTCTTTTTCACTTTAAATGGGCCTTTCACCAAAGGATGTTCTGATAATTTCATATTTGGAAGCAATGACAGGGAGGTAAGTAAGAGAAGCGTAAAGATTAAGAGGCCTGATAATTTCATATTTTATAAGAAATGACAGGGATTCTTTGTTTTTTTTTTTTTTTCAGAGACGTCCACAACGTTGAAACATCAAGTTCTTCAAGCTAAAAGCTTTCATCGAGTATACTTCACCTTGGGGTACGTAGGTTTTTCCATGAACTAGCCATAGAAAGAGACATCAAGAGAGAAGAGACAACAAGAAAGCACACAAGTACACAAATATGGCAAAATAAAATGCACCAAATCCTAGTAAAAGAAACCTAGGAGAAAGAATAGTCCCATAGGAGAACCACAGCGCTTGCATGGTATTCGGTAACTATATATTTATATAGCTATTGAGCTCTTCAACCACAATCACAAGTGTTGACAGCTTTAGAAAGACACCTCTCAACTCCAGTCCCCCAACTGCAGAAAGGCCCCCCAAAGTTCCTTGTGCTCTAATGTCTCACCATTTAAGGGAAGGCTAAAGCTAGAAACCCTAGGTACCAATATATGCATGTAGGTATATGTTTGAGGGCTTTCAAGTCCCACACCAACCCTTGATGGGCACAAATTGAAGCTTGGGCTCTTGAACGAAAGGATCACTAGGAATTGATAGGTGAGAGAAGTAATTTTGGAAAGATGGATGCAGCCAAGGGATCATTTCATGCCTGCCCAAAAGTAATTATTGCTATTATTATGTCATTTATTACTTATAAGATTAGGATGGAGCTCACGATCGCAACAAAATTCCTCTTCTGGTTATGCATTCAAAAGAATGCTTTTTGTTGCTGTGCGCTTGGAATTAAAATGATGTTTGATATTCTTGTGCTTAGATGTGTGATGTACTTACCAACTTCCATTTGTCCACATAAATACATACCTGTAAATGAGACCTATGTAGATAACTTCATTTATTGTTTGGCCCAGAACTATAAAATCTTGGGAAAATTGTGCCTAGAACAAGGATCCAATGTGACTAGGCCCAGCCAAATTTTGGGGTTGTGCCTAGGCGCCAAATACAAACTTTTGACATGTTTAACCTCCTTTTATGATTACATGATTTACATCTCATCAGAGAGAAAAAAATCAACTTTTCTTTCAAAACTACCCCCACATTAAAGGGTTGTCATTTAACCCCTACTTATCTAATAACAACGCACATTTCTAATCACCCCCTCTCGAGAGAGAAAAATTCCCCCCTTCCCCCTTTCTTCTTCTAACTTCCTTCTCAACTCAAATTGTGGCACACTTTTGAACCCTAAAGAACAGCCGAAATACCTAGATCAAAAAAAGAAAAATCCAATTCCCCAAGCAAAGAAGTAAGTCTTGATGAACTGAAGTCAGTCACTACTCAAAATCTGTGGATGATATTTCGGCTGAAGCCAACGCTAATATTGTTAGTAAAATTCTAACCCCCCAAGTTCCCCTTTTTAATTGGGCCGCCTACAACTAATGGTAGGGAGTCCTCCTCATTTGGAAACTGATTATGTTTCCTTGCAATCAAGCAATAATGGTGAGGATCTATCGCCAAACAACAATGAGGAACCAAAGCCGATGGTGGATGACTTTGTATAGACTTCAAATGATGGTAGCATTGTGAACCCTAGAGGGGGAGGGGGTTGAATAGGGTAATTGCTAATCTAATCCGATATTAATGTCAAATAAAAACTTATTAACTAATATCCTAGAAATTATGATATACAACAACATATGCGCAAGGATATGTAATTAAACAACGGGTGATATAAACATGAACACACAAATAAGAGAGATAGTGCGCAAATTGACAAATACAAACACAAGGCAAATGATCACGGAGTTCGGTCGACCCACAACCTACGTCTGCGCTCCTCACCCTCGAGGAGAATCTCCACTATCTCAAAAATAACTACATAATCAGCTTTTCAAGTTCACCGAAAACTTTTACAACTCTCATAATTGTGATCACACAACACACTTCTCTAAGTGTTGACCTAGCACGTGTCACCTTTCTCTAATGCTCGTAATTACAACCTCTCCCTAGGATTTACTACCAACGCCACTTCTCTTGGAATTGTTCACGTCTCTCGCCAACCACTTCTCTAAGTGTTCTTGTGTATTACAATGTGTTCTCAACAATTTAGCACAAGTAAAGATAATTTGTTCTCTAAACAAGATGAGAATTAAATTAAGCCCACACTCAATTAATCACTCACCACAACCCAAATTATACTTAATATGAAATACTAAAAGCTCAATAGGTTGTGTGTGCAGTCAATGAGTAAAATGAAATGTAAACTCAATTTATAATCTAGCTTAAGAAAATGATAATGAACAATAAACATATATAAAGCTAGAGATTTGAGTTCAGCAAAATTTCTTTGTAAACAAAAGTGATGGAGATGTGAGATTGAAACACAAAAAGAAATAAAATGATATCCTCCTCTTGTGAAACTCTCTTCACATAAACACACTTAAAACACACTTAAACACTTACAAACTTGTTTTAAACTTTTCTTAGTTAGCCCCATATGTTGAGACTGAGGGGGCATTTATAGGATCACAAAACAAAGCACAAAACCAAGAAAAAAAATAAACAAATCACATAGAAAAATAAAATCCTTGAAAATCTAGAAACTAGCCGTTACAGTAGCTGTCAGTCGACTGATGGTACTGTTCAGTCGACTGATGAGCTACTTGTTTGTTGCTGCTCAAAGCTCGTCGTTCGACTGATGCACCATCAGTCGACTGATGAGCTGCTTCGATCGACAGATGGTGCATCAGTCGTCGACTGAGCAAAAACATTTGGTAATTCCAACCACTTTCATCAGTCGACAGATAACTTTGTCAGTCGACTGATAACATGCACAGGGACAGTTTAGGATAGTGAAATTAATTTTTAAAGTGTTTTTAAAAATAGCAAATAAATTCTAAAAATTATGAAATTTGGAAAAATGTTTATAAACATGAAAATAAACATGTTACAAAAAAAATCAAATATTAATTTTTTTTGGTGAAAAAAATCAAAATGGCCAGATTGGTATATTTTCTAGGGTCTTGGTGACAAGTTGGTATATTTATTTTAAGTTTTGACATATTGGTATAAAATTTCAACTCCGGCGCCATATAAGCCTTAAGTTTGGCCGGAGTCAATTTTCCGGCCATTATTCTCACGCGACAGCTCACGTGACTCCGACGTGGCCTTTACGTGGATTCCAGCGTGGCAGGTGGTTGGGATGAATAAATTTTGACAAAAGGGGGGTTTATATCTCCGATTAGGGCTTCCATCTTCTTCCTCCTCCTCCTTCTTACTCCATCTTCTTCTTCTTACTCCATTTTATTCTTCCTCCTAGGGTTAGGGTTAGGTTCAGTGGGAGTTAAATTAGTGATGGATTCGTCATCTTCAAGCTGTCGCTCAAGATCAGTGTCAAGCATGAGCATTGGAAGAAGCAGGCAAGGGTTCAATGGAATAAAAGCTATACGACAGTGGAATGATCTAGCAAAGCAATCTGGGGTGAAGGTTTGTAATTGTGGTTTGGATTGCGAATATTTTACTTCTATGACTGATGAAAATCCAGGATGGAGGTTCTACAAATGTCGCAATCAGCATGTAAGTTAAATTTACTTCCTCATTTGTTGCAGTAATCAACTGCAGTTTTTACTTAGAAGTTGGAATTTTTTGCGCATCTCACTTGATCATAGTCTCCTTGATTTTTGAGTAATGATAGGCTGGTGGTTGTGGCATTTGGGAATGGATTGACAAACCAATGTGTAGTGTTGGATGTCAATTGTTTCCACTTCTAAGAGAGGAGATCAATGATTTGAGGAATACGTTGCTGTTGAAGGAGGAGTTACTTCAAAGGTGTGAAAATCAGCTAAGAGGATGCAATGAGGAAATTTACAAGCTTAAAGAGGATGTCGAATTGTCTCAACATGAGGCTGCTTCTTGTTTGGAAGAAGTGCAGAAAATGATGAAAGAAAGATTAGAATTGCAGGAAAATGTTGCAAAAGAAAAAAGGATTATTAAGTTTATTTTGTTATTAGGAATGTTTACACTCTGTTTAATTCTGTATGTTGTAATGTGAAGATGGTTGTAATGTGAAAGTGGATGCTGATGTGAATAAAGCACAGTATTTTGACAGATTGGTAAATTGAACTCCTAATGTGTGTTGTTGATTGTGCATGAATAAATGAACTTTCTTGATTGTTATATACAGGCATGAATGCACATGAACTGGTGCAATGACTTGTATAACCAAATGTACATGACCTGGTTCAATGACATGAATTAAATTATACATGTTGGACCCATATTGCACATGACCTGGTTCAATGATGTCAATAAAGGGGTTGGCATGAAGTAGACATATAAACTTTAAACATGCCAAACAAATGAACATCCAGAATACCAAATGTATTAGGTAGAACATTGCTTGGAAACTACTGTGACACACAACAAAACACAAAATACCAAGTGCATGTAAGTTACAGGACTTTATCACATAACATAACACAAAATACTAAATAGAACTTTAACCAACTTTGTTCCCAAAATACAATACCCAGACAGTAACAACTTTGTGCCAAAATAACATTAACCATACATGAACAACTTTGTCCCAAAATATCTCAGAAGCTGGTTATCTACTGCAGTTAATTACACTCTCATTCCTGAGAGGGTGCAGTCTGTGAGGATGGAGCATTAGGTGTCAAATGTATCACATTTACTTGACTATCACCAGGTGCTCTAAATGCCATTTCTCCTTGTGGTCCTTGCCACAAACCAACCCCTTCTGGCATCCATAATTGACCAGCACCACCTCTCCCTCTACCTCTTCCTCTTCCTCTCCCTCTCCCTCTCCACCCCCCTCCTCTACCTCTTCCTGCCTCAGTGCTGGTTGTTGGAGCTTTGCTTCTTCTGCCAAGGATAATGGATGCTGGCGTTGGAGCATTGCTTGGAGGCAAGTCATCAACTCTTATTCTGTTCAGGCTTCCCTTTGGTCTCCCCTTTTTCCTCACTTGAGATGGTCCTTCATCAACTCTTGTTCCTTGTGATTCCTTCAAGATGGATCAGGTAAGGCTTAAGTTGTTTAATGAACACAAAATACAGCTGCAAAAAAAAAAAGCTTACTTGTGTAGCTTGTTGCCTTGGTGGTGCAGTAGGGCACTTTCTCCGTGTATGTTCACTTGATTCACAATGGGTGCATCGTCCTTGCACACCTTGCCTTGATGCCTTAAATTGATTTCTTGGACCTTCTGAAGGGTCCCTCCTTCTAGCATGTTTGGGCCTCCCCATTGGCTTCCTAATACTGTGAGGAGGCAACACAGATCCCTCCTGTTGAAGGTCCCAAAATTTGGTACCTTGCACAGGGTTTAACAAGCTCTCATAAGCATTTTTGTAAGCTTCACTTTTGTACCAATGAGCAACAAAATCTCCTGGATTCTTTCTCATGAACAATATTGCACTAATGGCATGACAACATGGAATTCCAGTCAAGTCCCAAACCCTACAAGAACAGGTATTTTCACCCAAGTTAACCTCATGGCCAATCCCTCTGTGATGTATCTCAAATCCACTGTAGTCATTTGTTCCCGACCAACGTGTTTGACAGTGCAATTGTTCTTGATATCCCTCTTTGATTTTCTTGCTTATCCTAGGTGCAATCCCACCCACAAATTGTGTAATCAACTTCCTTTTTAACTGCATCCTATCCATCATGGCAAGTCTAATGTCTTCTAGCATAGAAATTATTGGCTTGTATCTTGCAAGAAGGATGAATGAGTTGAAGGTTTCGGACATATTGTTGTCGACACTGTCACATTGGCTATGACATTTAAAATGGGACTTACAGAAGGTGTGAGGATCCCTTGCCATGAAGTCGTCGTATGCCTTTTGAGAGTAATCCTTGAGTTTGCCAGCCTCTCTTGCAAAATCCCCCATGGAGGTTGCCTTCACACAATACCAAAATTGTTTTTGAAGAGTTCTTCCAGTATGTGCTTTCCTCCAATTGGAATAAATGTGTCTTGCACATTGCCTATGCTCCACTTGGGGCCAAACTTCATGTATAGCTGGAACTAAACCCTGGTTAAACAAAAAAACATACCCAAATATGTAAATATGTAGCCTAGATAGAGATTAAATTGAATATGACATGAAATTGATCCTTACCTTTTGTTGGTCTGAAATTACTGTCCATCCCTCTCCCTCTCCCATGTTGAGATCATTGGATAAGATTCTCATAAACCATTCCCAAGAGCTCCTTGTTTCAGCCTCCACAACAGCCCACGCAATTGGCCACATCTGATTATTGTCGTCTTTCCCCACGGCACTTAACAATTGCCCACCACATGCATGTTTAAGAAAGCACCCATCAAGTCCAAATATAGGTCTACAATTGTTGGCGAACCCCCTTCTCATGGCTGAGAACACAGGAATGAATTCAGTATGGCCTAAAAAACCTGCACATACAAGCTTTGATAAAACTTCAAAATTTTCTAACAAACACATTTACTTTACCTGCAAAGCACACGTAGAATCTTTGAAAGACTCCTGATTCTGATGATTCACTTTGATCTGTGACCTTCAGAAGGCATGTACTTCCATCATTACTCCTTAAGAGCTCTCTCATGTATGGCTTTAACAAGCCATATTGCTTCTTAAACAAACCATCTACTGCATTCAAAGCCCTACTCTTTGCCCTCCTACATTTCCTTAAATCCACTACGATTTCATATTGTTTTTGCCTGCTTTCATATCTTTGGGCTTGAACGTAGGATCCCTCAAAAGTTGTCAATGAATTTTTCTGCAAGCCAATCTTCAGTGATTAGCCTATTCTTGAATGTCCTGACAAAAGTATGATAAGGGTGCATACTATTGATTTTCCAAGCACTAGCATCATCACGACATGGTGTAGCATTTAGCTGCCAATGACAGAGTGCACAATTCACATTCAACTGTCTCTTATCATTTTTTCCATAAACAATGTCATAGTGTTGTTGTATGGAGTAATTCAATATTGCTTCTTTTAATATTTCCCTTGACGTGAACTTCAATCCTACTGTCAATTTAACATTTTTCATGTCAACTTCTTCATTAAAAAATGGATACTTGACCTTTGATGCCCTTTTTTGTAAACTTTGGACAAGAGTTTCATCCTCATCACTTGCCATTATGGGACCTTCATCACCACTTGATCTAGGATCTGATTCATATCCACCATCATAATTTGTAAAAAATTCTGGCCATGACTGTTGTTGTGGTTCAGTGGTTGATGGCCCAGGTTCATCAACTGTGTTGTCAGCTCTTGAATGTACTCCTTCATGGGGTGATGTTGGTACATTAGCATTAACCACTCGAGGGGGTCTGACAGTGTTAAATTGAAAGGAATTACCTGCATCAACATCATCTCCCAGTTTGGCACCAGAGTTTAAAGCAATGTGGCCCATCTCTTGACTTAGATTCTCCTTATTGCATTGCCTAATCTCATTCAGTTCCTCGTCTTCACTACATATAGCAGCTTGAAAGGAATCATCACTGTGAGCACCGTGAACCTCATTCACTGCCTCCCTATCTTCCTGGCCTGGTTCAAGCACACTCTCATTGCCCTCCACATTCACTGGCTCCCTAGGTTCATTATTTGGTTCAGGCACACTATCATTGCCCTCCACATTCACTGTAGGCACTGTCATCCTCTTTCTTTTGCACATTCTTCTTTTTTCCCTTTGCCATTATTGCTAAACTCATCAAATAGTTCATCATCATCAAAGTCATCATCTGCAAATGCCTCCCTAGGATCCATTCTGTAATTCTCATCCTCCACAGAGTCGTCACTATCACTAGATGGACTTGCCTGCTGTTGTGCACTACACTGATCATCTAAAGAGGCTGAAAATAATGCTTCTTGTTGTGGCAGGGTTTCACTGGAGGTTGACAACTTGGTTGCCCTCCTGGGTGTTAGTTTCTTCCTGGAGGTTGAAGGATATGTTACCTTCCTCTTGCATGTTGCTTTCTTGGGTGTTTGTTTCTCATTGGCACTAGCAGTGGCTCTCCTGGGTGTTGATCTCCTGGGTGTTGATCTCCTGGGTCCTGCTACTGTCACCTTCTTTTAGGAGTGGTCGCTTTTGGCATTTGCATATCTTCTTGCACACCTTCCAACAACAACACATCACAATCTTCCATAATAACTTCTGCAGGTTGATCAATGCCATGTTCAACATAGATTTCAATTGCCTTCACCCTTTCTGCATGTTCTAGCATTTCAATGAAGGAACATTCATCACTTAGAGACCTTAATCCACCATTTGCAACCCCTACACCAGGAACACAGTAGAACAAGCCGTCGACATTGCTATACCCAATTGCACTAATTTCATCCATCAGTCTTTCTATGCTCAGATCCTCTTTGTCTATAAACCTAACATCAAATCTACCACCAACATAATCTTCAACCCAGCCCATCGGAAAACTTCCTCCATGTCTGATTTTAACCAATATTTGGAGACTCATCTGCAATATCACAATAAAAACCCTAACTCCTCACTAAACCCATCAAAAAACCCTAATTTACAATAAACCCGTCAAATTTCCATGTATTAGTTTCAAAAAAATGAAATTTTCACTCACCTTTTGCTCCGCGCCAAAGAAGATGAAGTAGATGGAAGCCTTGAACTTCGATCGTCTGTAATTTGGGGATCGTTACGCTCTAGGGTTCTACGATTTTCTTCTGTAATTGGGGAAGAGAGGGAAATTAAAGAATGGGATTGAATTACTGCTCTTCTGCGATTTTCTAGGCAAACCGCTCACTTATTCCCGCTAAATATCGCCACGCTGGAATCCACGTAAAGGCCACGTCGGAGTCACGTGAGCTGTCGCGTGAGAATAATGGCCGGAAAATTGACTCCGGCCAAACTTAAGGCTTATATGGTGCCGGAGTTGAAATTTTATACCAATATGACAAAACTTAAAATAAATATACCAACTTGTCACCAAGACCCTAGAAAATATACCAATCTGGCCATTTTGCCTAAAAACATGTGTTCATTTAAACGTTTGATTTAGACAAAACTCATCATTTTGACTTAAACTAAGTTTTGAAAACTTTTGAATGGATTTATAGACTTAGGAAAAGATGTGAACTAGGATTATTAATTCCATAAACTAAGAATACATTATTTTCTCATAAATGCATATATTTTGATAAATATGAGAAAAATACATGTGTGTATAAAATAAGCTTAAAATATTATCACACAAAATATAACTCCTAAACTAATATACCCAAGTAAAATGTTCTTCGTTTGAGCTCAATCTTGGTACCGAGATGAAGCATGATATTGTCTTTGACTTGAATTGCGATGGGTTCATTTTGATTTTCTTCCAACCTCTTTTGAATATCATCGTGAACGTGCAATTCCATTCAACCTCCAAAGGAGGATCTTTATGTAGAATACCTAACAAGCAAATAACCACTCGATAAATATTATTAGGAATTGTTTATTAATCATCAAAACTAGATTAGATATTAGACTCATAAACATGAGACCTAACAATCTTCCCCTTTTTGATGATGATAAACAATCTACACAAAGATATATAAGATATGCATGATATCAAATGAATATACAATTTATAACTCATGCATGAAAATAAAATACTCACAATCCACTTATTTTTTCACCCTTTGTCAACATCAAAATGGGGAAACAATAAGAATAAAGAGAGCGAAAGCTCCCCCTACAAATAAGCATGTGTGAGTATAAAATAAATGGGGAAAAAACTCCCCCTATTAAAATGCCACATAGCATGTATCAATAGAAATAATAAAGCACATAAAGTGATATATGCCTTAAGGCATCAATATGTGAGTATGAAAAATTATAACAACTCACATTTAAAGAGACCAAGAGAACACATATATATATGTATATCATTTATGAATGGTGTCAAAAACATAGTTTAAAAACAATCATGAACATAAAAATCAAGAATCATAGAAACATTATTTTCAGAGAAATGAGTAAGCAAACATGATTCAAAACATGCCCAATTTCCCTCTTTAAACAACAAAAAAATTCTTCGTAAAGAGGCTTGAAAAGATGTCCACTAAAAGAGAGTTTGTATCAATTTTTAATTAAGGGACACATCTTTCCTATCTACAAAATAAATTTGTACTATATTTGACAAGAGAATTTGAGCATTCTAAGCTCTAACCTATATAAATCTTTTTAGCACCTGGTAAACATGATTTGAAAACAAATTATTAATAAATCCGAGGGGTTACTCAAACGTAAACCTCTTCATGAAAATCAAAACCAATAAAATTTATAATATCCAATGAGTACAAAAATATATTTAAAAAAAGTTGACCAATATATGCAATTAAAACCAATCATTTGAGTAAAAATTTTGATTAATATGTATTTCTAAAATAAGTTTTGTAAACATGTTTTACACAAAAATTCAAAAAAAAATCATTTTTTTCAAAAACATAAAGAGATAACAAAAATGTAAAAATAATTATTCTTTAAAATCAAATATATTTTGGTACCCAAATACTCTTGGTACCAGAGAGTAAGGACATGACCCCTATTAATGAAATCCAAAGCCCTTGGGTTATGACCCTATTTGGATGGATGTAATACACGTGTTCGGTCATATCAATAATCTCGCAAATGACTCATCCTATTGTAATAGATGCAATAGAATAGATGTACTTGTTTATGTTGACCATATAGTTGTGCATGAGAAACATTTGCAAACAAGGATTGTCTTTTTAAATTATTTTACAAATGTGAAACATTTTTAGACAAAGTTGGTCTTTTTAAAATATTTTGCGACTTAGAAACTTTTCGTAAATCCAAACAATATTTTGTTAAATGACTAACTCTTCCACTAAAATCACACTTATACACATTAACATGCTTATGATGAACATTGTGTGCATGTGTATGTGTATGTGTATATGATGAGGAGACTTGATGGGATGCACAATGAGTAATAATATTAGCATTAGTGGTTTGTTATGCATCATAGCAAAATTTAGCAATATGGTCTTTACGGCCGCAAATGAAATACTTATAAATTTTACCATACATGTGTGTATAGTGAATATTAGATTTGGAAGAATTAACACGTGACTTTACACACAAGTCTATAAGTTTGTTATTATTATCAATGCATTTATTTAAGGTTGAATTTAATGAAGATATCCATTTTTTCATGTGATTCAACTCATTATTAGGCACATATGCATTGGCAATAGAAGTAGAGCAAACATGATCATTCTTAAAAGAATCTCTAATAGCTTCTACTTCTAATAAGGCATCATTCTTCTCATGAGTTATACTAGCAACTTTGGAAGTCAAGTCTATATGATCCAATTTTAATTTTGTATTGTATTCTTTAAGGATCACATTTTCTTTAGCAATATAATCAAATTTAGAAGCTAGCATATCATGATCAGATGATAACTCTACATGCTTGCTTTTTAAATTAATAAAATTATGATATAACTTTTTATAAGCATGTATTAATCTATCATAAGCATAAACAAGTTCATCAATAGATAAATCATCATCAGAATCGGACTCGCATACCTCATTATGGCTATCGTCTAGTGGCCTCGTGCATTATGAAGCTCTAATATCACTTGAAGTGAACTCCACCAGAATGCGTTAAAGTTCCTTCAAGTTATCGTGATGTGCTTCTATATGTTTTCATAAATTGTAAGCACTATCAAAATGAGCAAGTTTGTTAATGAATCAAAAGTATTTTGTAAAAATTCTAGCAAAAACTTATTCATTGTAAACATTCTTTTATCATCATTGCTCCACTTGGATATCTCCAATGTGGGCACAACATAAGCATAGTTAATTATTTCTCACAAATTGAAATGTTTAGATCTAACAAAAAGTTTAAATCTAACACACCATTGAGCATATAGGAAATTATGAAACTTTTGAGTAGTATTAATAGCATAACCTAAGCTAGGTGCATCGTGCATATCCATGTAAGCAAGATAAAATATCACAAAACTAGATTAGCAATAAATCAGTATGTGGATCTTTGATTCAAGGCGATTAAGCCACAAATCAAAGAGCACCAAGCTCTGATACCAAATAAAAGTACCCTGGTGGGGGTGAATAGGGTAATTGCTAATCTAATACGTTACTAATACCAAATTAAAACTTATTAACTAATATCCTAGTAAATATGATATACAACAAGATATGTGCAAGGGTATGTAATTAAAGAACAAGTGATATAAACATGAACACACAAATAAGAGAGATAGTGTGTAAATTGACAAACGCAAACACAAGGCAAATGATCATGGAGTTCGATCGACCCACGACCTACATCTCCACTCCTCACCCTCGAGGAGAATCTCCACTATCTCAAAAATAACTACACAATCGATTTTCTAAGTTCACCGAAATTTTTTAAAACTCTCACAATTGCAATCACACAACACACTTATCTAAGTGTTGGCCTAGCTCATGTCACCTTCCTCAAGTGCTCAGAATTACATCCTCTCCCTAGGATTTACTACCGACGACACTCCTCTTGGAATTGACCCCGTCTCTCACCAACTACTTCTCTAAGTGTCCTTGTGTATTATAATGTGTTCTTAACAATTTAGCACAAGTAAAGATAATTTGTTCTCTAAACAAGATGAGAACTAAATTATATACACACTCAATTAATCACTCACCACAACTCAAATTATACATAATATGAAATACTGAAAGCTCAATAGGTTGTGTGTGTAATCAATGAGTAAAACGAAATGTAAACTCAATTTATAATCTAGCTTAAGAAAATGATAATCAACAATAAACATATATAAATCTAGAGGTTTGAGTTTAGCAAAACTTCTCTGCAAACAAGAGTGATGGAGATGTGAGATTGAAGCTCAAAAAGAACTAAAATAATCTCCTCCTCTTGTGAAACTCTCTTCACATAAACACACTTAAAACACATTTAAAAACACACTTAAACACATAAACTTGTTTTATTTAAAATTTTCCTAGTTAACCCCAAAGGTTGAGACTAAGGGAGTATTTATAGGATCACAAAACAAAGCCCAAAAACTAAGAAAAAATAAACAATTCCCATAGAAAAACAAAATCCCTAAAAATCTAAAAACTAGTTGTTACAATAATCTTCAGTCGACTAATGGTACTGTTCAGTCGACTGATGAGCTGCTTGTTTGTTATTGCTCAAAGACCGTCGATCGACTGATGCACTATCAGTCGACTGATGATGCATCAGTCGACTGAGCGAAAACATTTGACAATTCCATCCACTTTCATCAATCGACTAATGACCTTGTCAGTCGACTGATAACATACACAGGGACTGTTTAAAATAGTGAAATTGATTTTCAAAGTGCTTTTAAAAATAACAAATAAATTCCAATAATTATATTTGGGAAAATATTTGTAAATATGAAAATAAACATGTTACAAAAGAACTTTTTTAAATATGATTTTTCATTTGTGAAAACTCATCATTTTGTAAAATCTCAAAAATACGTGTTCGTTTAAATGCTTGATTTTGACAAAACTCATCATTTTGACTTAAACTAAGTTTTAAAAACTTTTGAATGGATTTACAGACATAGGAAAAGATGTGAACTAGGATTATTAAGTCCATAAACTAAGAATACATTATTTTCTTAAAAATGTACATATTTTGATAAAATGAGAAATACATGTGTTTATAAAATTAAGCTTAAAATATTATCACACAAAATATAACTCCTAAATTAATATACCCAAGTCAAATGATCTTTGTTTGAGCTAGATCTTGGTAGCGGGATGAAGCGTGATATTATCTTTGACTTGAATTGCGACGACTTCATTCCGATTTCCTTCCAACCTCCTTTGAATATCATCTTAAACGTGCAATTCCATCCAACCTCTAACGGAGGATTTTTGTGTAGAATAACTAACAAGCAAATAAACACTTGACAAATATTATTAGGAATTATTTGTTAATTATCAAAACTAGATTAGATAGTAGGCTCATAAACATGAGATCTAACAAATTGAACAAGCTACTAGGACACTTTTGGGCAGGTAAAATGCATAACACTACAGTAGAAGAGAGAAGTGTGCTTCAATAGCTAGTGTTTCTAGAAAAAAAAAAAGGAAGTAAGTCTTTGTTGTTAATTTTCTATTTGAAATGGAGTCTTACTGGTATATACTATTGGGAAGAAGGACGCTTCAACAAAGTGTGTAAATATTGTAGTATCACCTGTATATATGCTATTGGGTTTGAGATGTAGTCGCCTCTTGTCAATTTTGAAGCATAACTATTAAGTTTTTTACACACTTCTTGTTAACTCTATATATTTATTGTTAAACCAAACAATGTTTTGATAAATATAGTATACAAACTATTAATAAGCATAATTTAATATGAAAGATAATAGCTTATTGTTAAGCTTTGAAAGTAACCCTAGAGGGGGGATGAATAGGATTAATGCTAATCTAATCCGATATTAATACCAATAAAAACTAATTAGCAAATATCCTAGTAAGTATGATATTCAACAAGTTATATGAGCAAGGATATGTGATATAAACAAGGGTAAAATAAACATGCAACAATGGAGATATAGAATATAACAAAGCACAAAAGAAATACGCCAAGGCAAACGCAAACACAAGAAAATAATCACAGAGTTCGGTCCTTCCGACCTACGTCTCCGCTCCCCACTCCCGGGGAGAATCCACTACAAAACTAGGTTTTCGACGCTCACCAGAAAAATATTTACACTTCACAATATCGGTTTTTAACGCTCACCAATTAACGTTCACAATCACTCATAATGTAATCACACAACCTACAACTTCAGGTGTTGGTCCTCACTCACAATCTTGGTGTACTTGTGTATTACAAGTCGAATCTCACAATAAAGGCTCAAATATAAGTTTTACTCTCTAAAATAAATGAGAACATAATATAGACTCACTATCTAAGTCACACTCACCATAACAATGTATGAAAATATTATAAGCTCATTAGTTGTGTGTGTAAATAAAGAGAAATAATAAAAACTAAACTCGATAAGAAAATCTAGCTTATAGAAATAATAATCAACAATAAATATAAATGAAGCTAGAAATTAAGCTTAGAAAAACTTCTCTAAAGAACAAAAGGGAGAGATTGGAAGATTGAAGACCCAAATGAAAATGATCTCCTCTTGTGAAACCTTCTTCACATAAACCCACTTGAAAACAAACTTAAAACAAAACTTAAACACTTGTAAGCTTGTTTCAAAACTTTCTTAAACATCTATAAGAAACAATGAAAGTTGAGGCTTTTTTGTAGAACCCCGTAAATTTTTTATATGAATATATGTGAATTATTAGTAAATAAATAATTCTTTTATGATAAATAGCTTGAGGCCATTGATGTACATGATAACAAGTTATTTGAGATGATATGAGAGTATGAGTGTAGAGTTTTGTGTGTTGGTTTTGCAAATAAGTAAAACATGCACAAAAACAATATTGTTCCAGATCAGTCGACACATCAGTCGACTGACTGTATCGGTCGACACATCAGTCGACTGATACGCTGATTTCCAGTTTTTCAGGTTTCGGGTCTGTTTTGATTTGGTTCGGGTTTGGGTCGGGTTTAACTATTGGTATATATCCCACCTCACCCGAAAACATCCCCTCTCATCCTCAGATCAGAGAAACCCTAGCCCCCTCTCCCCTCTCTCAAACCCTAAGTTGTTCTTGGTGATTTGGGGAAGAAATCGGAGGATCTTCGGCGGGATTTTCAGTTTGCAGCGAAAGGAATCACTCCCCCTCAGATCCAGGAGCTCTTCATCACCCCAGAGGCGAGTAACATCTCGCCCAACTCTGCCCCTTTTGTTTTTACACGAATTGATTGAGTTTTATGAGTTTTGATTTAGCCAAAAACGTATTTTTGTACAAAGAACGAATCTTTATGGTATATGAGGTGGGGTTTTGAGCCTCTCAGTTTATAAAAGAACCAACAATGTTTTATTAAGGAGATCTAGTTCTAAAATGTGATTAGAAGAGATTTAAAATGAGTTTTGTTTCTAACATGAGATTTAACATGAGTTTTATTTCAAAAAAAGATTTAAAACATAAGTACACATGTTTAGGGTTTTGTTCATGTATTCACTTATGGGATTTCTGTTTCAGTTTAGTTCTTACATGTTAATATCAGTATCTTCATGCTTGGGATTGATGGGAATGAGTTTAGATCGAATTTGGGGTATATAGCAAATCTGTGCAGAGGTTCTGCAGTCTGTCGGTCGACTGATAAGTCGACCGACGGGCACATTTTGTAGCCATCAGTCGACAGATCAGTCGACTGACGGGCTGGTTTTATTTTCCCAGTTTCTCAGTCGACTGGTCAGTCGACTGGCGAGCTGAGGCTGTGCTGCCTGAGCCTCATCAGTCGACATATGAGTCGACTGACGTCATCAGTCGACACATCAGTCGACTGATGAGCTGTTTTACAGATTTTGATCTGTTTGAGTTGTCTTTCGGGGTCGCCTCGATAACCTGACCCTAGCTTATCATGTTAATGACTTATCTGTACATGTGGGTTGACTTATGTCACAAGTTTAGACATGTACACCGAGATGCGGATGATTTTAGATTATGTATATCTGCCCACATATGCTTTTCACAGTTACACAGTCCTCGTGTTGGACAAGCATTACTTTACAGTCCTTGTGTTGGACAAGCATTACTTTATAGTCCTCGTGTTGGACACCCTTCCCACTTAGTCCTCGGGTTGGACATGCATTGCTTTTTTTTAAATCTTAGTATTGGATATGTTTTACCACCCGGTCCATGCGTTGGACAACGGTCACACCCGGTCCATGCGTTGGACAACGGTCACACCCGGTCCATGCGTTGGACAACGGTCACACCCGGTCCATGCGTTGGACAACGGTCACACCCGGTCCATGCGTTGGACAACGGTCACACCCGGTCCATGCGTTGGACAACGGTCACACCCGGTCCATGCGTTGGACAACGGTTATATTCAGTTCATGAGTTGGACATTCACTTCATGCGGTCCATGGGCTGGACGTTTAATATATATATATATAGTCTACGTGTTGGACACTTAATCGTTTTCAGACATGACACTTATTGTGGCCATGACGCGATTACACTTATCGGTAGAGATGGGTTTGCATTCGTTTCCTTTATTGTTTCTTGTATTAGATCTCGGGTTTAGTATTTAGGGATTTACAATTTGAGATACAAGGTATATACATGAGGGTTTCCTTGTTTGGATTATTTCGCTCGACGTACCTATGCTCGTGTTGTAATTTCCTAAGTATAAAAATCCATTGTTGTTAGGATAAATGATTTATAATATTATGTATTAACTGTACTTTCATATACATCGAGCCCTATCCCTTGGGGTTGGTTGTGATGTTGCTCGCTAGCGCTTTGACGCTCGTTGTCCCTTCCCCTTTCAGGTAACGAGCCAGGAGCCCGGAGAGTCGCAGGTTGATGGCGATGTACTTTAGCTCAGTCATCTATTTAGTTATATTTTATTTATGGAGCTCCACTGTAGACTTTGTTGAGACATTTGAGGACTTTATTCTAGATGTTGTAAAGGCTGTGTGCCTTATTTCCTTTACTCAGACTTGTTGTACTTGAGACTTGTAAGAACCCCAGTTTATTCATTTCAGACATTGACTTTGTATTTCTGTATGTTGGATGACGAAATATGATTTTGATTTCTATCATTTTGTCAGTCATCTCTTGTATTATCTTTTACTTGCTTTTGTACCTACACCTGTTATTGACTCTACTAGAGTGATAGAATTGTGATGGTGAAACATGTTATTGCACGGTATGGTGCATGACAGGTTTGATATTATTTGTTTCACCTTGGACTGCAGTCTTGTGTGAACCCAGGGGCGTCACAGTTGGTATCAGAGCCAGGTTCCAGTATCCTTAGGATCATCCTGTGTCGAGTCGTGGAGCTAGGATAGAGTTTCCTAGGATTCATGTATAGAGTCCGTAAGAATTTCCTAGTATGAGTGAGGACGATATATGCGTATATCTCAAAATTTGAGAATTTTTTTTTATGACAACTATTTTTGTATTTGTGCAAATACTATATGTTGTGAAAATTGTATTGTGATACGCTATTTATAGAGGTCTATTTTGACTCCTAAACCCTTATTTCCTTTTGAGCAGAGATGTCAGAATATGATATGTCACGTACTCAGAGATCTGGACAGGCTGAACCACAGCAAACTCCACCTGAGCCGCAGCAGGCTCCCCAATACCTGGTAGATCTTATGGCTCCCTTAGTCGCTAGGATAACCGCAATCGAGGAGCTTGTGGCGAATCACATTACACCACCACCACCAGTAGCTGAAATCGCCATTTCTTAAGAAAATGGGACAGCTAAGTTCCAGAAGGACGAGAAAGGGAGTGCTAAGAGAGGACACGCCGGAGACAAGGGCAAGAACAAGAGACCCTTGATTGGATCCCAACAGCATCAGCAGAGCCCTCATAAGAAGGGATCCGAACAGAATCAGAAAGTTCGTCAGCAGCGTAAATTCCGGGGAGTTTGTTATAACTGCCGCAAGGCTGGGCACCAGGCATTTGAGTGTAGCAGTACACTAACAAGAGATCAGAAGGAAAATGGTCCAAATCAGCAGCAGCAGAAGACTGAGGGGCAGGTTCTAGCAGTTCAGGAGGTTCCCCAGGGGCAGATTGTCCCATATTCTCCAACACCAGCAGCAAAGCAGTTTTCATCCACCGGCAGAGTATATGCAGTAGTTCCGCATGGTAATGGAGCAAGCAGATCAGTTATGGAGGGTACGTCCCTCATAAATCATTTTCCCCGCCCGTATTCTTTTCGATTCTAGAGCTTCGTGTTCTTTCATTTCGTATGCTTTTATGACTAGACTCCAAATCGTAGCTCAGCCCCTAGACATTTCATTATCGGTTTTCCATCCCTTTAGGTGGGGTATCGCTTCTGGAGAGCATTTGTAGGATGTGTATTATTAGTCTAGGTGAGTCGGAGTTTGTTATAGATTTGATAGTGTTGCATGTGTCCGAGTTTAATGTTATCCTTGTTATGGATTGGTTGTCATCCTGCCATATTAGTTCTGAATATCTTCACGAAGATAGTCCGATTGCGAGCATCCAATGGGTCCGAGATGATTGTGGCCACTTCTCAGGGCAATCGCTTTGCGGAGTCACTCCTGGCGTTCATCGATGAGGGGATGTGACGGGATCAGAGTTCTGATTTATTGGAGACTAGAGTTGTCTCAGATTATCAGGATGTCTTTCAGGACATACCTGGGATACCTCCTGTGTGAGAGGTTGAGATTTACATTGAGTTGCAGCCGGGCACAGTCCCGATATCCCGCGCACCCTATCGTATGACACCAGCTGAGATGAGGGAGCTTCAGACCCAGTTGGACGAGTTATTAGCTCAGGGTTTTATTTGTTGGAGTCTTTCTCCGTGAAGAGCGCCGGTCCTCTTCGTGAAGAAGAAGGGCGACAGTATAAGATTGTGTATAGATTATCGGGAATTGAACAAGATCACTATCCAGAATAGGTAATCATTACCTAGGATTGATGGCTTGTTCGACTAGTTGCAGAGAGAGTAGTATTTCTCGAAGTTTGATCTTCGTTCTGGTTATCATAGTTGTGGGTTCGGGAGATGGATACTCCCAAGACCGCCTTTCTTACTCGATATGGTTCTTTTGAGTTCTTGGTCATGCCATTTGGGTTGACCAATACGCCCGCAGTATTCATGGACTTGATGAACCGGGTTTTCCGTCTTTTCTTAGATCAGTTTGTGATCGTTTTTATCGATGATATTCTCATTTGCTCGAGATCGGAGGCAGATCACGAGGAACATCTACGGATAGCGTCAAGGACTCTTAAGGAACATCAGCTGTATGCCAGGTTCAGCAAGTGCGCATTTTGGCTTTCAGAAGTCAGATTTCTTGGCCACGTCACCAATAGAGAGGGCATAGCAGTGGGTCCGGCAAAGGTCACGGCAGTTCTTGATTGGGAGCCACTGAAGACGGTGACAGAGATTCGCAGCTTTTTGGGTTTAGCTGGATATTATAGAAAATTCATTCAGGACTTCTCGAAGATTTCGGCGCCGATTGCACACCTTAAGAGGAAGGGTGTACAGTTCATATGGAGCATGGAGTGTCAGAAGGCCTTTGATATTTTGAAGGCTAAGTTGACTACATTGCCAGTTTTGACTATTCCGAGCAGCGACAGGACATCCGTCATGTATTCAGATGCATCGTTGGCGGGCTTAGGAGGCTTATTAATGCAGACTCAGAGGGTAGTAGCTTATCTCACGACAATTGAGGGTACATGAGCAGAACTATCCCACTCATGACTTGGAGTTAGCAACAGTGATATTTGCACTGAAGTCATGGAGGCACTACCTATGGAGTACAGTTTGAGTTATTCACAGACCATCAGAGTCTGAAGTATCTCTTTTCTCAGAAGGAACTCAATCAGAGGCAGAGGAGGTGGATTGAGTTTATCAAGGACTACGATTTCGGGATTCAGTATCATCCAGGGAAGGCGAACGTCGTAGCAGATGCTTTGAGTAGGAAGCGTCGATATCGGGTTGCGGCTTTGAGGTGTTCATTGTACAGAGATCTTATCACTCTTAGCCAGTTTGATTTTAGACCCGTGATTGGAGGGACCAGTGCATTTTTGGGGGCGCAGCCATCTTGGAGTGACAAAGTTTTTAGAGCTCAGTTGGGAGACTCTTGGATTCAAATCCGAAAGGAGGAGATTTCCAAGGAGCCTAAGACTGATTGGACCATTGGAGAGGATGGAGGTCTACGGATGAAGGGTAGATTGGTTATGCCAGATAGTGCAGAGCTGAAGAGGGAGTTATTTGACGAGGCGCACCGTACTCGGTACACAGTACATCCAGGGACTACCAAGATGTACAAGGACCTGAAAAGGCGATTCTGGTGGAGTGGTATGCGGAGAGAGATTGCAGATTATGTGGCTAGAATAGACCATCAGAGTCTGAAGTACCTCTTTTCTCAGAAGGAACTCAATCAGAGGCAGAGGAGGTGGATTGAGTTTATCAAGGACTACGAGTTCGCGATTCAGTATCATCCAGGGAAGGCGAACGTCGTAGCAGATGCTTTGAGTAGGAAGCGTCGATATCGGGTTGCGGCTTTGAGGTGTTCATTGTACAGAGATCTTATCACTCTTAGCCAGTTTGATTTTAGACCCGTGATTGGAGGGACCAGTGCATTTTTGGGGGCGCAGTCATCTTGGAGTGACAGAGTTTTTAGAGCTCAGTTGGGAGACTCTTGGATTCAAATCCGAAAGGAGGAGATTTCCAAGGAGCCTAACGCTGATTGAACCGTTGGAGCAGATGGAAGGTTACGGATGAAGGATAGACTGATTATGCCAACCAGTGCAGAGCTTAAGAAGGAGTTGCTAAATGAAGCGCACCGTACTCGGTACACAGTACATCCAGGGACTACCAAGATGTACAAAGACCTGAAGAGACGTTTCTGGTGGAGTGGTATGCGGAAAGAGATTGCAGACTATGTGGCTAAGTGTTTTTCCTGTCGGCAGGTGAAGACAGAGCATCAGAGACCAGTAGGATCACGTCAGCTTTTAACCATTTCGGAGTAGAAGTGGGCGGACATTTCTATAGACCTTATTGTAGAGTTGTCGAAATCGAAGAAAGAGAATGATTCGATTTGGGTGGAAAATGGATAGACTGATGAAGCCAATACATTTTATTCCAGCAAGGACTAACTATACAGTTGAGATGTATGCGAGGATACTTATTCAAGAGACTATTCGACTTCATGGAGTCCCAGATGCGATAGCATCAGATTGAGATGTCAGTGTTCATTCCACATTTTTGGAAGGGTTTCCAGGATTTCCTTTGGGTAACATATTTATCGTACTATGGTGTATTTCATCCACAGACGGATGGTCAGACAGAGAGAGTGAATCAGGTGTTGGAAGACACATGTTGAGGACCTGTGTCATTGACTTTCAAGGCAGTTGGGAAGATCACATTCTATTGATAGAGTTCGCTTATAACAACAGTTACCAAGCGACGATCGATATGACCCCGTATGAAGCAACGTACGGGAGGCCTTGCAAAAATCGACTATATGTTGGATAGAGCAAGAGAAGAATTTAATACTTGGGCCAGAGCTTATGAGACAGATTACTAAGGAAGTAACATTGACCAGAGATCAGATTCTAGCCGTTTAGAGTCGGCAGAAGAGCTATGCAGATAAGAGGCGAAGATCCTTGGAGTTTCAGGTTGGGGACTCAGTTATGTTGAAGGTATCGCCTATGAAAGGCGTGCAACGATTCGGATGACGGAGGAAGCTTGCTTGGACTATTCTAGATTTTGGAGCGTATTGGAGTTGTGTCATACAGACTAGATCTTCCAATATCGATGGCTAGTATACACAATGTATTTCATGTTTCTATGCTCAAGAAACACTTGCATGAGGAGGAGCAGCAGTGAGTGTTGGATGCACCAGAGATTTAGCTTCAGGATGATTTGACTACTTTTAAGATTCCGGTTCGTATTCTTGCCAGAGAGGACAAGAGGTTTAGAAACAAGATAATTCCCTTGGTGAAAGTTCAGTGGAACCGGAGAGGTATTGAGGAGATTTCTTGGGAGCGCAAAGAGGATTTGCGTCGCGACTATCCACACCTGTTAGAACATGTAAATTAAAATTTTTATGATATGTATCTTATATGATGTTTTATATCTTTGGTTATATTTACATTTAACACTAGAATGGGAATATTCACGCTAAATTCTTAATCTTTCGGAACACATGGTATATATATGGGGGGTTCCTTGTTTGGATTTTTCACCCGATGTACTAGTTTCCACTAGATTAGGGTTTGAAGCAGGAGTGTTACCATTTTAGATCGTTAAGTATAAATATCTCTATATGTTTATCTGGAAATTCATGTTGTGAGATGCGTATGGTTTCCGAATTTCGAGGACGAAATTCTTCTAAGGGGGGAAGAATGTAGAACCCCGTAAATTTTTTTATATGAATATACATGAATTATTAGTAAATAAATAATTCTTTTATGATAAATAGCTTGAGGCCATTGATGTACATGATAACAAGTTATTTGAGATGATATGAGAGTATGAGTGTAGAGTTTTGTGCGTTGGTTTTGCAAATAAGTAAAACATGCAAATTTCCCAGTTCAGTCGACACATCAGTCGACTGACAGTGTCGGTCGACACATCAGTCGACCGATACGCTGATTTCCAGTTTTTACAGGTTTCGGGTCTGTTTTGTTTTGGTTCGGGTTTGGGTCGGGTTTAGCTGTTTGTATATATTATTTCTCACCCGAATTCACCCCTTAGAACTTCAGAACTGAGAAAACCCTAGCCCCCTCTCCCCTATCTCAAACCCTAGCCTTGCTCTTGGTGATTTGGGGAAGAACTTGGAGGATTTTCGGCGAAATCTTCACATTGCAGCAAGGGGATCCACACTCTCTCAGACCTAGGAGTTGTTCATCACCCAGAGGCGAGTAACATCTCGCCCAACTCTGCCCCTTTTGTTTTTACACGAATTTATTGAGTTTTATGAGTTTTGATTTAGCCAAAAACGTATTTTTAGTACAAAGAATGAATCTTTATGGTATATGAGGTGGGGTTTTGAGCCTCTCAGTTTATAAAAGAACCAACAATGTTTAATCTGTGCAGAGGTTCTGCAGTCTGTCGGTCGACTGATAAGTCGACCGACGGGCACATTTTTTTAGCCATCAGTCGACAGATCAGTCGACTGACGGGCTGGTTTTATTTTCCCAGTTTCTCAGTCGACTGGTCAGTCGACTGGCGAGCTGAGGCTGTGCTGCCTGAGCCTCATCAGTCGACATATGAGTCGACTGACGTCATCAGTCGACACATCAGTCGACTGATGAGCTGTTTTACAGATTTTGATCTGTTTGAGTTGTCTTTCGGGGTCGCCTCGATAACCTGACCCTAGCTTATCATGTTAATGACTTATCTGTACATGTGGGTTGACTTATGTCACAAGTTTAGACATGTACACCGAGATGCGGGTGAGTTTAGATTATGTATATCTGTCCGCCTATACTTTTCACAGTTATACAGTCCTTGTGTTGGACAAGCATTACTTAATAGTCCTCGTGTTGGACACCCTTTCCACTTAGTCCTCGTGTTGGACACACATTGTTATTTAAATCATCGTACTGGATATGTTTTACCACCCGGTCCATGCGTTGGACAACGGTCACATCCGGTCCATGCGTTGGACAATGGTCACACCCTGTCCATGCGTTGGACAACGGTCACACCCGGTCCATACGTTGGACAACGGTCACACCCGGTCCATACGTTGGACAACGGTCACATCCGGTCCATGCGTTGGACAACGGTTATATTCAGTTCATGAGTTGGACATTCACTTCATGCGGTCCATGGGCTGGACGTTTAATATATATATATATATATAGTCTACGTGTTGGACACTTAATCGTTTTCAGACATGACACTTATTGTGGCCATGACGCGATTACACTTATCGGTAGAGATGGGTTTGCATTCGTTTCCTTTATTGTTTCTTGTATTAGATCTCGGGTTTAGTATTTAGGGATTTACAATTTGAGATACAAGGTATATACATGAGGGTTTCCTTGTTTGGATTATTTCGCTCGACGTACCTATGCTCGTGTTGTAATTTCCTAAGTATAAAAATCCATTGTTGTTAGGATAAATGATTTATAATATTATGTATTAACTGTACTTTCATATACATCGAGCCCTATCCCTTGGGGTTGGTTGTGATGTTGCTCGCTAGCGCTTTGACGCTCGTTGTCCCTCCCCCTTTCAGGTAACGAGCCAGGAGCCCGGAGAGTCGCAGGTTGATGGCGATGTACTTTAGCTCAGTCATCTATTTAGTTATATTTTATTTATGGAGCTCCACTGTAGATTTTGTTGAGACATTTGAGGACTTTATTCTAGATGTTGTAAAGGCTGTGTGCCTTATTTCCTTTACTCAGACTTGTTGTACTTGTGACTTGTAAGAACCCCAGTTTATTCATTTCATACATTGACTTTGTATTTCTGTATGTTGGATGACGAAATATGATTTTGATTTCTATCATTTTGTCAGTCATCTCTTGTATTATCTTTTACTTGCTTTTGTACCTACACCTGTTATTGACTCTACTAGAGTGATAGAATTGTGATGGTGAAACATGTTATTGCACGGTGTGGTGCATGGCAGGTTTGACATCCTTGGTTTCACCTTGGACTGCAGCCTTGTGTGAACCCAGGGGCGTCACATTTTTATAGCCTCTTGAACCAGCCAAAAACCCCTAAAAACTCACAAAAATAAAAACTAACCGTTACTAGCCGTTGTAGGCTGAAAAGACCAAAATATTCCAAAATCCAGCATTCTGGAAATTTGCGTATCTGTCTTCGTAAAATCAATTAAAAATAGTAAATCAACTCCAAAAATAATATAATTCTAAAACCTGTTATACAAAGCCATGTCGAGAGAAGTTTCTAGACATGTAGATGAACATGTTAGAGAAAAAATTTCTAAAATATCACTTCCTAATTAAGAAAACTAATTATTTTAACACAGATATTATAGATTCTGAAAATTACTGAAATACCTGATTTTGTAAAATAAATTCAACATAGTAAATCAACTCCAAAAATGATAAAATTTTGGAAAATATTTTGTAAACATGTTGTGGAACATGTTAGAAAAATAATTTCTCAAATTTTATTTCCCATTTGTGAGATATCATTTATTTTGTATACCATTCAAAACATGAAAATATATTTATATATGTGTCGTTAAGTTTTCATGTTTATGTGGCTAAGCACATTGTTTAGCAAAACAAAAAATAATAAATATGAAAAATGTATGTATGTATATAAATAAGTATATTTGTTTCATATTTATATAAACTTAAAAACTATAAAACCAAAACGTGTATGTGTGTATATGATTGAGCTTAAAGTATCTACACACATAGTATAAACCCTAAACTAATTTACCCAAGCTTGATTAATCTTCAATGAGCTTATCTTGGATGCGGATGAAGTTTGATCTTGAATATGACTTGAAGTACAAATGGCTTCATACCGACTATTTCCGCCAATCTCCATTTGATATGATCGTTATGGCATAATTCCATCTAACCTCCGACTCATTGCTTGTCTAGAATACCTAATAAGAAAACATAAACACTAGACAAATAATATTAGGAATTGTTTGTAACCATCAAAACAAGATTAGGGATTAGGCTCATAAACATGAGGCCAATAATCTCCCCCTTTTGATGATGACAAATAATTTACATAAAGAGATATACATGATACAAAATAAATATATAAATTATAAACATCATGTATAAAATCAAGGCAAGATATACTTATAATATTTCTCCCCCTTTGATAACATCAAAAAAGGGAAAACAATAAAAGATAAGAGAGGGTAAGCTCCCCCTACAAATTTGCATAGGTGAGTATAAAAATAATAAATGAAATAGGGAAAACGTCCCCCTATAAAAAAGCCATAAAGAATATATTCAATATGAGTATGGCAAACATATGTGAGCAAGTATAGATATAGAGTATGGGCAAACATATGTGAGCAAGCATAGATATAGAGTATGGGCAAACATATGTGAGCAAGCATAGATATAGAGTATGGGCAAACATATGTGAGCAAGCATAGATATAGAGTATGGGCAAACATATGTGAGCAAGCATAGATATAGAGTATGCTAATCACAACTCACATACAACAAGACCATGAGAACACATATAGATATATCAATACGAAAAAATGTGTCTCAATACACAAACATAAAAACAATGTATAAATAGGTTTATGAAAACAAAAGAATGAAAAACATGAGAATCATGAAAAAAAAAATTTTAAATGAAAACAAATCAAATAATGAATACATAAATCAAATAAAATCCCATAAAAATATACCAATATGGATTTTTGAATAAAAGACAAGAGAAGCAACCATATCAAGTTCTTAAGCTTGTTCCAACCCATATAAATATATAGCACCTGGTAAATATGATTTGGACATAGATAACCAATAAATCCGGGGAGGGATGTTGCTTAAACACAAACCTCTCATATGAAAACTTAAATCAAAGTGTATATATTAAAAAATGATGTTTGATCAATAAAAGAAACTTCTTGATAGAATTTGATCAAACCATATAAAGAATACATTATAAAGCACATATAGATGATCCATAAGCTCAAACACATAAAAATATCATCATAAAAGTGTTTTATAATGAATACGTAAACATGAATACATTATTTATACCAAAAACTATTTAGTTAAAACTAATAATACAAAACATATGAGAATTAAGAACTATGGATTTGAAAAATCAAATAAAATCATTTTAAATTTATTAACAATGTAAAACAAATACTTTTTTTAAGGATTTTTAAAAAATGTTTGCAATTTGTTCAAATAAAAATCATCTTTAAGAACATGAAAAACTAAAAATTAAAAAATTTGTTCTTAAAGATCAACAAGTTTTGGTACCCAACTACTCTTGGTACCGAAGAGTCTAGGGACATGACCCCTATTATTAAAGCTCAAAGCCCTAAGGTTATGATCCCTTTTAGGCACATTTGGTGCACGAGTCCGATTATAATAATAATTATATAAATAACCCATTCGATTGCAATAAGTGTAACGAAATAGATGCATTTATTTTTGTAGACCATATGGATGTGTTCGAGAAACATTTGCAAATAAAGATGATCTTTTAATAATATTTTGCAAATGTGAAACTTTTTGTAAATCAAAATAAAACTTTGCTAAGTGGCCAAATCTACCACAAGCATTACATTTGTACACATGTGGTCTTTTAGAAACATTTAGCAAAGGTAAATTCTTTTTTATATCAATTCAAAATTTGGCCAAATGACCAAAACAATCACAATAATCATATTTAAATACACTAGCATACTTATGATGAATATTAAGTGTATGTGCATGTGTGTGTGAAGAAGAAGCCTTATGAGATATACAAGAAGTATTAGTCTTAGAGGATTTGTGTACATCATAGCAAAATTTAGCAATATGGCCTTTTCGGTTGTAAATAGAGTATTTGTAAATTTTGTTATATAAGTGTTCATAGTGGGTAGGAGATTTAGAAGTTGTAGCACTAGATTTAGCACACTTGTTCATAAGTTTCTTATAATTATTAATGCATGTATTTAATATTGAATCTAAGGATGATATATGATTTTTCACAAGATTCAATTTATAATTAGTCACAACATCATTGATAATTGAAGTAGAGTAAACATGGTCAATTTTAAATGATGTGAATTCATTTCTTATAACATCTACTTCTAGCATGGCATCATTTTTAACATGAGATAAGCTAGCAATGGATAATGTTAATTTTTTATTTTCTAAATTTAACATATCATTATTTTCTTTAAGTGAAACATTCTTTTTAGCAATGATATCAAATTTGGAACCTAGCTTCTCATGATCGGATTTTAAATTAGCATGCTTGCTTTTGAAATCAATAAAATTTTTATGCAACTTAGTGTAGGCATGTATTAACCTATCATATGCACATGTGAGATCATTTAAAGATATTTCATTTTCAGAGTCCGATTCTCATACCACATTAGGGCTATCGCCTAGTGGTCGTGTGCATGATGCTTCACTATCACTTGAAGTCGATTCTGCCACAACCCGTCGAATCTCATCCAAGTCTCATTGATGTGCTTCAAAAGTTTCTATATCTTGTAAGTACTATCAAAATGAGCAAGTTCGTTAGAAATACATGGTTCAAAAGCATTAAGCAAGAATTCTAACACTAACTTGTTCATTGTAAACATCTTTTTATTATATTTGCTCCACTTAGATTTCTCCAATGTTGGCACAATATAAGCATGATCAATAACTTTCCACAAATTGATATTTTTTAGATCTAACAAATAGCTTAAATCTAAAACACCATTGAGCATATGGGAAAACATTGAATTTAGGAGCAACACTAGGATCATAGCCTAAACAAGATGCATCATTCATATCCATGATAAATATATATGTATAAGCAAGATACAAAAGAAATCAAAACAAAATTAGCAAAAATATAAGAACAAGGGATCTTTAACTCAAGGTGATTAAGCCACAAATCAAAGAGTATCACGCTCTGATACCAATTAAAAGTAACGCTAGAGGGGGTGAATAGGGTTAATGCTAATCTAATCTGGTATTAATGCTAATAAAAACTAATTAATAAATATCCTAGTAAGTATGATATTCAACAAGTTATATGAGCAATGATATGTGATATAAATAAGGATGAAATAAACATGCAACAATGACGATATAGAATATAACAAAGCACAAAAGAAATACGCCAAGGTAAATGCAAACACAAGGAAATGATCATGGAGTTTGGTCCTTCTGACCTACGTCTTCGTTCCCCCACTCCCGGGGAGAATCCACTACACAACCGGGTTTTCGACGCTCACCCGAAAAACATTTATACCTCACAATATCGATTTTTAACGCTCACCGATCAACGTTCATAGTCACTCACAATATAATCACACAACCTACAACCTCAAGTGTTGGTCCTCACGTGTCGCCTCCCTCAAGTGTCAGGTTTTACTACCTCTCCCTAGGCTTTACTACCGATCTCACTACTCTTGGTATCGACCACGTCCTCACCACACACTCCTCTTGGTGTACTTGTGTATTACAAGGTGAATCTTATAATAAAGGCTTAAATATAAGTTTTAGTCTCTATAATAGATGAGAACACAATGTATACTCACTCTCTAGGTCACACTCACCATAACCCAAATTATACAATGTATGAAAATATTATAAGCTCAATGGTTTTGTGTGTAAATAAATAGAAATAATCAAAACTAAACTCAATACGAAATTCTAGCTTATGGAAATAATAATCAATAATAAATATAAATGAAGCTAGAAATTGAGTTTAGAAAAACTTCTCTAATAAACAAGAGGTAGATATTGAAAGATTGAATGGCCAAACGAAAATGATCTCCTCTTGTGAAACCATCTTCACATGAACCCTCTTAAAAACAAACTTAAAACCAAACTTAAACACTTGTAAACTTGTTTTGAAACTTTCTTAAACATCTATAAGAAATAATAAAAGTTAAGGGCTTTTTATAGCCTCTTAAACCATCCAAAAACCTTTAAAAACTTACAAAAACAAAAACTAGCCATTACTAGCCGTTATAGGCTGAAAAGACCAAAATACCCTAAAATCCAGCATTCTGGAAATTTTCATATCTATCTTTGTAAAATATTAAAACTTTAAATAAAGTTTCTATACATATTTCTAAACATTTTAGAAAAAGAACATATGAAATATCACTTCCTAGTTGAGAGAAATAATTGTTTTAACACAGATATTACAGATTCTGAAAACTGCTGAAATACCCGATTTTGTAAAATCAATTCAGTATAGTAAATCAACTCCAAAAATGATAAAAGTTTGGAAAATATTTGTAAACATGTTATAGAACATGTTAGAAAAATAATTTCTCAAATTTTGTTTCCTATTTGTGAGGTATCATTTATTTTGTAAACCGTTCAAAATATAAAAATATATTTATTTTGTTAAGTTTTCATGTTTATGTGGCTAAACACATTGTTTACCAAAACAAAAAATGATAAATACAAAACATGTATGTATATATATAAATAAGTATATTTATTTCATATTTATATAAACTTGAAAACTGTAAAACCAAAACGTGCATGTGTGTATATGATTGAGCTTAAAGTATCTACACACATAGTATAAACCCTAAACTAATTTACCCAAGCTTGATTAATCTTCAATGAGCTTGTCTTGGATGCAGATGAAGCTTAATCTTGAATATGACTTGAAGTGCAAATGGCTTCATACCGACTATTTCCGCCAACCTTCATTTGATATGACTGTTATGGTGTAATTCCATCCAACCTCGGACTCATTGTTTATCTAGAATACCTAATAAGGAAACATAAACACTAGACAAACAATATTAAAAATTATTTATAATCATCAAAAAAAATTCAGGATTAGGCTCATAAATACGAGGTCAACAAGTTTGAGTCATACTTGTGAAAGATGAAAGATATATGTTAACAGATACTATTAGGAAGAATCCCGCTTCTATAGGGGGTGCCAATGTTGTAGTATGAACTTGTAATATGCTATATATTGGGTTTGAAAGGTAGTCCCTTCAAGTCAGTTTTGTAACATAACTATTAATATTAGACACTTCTTGTTAAGTTTGAAACTTTATTGCTAAACTTAACCATTTCTTGATAAGTATGTTATAAAACTGTGAACAAGCTTAATTAAATATGGAGTTTAATAGTTTATTGTTAAGATTGAGTCATATTTGTGAAAGATGAAAGGTATGTGCTAATATATTATCTATGAACTCCTTACTTGTCAAAACATGAGCTTTTCTTTTTGAAATATATTCAAACTAATGGAAGGATACGATGCTGAAATTAGGCCAACTTCTAGTTTTACTGTAAACTGTAATTTTATAAAGAAGATTGCTTCACAAATGCATGAAAGGCATTAGAATGCCTATAAAGGTTCTACATCAAGGCATTATGTGTTATTTTGTCCCCCTACAGTTGATAGACCAGTTCTTGAATTTTGCCTAAGACACTACATGAAAAACAAGGAAAAATTTAAATTTAAAGATAAAACTAGTAGGAAAAATATAGCATGCATTTTTTATCTTGATGGCGTGCACAACCATGGAGGTTTCTCACCTGATGGGGAAATTATACATAGGAATAGAGACGAAGACAACCGCAAATGGAAGAAGCGCTTTTTCAATAAGAAGGATAAAATAAAGAATGGCGGAAAGTATGTTGATAAACTTTTAGACAATCTTGTGGATTCAAAGACGTAGAGTGAGATATCAAAGAATTTGTTTTGCCACAAATTCTCTATCAATGCTCTATGATATAGTGTCCTACTAGTGTGTGAGATATCCCCAAGCATTTGTTTAAGTTTGTTGACAGCATTAAAGAGTGAAGGGCATCACATGGGGAAATTCATTTATTCTAAAATGAAAAAAGGAATTGATATTGCTCTAAATGGATTGGAAAAACTAGGTGTTACATTTATGGGGAGTAGAAGTCTCTTTCTATATAGTAGCGTAAAGATTGATATCTATATATCCCGTATTATTTTTAATGAGAAAATTGTGATTTCCTTGTCTTTTAGATTTATATTTCAAGGATAATACATCATATGGGATTTTTAATCTAATGCATCAAACTTGAGTTTGAAAATGGTCAAATTGAAACGTGAAATTATTGAATAGTCTACTTCCCTTCAAATGATGAATCCCCTTAAAGTTAAAGGAATAATTTTAGTCTTGTAAGGGATTTACTTGTCTATATAACATTTTGTTCCATTCGGTCTTTTAGGTCCCTATTCACCTTGATGGTTATGTCACGATACCCCTGAAGCATATATGCGATATATAGACTTTTATAACCATTCCCTACTTTCTTGATTGAACATAATCTCTTCTATAATTGAAGTGGAATGGCTAATTCTATGGGAAAATCTATTTTTCACAAGGTATAACAAGCAATTCTCATTTATTTGTTATGGAATTGACCATGGATCAATCCTCCTTTCATTTGGAAGTATTGAACACACCCAAAAGTCTAAGCTTCATGTTACTCTTTCAAAGACACACGTCAAAGTCGGGGCGCCCCAATCAGATTGAATGAAATGACAATTTATTAGTCTAAATCTATAGGATGCAAATTTTGATCAAATCACACATCGCAGTATATTAGGCCTTCTAATTCCTTAAGGGGTTTATCTAATAGATAGCTTGAAAGTTGTTTCAAATATCACACATGAGTTACTGGACATGCGATATTGATGTATCCCATTTGATATCCTCTTTTTCGAGAATCAATAAATTCCACATGCGCATTCTTCACAAAATTTTGGATCATCTTTCTCCGTTTTAGTTACGATCACCTAATAGTTTCCACAATCATAAATTTCTCTTCTTATGGTCCATATATTCGTTCACAAAAAAAAATCCATCTTTTTCTGATTTATTGGTTTTATAATGAAAAGAATAGGGCTTTTGTCACCTCTTGAACTATCTCTCCATTGGGTAGGATTTTGTTGGCGCAAGCTTTTATTTGTTGAGGTGACACGAGCCCAATTCAAAGATATTGATGTTTATACCGGTTAATCATAGAATAGAAATTCTCATTCATTGAGATCAAACTTCTTTCCTATTAATCTAAAAGTTCTTCTCAAATAAGGAAATGATTTATTTCTAGACCCAAAGATTGTAGCTCTCAAATGAGCAGTCAAAAACATTTTAGAGCATCCTCAGTGTTAGGTACTATTCTTCTAAAAATTTTACTTTTTCCTGGATACTAGGTTCATGGATTTTTTTTTTGCTTACTGGCGTCATATAATTCAGAGAACACTAATTTTCTTGAAGCTTCTTGCTCATATCTCTCATCGAAAGGTGCTGCCCTGTAATGTCTCTTTAATAGATTCTTTGCTAACCTGAGCGAACATTCAAATATTTGCCTCACATTTATTTATGAGGATACTTCTATTGGGTTGAAGACCATATCTACAGGTATTCTATCTTGCAAGTAGGCAATATCTTGTCAAGACAAAAATTTTAAAAGTGTACCTTTATTACGATATCTTCCAGCTACTTTATCACCCACTTTGATTTCATGTTTCTATGAAATGTATACATGACTCCTTTTTTGGATTATAATTGGAAGCCCCCTTTTTCTATATCTAGCGCACATCAATAACACAACGTCATGCACATATGAGTACTTTTAGAGAAGTTTCTTTCATAGTGGATACATGAATGCCAAGTATGGCTCCTAGTAATCTATCCTCGGGAGCATACGAGGATCCGTTTGCTTCCTAAGGAGTTAATTTACCTACTAAAATATCATCGGCTTCTATCCAAGATCATTACCTTTAAGAAAACAACCTCCTTGCCTAAGGAAACCATAGATATGAGAGGTTTCTCATCTATTTGTGAAGGGGAGTAATTGAGAGAAAATAATAGAATTTGAAGACCAATTGTACTTTCTACTAAAGAACTTGAGATCTCCCCTTTATCACGAGAGCACTAATGGAGTGAAGTATTAAAACTTTCCTCCAAAATCATTCCACAACCTTGATGGGATGACATGATCATTTCTCATATAATGGGCTTGCCAATTACCATCATTGAAGAGATTTTTTTTGCCAAAATCCCTCCACAACCTTGATGGAATGACACAATCATTTCTCATATAATGAGATTGCCAATTACCAAACATTGAAGAGATTTTTTTTGTGGGGTGTGATTTGTAAATCTGTGATAGGAGGGGTAGTTTGGGTATAATGGAAGATACTGGTGAGATGAAGGGCCTAAACTTAATAGATCTTTCATTTTGAGACTAAGGCACAGCCCAAAAAGGGAGGGGCCTCGTCTCATTAGAAACTTGTTTTTGGGTCATATGCAAAAATTTTCCTAAAATCTTAAAGCTCACATTGGAAGATTAAGGAGTGATGATTTTTTTTCTTTCCTTTTTTTATTTAGGTTTAGCTAGGGAACGTCCACATAATCCTTCAAACTATAGGTATCAAACCCCTCGAGCATGAAGGGGTACCCCCCAACGCATGACCTCAGGTGTTTCGGGTAATTAAATTCATGTTCAAAAGAGTCAAACCTAAAACCTTAAGAGTACTGCTCATAAGCAGCTTACCAACTCGGCTAGACCCTCTTGGGTAAAGAATGATGAATTTAGTTAATTAAAAGTTAGTTGTTGGTATTGTGTCCTTGATTCTTTGTAGAACTTCATAAGAATTAGATAGGGTTATAGATCTATCATGATTAGGAGTTTGGGTTCCATCATGATTAGGAGTTTGAATCCTATTCTAATTAGGAAGTTAGGTTAGAGATAGGATTTTGGTTTTCCTATATATATTTTTCTAATGTTAGAGGAAAAACTAAGAAGAAGAAGAAGAGAATAAAGAGAAGATGTAGTAGAGAGAGAGCCAATATTTTTATAATCTAGGGTTAGACGACGTAGCCTGATTCAAGAGTATTATGCGAGAAACGAGGGTTTTGCAGCCTTTGTCCGTGCAAAAGATTGTAAGGAGAGAATTTTGGAGATAATATGAGAGTTGATTATGTATGTGAGGTTAAGAGATTGAGAGACGAGAGTTGAGTGGTTCCTCTTGTATGAGAGTTGATTATGTATGTGAGGTTAAGAGATTGAGAGACGAGAGTTGAGTGGTTCCTCTTGTAGTTCTCCCTGATACATAGTAGTTGAGTGGTTCCTCTTGTAGTTCTCCCTGATACATAGTGAATTTCTCGTATTGTTGCCTCGTGGACGTTGGTCGAAATTGGTCGAACAAACCACGTAAATCTCGGTATTATTTTTTCTTGATTATGATCGTTTTATATCTTATTGATTATGGGTTAGCTTCGGAGTTGCGTATATTGTAGTAGGCGAGGAGTGAAATTCCCCATCAAGTGGTATCAAAGCGATGATGATGGATTCGGGAGCGAATTCGCAAGATAGAAAATGATGTCATGCAAGAATGAAGATCAGCGTTACAAGAATCAAGATGAAAAGAAAAAGAAAAAGGAAAAAAAATTATTGTAGTAGCGGCATACTGTATCGGTCGAGAATTGTAGCTGGATACTGTAGAGAAACACTATAGCGCGTGGCTGGTACTGTTCACACAAATCAAATGGTTGAGATTGATTTGTCTTTTGATCGAGGATTTGAAGGTGGGTTTTGGTGATCCAGGAGTTGTTCCTAGGGTTTTTTGACGTGTTGACTTTGTTTTTGGCATCAGTTTTATCAAATTCAATCTCTATAGTGACTGATTTGAATTTTTGATAGTGGCTAGAGAATGATGACTTCTTCGGGTCCGGAGTTCGATATTCCTCTATTCAACGGTAAGACATGTCTGATGGAAGATAGGGTAAACGAGTATGCGACAGATGAGACTAGTGTAGAGAATCAGATATGATTTTAGTAGTAGAGTTATCAGCATATTATTATTCTGAGTCATCGCGGAAGAAGAAGTTGGTTGGTGTGTACACTCGAGGAGGACAATGCCAGACTAGGTGAAGCTTGCAAGCAGGCACGAGTGAGTGACACATATGCTAATGGAGATTGTGACGTTAGACTTGATGATGATGAGAGCTCATATTCGGTCCAAGATAAGTGATGGAGGAGATGGAGGTATCTGGCTCGTAGTGTGGAGTAGAAGAGGTGCACTGATATGATTCGTGACGAGCGATGCAGGTGGAGTACAAGGATAGAAAGTAGGGGAAGGCTACTGTCAAGTTTAGTTCGGGAGGAGAAGCATGATTGATTTTCTTCTAATGTCAGAGGTGGCGAAGATCTCTTGGTACGCACAAGAGAGGTGGAGGCGCCACAGCGAGGTAGATGAAAGTTAGGGTCACAGGGGCATCTAGTTGGAGTGCAGATGTTCTAATTAGGAGTATGGCTACTTTGATTTGAAGTGAGAAAAAGGAATAGAAGACTCTAGCGGGAGAGGCAAAATTTCAAGACAATGATGATATATCTTCAAGGGAGTTTGAAAATCAAATCTTGGGTGGAGATTATTGGAATTGTGTATTTGATTCTTTGTAGAACTTCATGAGAATTAGATAGGATTAGAGATCTATCATGATTAGGAGTTTGGGTTCCATTATGATTAGGAGTTTAAATCCTATTCTAATTAGGAAGTTAGGCTAGAGATAGTGTTTTAGTTTCCCTATATATATTTTTCTATTATTGGAGGAAAAACTAAGAAGAAGAAGAGAGTAGAGAGAAGCTGTAGTGTTAGACCCTAGAGGGGGGGTGATTAGGGTCTTATGCTAATCTAATCCGATTAAATACCAATTAAAATTAATTAATAAGTTATCCTAGCAAGTATGAAATACAACAATATTTGTAAGCTAGGATAAGCAATATGAACAATAATATATATCCTAATAATAAGATATAGGCAATGTATGTGCAAGAATATATAAACAACACAAGGGTAGATAATCTAAACAAGATAGTGGATGATATAGTAATGAGCAATGCACAATTGGCGATATAAGATAAATGCAAAAACAAATACGCCAAAGACAAACTCAAACAAGCAATATGATCACGGAGTTCGGACATTCCGTCCTACGTCTCCGCTCCCCACTCCCGGGGAGAAATCCACTATCAACCGGGTTTTCTACGTTCACCCGAACAACGTTTACACCTCACACTCGGTTTTCTAGCTAAACAAAAACTTTACAATCAACACACTATTGTAATCCCACTCTACACCCACTAAGTGTTGAACTAGACGTGTCTCCCTCAAGTGCTCGGGTTACAACCTCTCCCTAGGCACGTCAACCGACGCCACTCCTCTTGGGACGATCCCCGACTCTCACCACACACTCCTCACTCGGTGTACAAGTGTATTACAAAGTGAATCTCACAATAAGCACAATATAACAAATGATTGTTCTCAAATATGGATGAGAACTCAATTAAGCACAACTCAAAGTTACAATCTCTCACCACCCAACTATACTATGTATGGAAGATACAATAAGCTCAATGTGGGTGTGTGTAACAATGAGTAAAATAAAATCTAACTCAAATAGCAAACTAGCAATAGTAAGAATATGAAAATCAATAACGAAATTGCTAGAGAAAAGAGTTAGAAAAACTTCTCTATAAACACAAAGAAGAGGATGAAGAGGATTGAGAATGAATCCCTCAATTCAAAAACTCAGCCAAAACCCCTAACAAAAGACAAAAACAGCCCCAGCAAACAGCTCAGGAAAATAGCCGTTGAAGTCCAACGGATCTATTGTCGGTCGACCGGAAATTTCGTCGGTCGACCGAAAATTTCGTCGGTCGACCGGAAATTTCGTCGGTCGACCGAAAATTTCGTCGGTCGACCGGAAATTTCGTCGGTCGACCGATGGAAAGAATTCGGTCGACCGACGGAAAATCCGGTCGACCGCGAGCAGGTCTGAAAAACAAAAAACAAGCAGAGACTTCGTCAGTCGACCGGTGCGGTCGACCGATGGAACTTTCGGTCGACCGGACCGGTCGACCGACAGACTCTCTGTCGCCCAGTGAAGAAAGATCAAATGATCGGTCGACTGGTGCGGTCGACCGAAATCTGACACATGAAAAAAACCTGTTTTGCTGATTTTAAAACACTGTTTAAAAATATCAAATAAATTCTAAAAAATATAAAACTTTGGGGAATGATTGTAGACATGATAATAAACATGCTACAGTGACTGGTTTTTAGAAAGGACTTCCCAAATATAAAATATCATCATTTTGCAAGGAGGTCCAAAACACGAAAATATAAACACATGAGTTTTGATATTTTAGCTAAACCATGTTTTGAAACAATACAAAATGATTTTATAGACTTAATAGAAGATGTAAACTATTGTTATGAAGTCTATAAATAATGAATATAGTATTTTATCAAAATACACATATAATACACTAAAACATGATTTCATGGAACTAAATAAAATTGATATTGATGAAATCATATAAATGTATTAAGTATGAAACAAAAATATGTTTTCCAATTGTATTCAATTGTTTCATAGTAAAACTTGAAAACTATCAAATCAAAACATATATGTATATATATAACTATATATATACATGGAAACCAATAAATGTGTGTGTGTGTATGATATTGAGTTTAAAGTACCAACACACATAATATAAACTCCTAAACTAAATTACCCAAGTGATCTTGATCTTCAACGAAGCTCTATCTTGGTACACTTGCGGATGAAGCTTGAACTTGATCTTTAACTTGAATTGTACGATGCTTCACTCCACAATTCCACCAACCTCCTCTTGATATGATCGTTGAAGCTCTATTCCATCCATCCTCCAACTACGTTGTTTGTCTACAATATATAAGAATGCACAAACACTAGACAAATAACATTAGTAGTAAATTGTTTGTTAAACATCATCAAAACAAGAAGGCCAACATGTAGTAGAGAGAGAGAGCCAATATTCTTATAATCTAGGGTTAGCAGAGGGCGTAGCCTGATTCAAGAATATTGTGCGAGAGGCGAGGGTTTCACAGTCTTTGTTCGTATAAAAGATTGTAAGGAGAGAGCTTTGGAGATAATATGAGAGTTGATTATGTATGTGAGGTTGAGAGCTTGGGAGACGAGAGTTGAATGGTTACTCTTGTAGTTCTCCCTGATACATAATGAATTTCTCGTATTATTGTCCCGTGGACGTAGGTCAAAGTTGGTCGACCGAATCACGTAAATTTCGGTGTTTTTTTTTTATTGTAGTCGTTTTATATCTTGTTAATTGTGGGTTGGCTTCAGAGTTGCGCATATTGTAGTAGGCGGGGAGAGAAAATTCCCCAACATTAGTATTTAACAAGTTAAGATTTTAGACTAATTTGGTTCTCACACATTAATTTCAGGCCCATTAATTTAACTCTCGGAGGGCCAATTTCTTACAACTGGTATTATATATAACTCCGA
>NC_033800.1:82030716-82072609 GCF_001876935.1 Asparagus officinalis
TTCTTTATCATTCCTCGATTGATCCAGCTTTGTCTTTGATCAATAACGAACATAAAAATATGGCTAAATACAACCATAAGTTCTTTCATCCGTGTGGGCTTCAACCGTACCATCACAGGACTTACTATATCGTAGCCGCCCTAACGAGGTCACAGTGGACGACCATAGGCCAGACTATAGCTACTAAATTCATAGGATTTTCTCCCACCATCTCCGAGCTGAAAAATCCTTAAGTCTCCCCCACCATCTCCGAGCTGAAAAATCCTTAGTCTCCCGACCTGGGATCATTACACTTCACTCCCTTAGGATCACAATTGGCCTTCAATAGTATTTTGTCTTTGCGAAGGAGGAGAAACTTGGTCGGGGATCACAGAGGGAGAGCCTGATTTCAAGCCCCCAAGTGATCAAGTGAGCTCAACACTTTCAAGGAAAAACTGAAGTATCTCAAATCCACCCCAATTCGAAAAACATCGGTGGGGCCATTAATGCTGGTAACGTTAATTAATTAGGAACCATACTCACACCAACCGTCTTGGAACCAAGGTGTCCAATACTACTTGTTATGTAGAACTTAGGTCTCATAGCAAGTTAAACGAGTGTTAAACAGCAGCTAAACCGCAAATTATCCCAAGACTTAACTTGTTAGGCATTGTCTCAATTTTTTTTCAGTTTAAATCAATTATTCTTTCTAATATTTACGAGAGTAGGATCGACTTACACATGAATTCCACCATTAGTTTACCCTAAAACCCCTCTAACTATTACATCAAAACTCTGAAGTTAGGGAGAGGATTAAGGATTACATTTTATATATTCTAACGGTTCATTTCAAATAACTCGACAAATGGAAGCTTATATATGAATTTGTCAAGAGTAGAAAACAAATTGAATACATTTAAAAACAAAAGATAATTATCACAGCTAGAAATAATTTGTGTCCATCAAAATATTAATAGATAATGGTTGTATTTTAGAAAATGATCTGATATTCATCCAAACTGAAGAAAGAAAATCCAACCATTCACTTAGGTCAAAGGAGCTGAATATTATATGTTAAGTCAAAAGACATAAGAAATACAAGTTTACAAGCCAAAGCCAAGGAATTGATTTGGGACCCACAGTTTGTATGCCAAAATTGCGAAGAGCTTCCCCACAAGAGAGGAAACCCATTTCTCTCCCCTTGGAAGCCATCATGAGTTCTCCATTCACTTCCTCTCTCCATACTTGTATAGAAATGATCAACCCAAAGCTCCAAAAACAATAAACAAAAAGAAGTTTTAGATAGATAAAGGAAAGGAAATGGCTCAGAGAGCACATATAAGCATCAGAGAAGAAGGCAATCACACAAACTGAACGCATGCCCAAAAGCTGCTACCTTAATAATTACATTTATAACTATATAAGAGACGTACATATCTGCATACATAAAACTTAGCAACAAAAGATGACAAGGCTTGCATACAAAGCCCACATTAGTACAGAGAGAAGCCAAAATGAGCGCAGCAGCAAACTGTCATACAATTGGCTTAAGCTGCTGCATTTTTTTTCCCCAGTCGTTTTCCTTTTTCTTTTTTACTTTTTTTACTACCTAGCAATTTCGGTATGCAGCGCGGAATTAAAACCAACGTGCTCCTTCTCCCACATCAGCTTGGCCACTCCTGCATCTTGCACAGGCACGTACTCCTGCAGCAGCATTCATTCAAAAATTATCATACAAAGAGACAAAATTTTAACTAGAAAAAAATCTTGAAATTATTTTAAGTGAAAAATCCTTAGCGCGTTCTTCTAAGTATCTAATTAATTCATGTTGATAACATAAATTACTATCTGCACCTCAAATGAGGCAGAAAATATCTTCTTTGGAAAATTAAAAGAAAAATACACTATCAAAACCCTAATGATGCGAGAGTCACAAATCGAAACAAGAACTTTTTCAAATATAAATTCTATATAAATCTACTTTAATAACGCATGTTGGATGTATTTCGAAATTGATACAGTCTTGAATACAGATCAATTAATACAACCTTAAATACACTTGTACTGCATCAAAATTCCGAAGTTTTATTTTTCTTGCCGTAACTAAAGATGTTAATATCGATTTAGTTACCTCCAGTTTTTGAACAAGATCCTTGGCGTTAGGAGCTGACACAATAATGTGTCGCTGAAAAGGCTTAATGAAACCATCATCTACAGCCTTGTCGATGAACGCCAGAAGCGAGTTGTAGTATCCATCAACATTCAGCAGCCCAACCTGACAATTATTTTTTTCCAACAAAATTTATTTTAAAAATAAATAGAGATCAAAATGGTTGATTTTGTTTAATGAGTATGAATCAGTATCTCACTGGCTTGCTGTGAATTCCTAGCTGAGCCCATGTTATTACTTCTAGTAGCTCTTCCAAGGTCCCATACCCACCTATGAAATTAATTTTTAAATGAAAATAAAATTACATTTAAAATATTTGAAAAAAAAGGACGAGAGAGAGAGAGAGAGAGAGAGAGAGAGAGAGACCAGGTAAAGCAATGAAGGCATCAGAGTGGCGAGCCATTTCAGCCTTCCTTTGATGCATGCTGGACACTGCTCTTACCTCACCAACAGTCTCCCCGGTAATCTTAACCACCGAACAAAAAAAGAAGAAGAAGAATTAAAGAAAGAAAGTGAGAACAGAATAAAGAAAGAGTATATATGAAAGGAAATTATCTTTTGACTAAGGAAGAACAAAATAGATCATAAGGAATAATTAGCACCTCTTTTGCCATTAGAGTCCTTGGTATGATCCTTAAACAAAATAAAACAAAATAAACGAAGACACTGAAATTAGAACAAAATAAGCTACGAATAAAACAGAACAAAAAAGTTTTAAAATAATTTGCATCAAAAGATTAATTGATATTTACCCAATAACATGGCCACCACCATTATGAACAGCTTCAGAGATCAAACCCATGAGCCCAATGCTCCCACCTCCATAAACTAAGTCCATCTTTCTATTCACCTTCATCACAATAACCCAAAAAGAATTAACAATAATAATTGTACATAAAATATAAAAAAAAAAAGAGGGGCGGGGTGGGGTTGTTTACTAGTTCTTTGCCGAGCTCCACAGCAGCATCCCGGTAGCAAACCCTTTTCCCGGGGCTGCTCCCACAAAAGACACACACCCTTTTGAACTTTGGTATCTCAACCACCAAATTGTTCTTCATTATCTTAATCTCTCCCTCGACCTCCATCTCTTTTTCCTATCTCAAGGTAATTTCTGTCTTTCTTTTGGAACTGAAGTTCTCGAGACTACACATGATGAACAAAGCTGGTCTGTACTTTTCAAAGGTGAAGACAATTATTAATGAAAAGGGGTTATTGAGAGTGATAGGGATCGAGATGTGTTTTTTTCGGGAAATAATAATATATGATGGGTTTTTCATGATATGAGTGAATTAAACATGTAACGTTTTTAAAATTAGCCCCTAATTAAAATTACTGAAATTGCTATTTGCCATCTCAAATCCTATTAGTTATCTTAAACTATTCCCACCGATTTGCTCAATTCAATCACTTCTCATCAAATCACATCAACAACCATCTATGCAACTTGGCTCATCTTATCCAATCTCTCGGGTCTGGACCTACAGTAACTTTAATTGAGGGTGTTAAATATAGTAGTATATATTCTACTGATATCATTTCTATGCTAGGTAGTATATAATCATGTATTACGTAGTATATCATTTCCATATTTTCTATCTTTATTAAGACTTTCTACATTAAGCTCCAGCTAGTTGCTCGCGCGCGAAATGCCCGCGCTGTGATGTATATATATATATATATATTATATTATATATATATTATATATATATATATATATATATATATATATATATATATAAAAGAAAACGGGTGAGCTGGCAGCGTAGGAAATTTCCTACGCTGCAAGTGTATGACATGTGAGCCCCACACCGATGTGACTAGTAGGGGGGCTCACATGTCATACACTTGCAGGTAGGAAATTCCTACGCTGCCAGCTCACTTCCTGTTTTCTCTCTCTCTCTCTCTCCATATATATATTATATATATATATATATATATATATATATAAATAATATATATATATAATATATATATATATATATATATATAGATTAATGGGTATTCCTTGTCATAGGATGAGATTTTCTCCTTGACGCCTCTAAAATCACATGATGAGCGACATTATGGATGATCCGCTCCCGTTGAACTTGATCTACATATTCTAAAAAACCCCAACACGCCAAGTTTGGGGTGAATCTGTCGTCGTTTGACCCTCTATACGAGCCATGTGAAAAGTTCTATTCATTCAAAACCGTTAAATTGATACGAGTGGATGACAGCGGTCAAACGACGACGGTTCACCCCAAACTTGGCGTTGTTAGGGTTTTTAGAATATATAGCATCAAGTTCAACGCGAGCGGATCATCCACAATGTCGCTCAAATCATGTGATTTTAGAGACGTCATAGGAGGAAATCCCCTCTATTGACAAGGATACCCATTAATCTCATATATTATATATATATTATATATATATATATATATATATACTATATATATATATATATATATATATATATATATACTATATATATATAAAGCTTCTTTTTATATTTAATTAGTGATGTCTAATTTGTCACGTGTCAAGCACATGATAAAAAACATGAAAATACATCCCTCAATATCAAATAAGTCACTCTTTTATTCTTTTTTATTATTTCTATTAACTTATTGAGAGATGCTTTTGCTTCTTTTAGTGGGGTGTTTGGCACGCAACACGTAGGGGTTAACGGTCAAACCCCTCAAAGTGAGAGCGATTTTGTGAAATTAAAATAACTAAGAGGGGCTATATACATGGTGGTAAAAGTTAAGGGGGCTATATGTAATTTACCCTAAAAATTAATGGAGACCTACATTCTAATTCCTAGGAGAAGACTAGGAGTACTACGCCTGTCGCGATGGACACCGCCAACTCGAGCAAATCGACCCATATATGCGTCTCGGGGTTTACACACGCAATCATGGTTGAGGGTTTGTCCACACGTGTGGGGAGCGGGTTGCCTCGGAAAATTGCACGAGCGCTGTTCCATTCCTTTTCCTACTGATGCTTGTACGCCTAATACCCTGTTCTTCTGTCCTGCTACAGTATTATGCCCGTATTCCTCCCTCTGTGTTAGAAAACTACTCGAGGGAGGAAAATATGTGCAGATATGGTTATCATATTGGATTTACCTGGTACAAAGAATAGTCTAACTTACCAGATTAGTAATTTTTACACTTTCTAGTTTAGTATTAGTAGCTTTTTCAGCTTGAGCGATGTTTTTATTTTTTCTAAGCCAAATTTGCAACTAAAGCCAAAACTTCTCCCTCGTTGAAATAAAGGCATAAAATCTCATGTGATGTTATAATTACTATTTTATTCATGATGAAAGTACTAGAACATTATTTGAGGCATCACTATAAGAATAATAATTATACCTAAGTTTATGCAAGAACGTTAAGTCCACTGCAAAAATTAAATTTTACGATAAAAAATGAAAGAGCATGATATTACCTTCAAATATAATGAAGAGAAACCTTGGAAAGGCAAAACTAATAGGATGAAAGAGGTTTCACAGCTTTTTCTGCTAGTGACAAAGTGATCTAATTGCATATTTGGCTCAGAAAAAATACGAATACATCTTGAGAGCTAGAAATATACCACATTAATAAGAGGGGTTTACAAAAATGCCAATATGGTAATTAGCCTATAAAGAATAGGAGAAAAAAATTTCGTTGTACATTGAGGCATGCAATATTTTTTGCAACACAAATATTATGGAGTATATCATTAGAAAATCTTAAAAAGGAAGATCCAATCAAAAAGTAAACTTATATTATGTTATCTTTATTGATGATTTTTCTTATTACACTTGGCTTTATTTTATGCATCATCGCTCATCTTTACTCTAAATTGAAAGAAATTTCACTACTATGATCAAAACCCAATTTGGAACCACTAATGAGATCTTTCGATTTGATTCTGGTGATAAATATCTTTCTCACGAGCTTCGTCCTATTCTAGCTGATCATTGTGCTCTCTCACAATTGTCATGTCCTTATGCACATCAGCAGAACAGCGTTTCTAAATGAAAACATCATCATATTATGGAAACTGTGAGATCACTACTTATTTCAAGCATCATGCCTAAACAATTTTCGGCTGATGTTGTTGCGACAGCTGTGTATCTTATTAACTTGATGCCCTCTTTAGTTCTTACAGGTATCTCACCATTCCCAAATTTAACATCTTGTCATCCGTCTTATTCGCATCTTCGGGTATTTGGTTGTACTTGTCTGGTTCTCTTACCATCTCTCGAGTGAGATAAGTTGTCTCCTCATTCTGTTATTTATGTTTTTCTTGGATATAATCTTGACTACAAAGGATATTGATGTTATGATCCAATTAAAAAGAGACTTCGCATTTCCCAAGATGTGACTTTTCTAGAGCATATTCCATATTACTCTAGACAGCTGTTTGATGCTAGTGACACATAACTTGCTTCAGTTTACCTTCATTTCTTGAGCTCACCACATCTTCTATTCTGATAGATTCATCATCATTATAGTCACCTTCATTCCACCCTCATCTAGTGATGATCATAAAAGTCTACTTGCTCTTTTTCTGCCTACTGTCTTGGCTTTGAATGATGGTTCTTCACTAACTAATCGTCGCAACCCTCTTCGTATTAGTAAGGAAAAGTAATTTTTTGGTTGTCATTTTTCATCATTTTCTTCAATTTTTAGGCCCTCTTTACAACCATTCATTCACACCATGAGCCTAAATCTTATCATCATGCTGCATCTTCTCCTAAGTGGCAGGTAGCTATGGTAGAGGAGTTAGTCAACTTTAGCAAACCGGTACATGGGATCTTGTCTCATTACCTCAAGGAAAGTCCCAATTAGTTGCAAGTGGGTTTATAAAATCAAAAAACTACACAGATGACACAATATATTGGTACAAAGCTCATCTTGAACGAGATTTTACCTAGGAATATGAGATTGATTATGAAGAGACTTTTCCTCCCGTAACGAAGATGACCTTAGTTCAAGCTCTTATTACTGTTGTAGATACTCAACAATGGCCTCTCTAATAGCTTGATGTGAAGAACGTATTTCTTCATGGTGATCTTCATGAAGAAATTTATGCAACCTCCCCCAGATCTTCCTCACTCGCCAGGACAAGTTGTCATCTTCGTCATGCACTATATGGCCTAAAACAAGCTCCATAAGCTTGGTTTGAGAAATTCAACCCTGCAGTACTTAGTATAGGTTTTATCCAAAGTGAAGCTAATCACACGATGTTTGTTTGTACTTCTACACAAGGGCTCACAATCCTTCTTCTTCATGTTGATGATACAGTCATTACTGGTAGTGACCCTTCACTTATTGATATAGTAAAGGCTTCTATTCATCAGAAATTTGAGGATATTTTCTTTCTCAACAGAAATACATCTTTGATCTCTTGGCCTAAGCTGAGTTGATTAATGATCAGATTGCTGACACTCCTCTTTAGCTTCACAAAAAAACTAGCACTTGATATAGGAGATCCTTTGAAAAATCCAACTCGATATCGTGAACTTGTTGATGCTTTTGTATATATCTCACTATCTCTTGACCAAACATTACTTATGTCATCCGTGTGGTGAGTCAATTTATTCAGTCTCGCACCTCAGTTCACTATGCTATTGTACTTCATATTCTACTCTATCTTTGCGGCACTTTAACCAAAGCTCTTTTGTTCTCCTCAACATCGAAGCTACAACTTTGTGCCTTTTCTGATTCTGACCAGGCCAATGATGTTACTAATCATCAATCTATTATTGATTTTTGTGTATTCCTTGATGATACCCATATATAATGGCAAGCTAAGAAGTAGAACATAGTTTCCAAATCTAGTGCTGAAGCCGAGTATCAGGCTATGTCTAACACTACTTCGAAGATCATTTGGTTGCAATAGCTTTAACTTGACATAGGCAATGATTGTCCGTTTCCTATTCCTCTCTATTGCGACAATCAAAGTGCAATAAAATTTGCCACCAATCTAGTATTTTATGAGCGCACAAAACACATTAAGATTGATTATCATTTTATACATCATCATTATTCAAAGACTAAGATGATCTCTCTTCATATGTTTCTTCTAAGCTCCAATTTCTTGTTGATTTCTTCACCAAAACTCACACCTTCAAGCATATATAAGTTTTTACTTTTCAAACTCTCAGTGTTTGATCCACTGTGAGTTTGACGCGGGGGAGGGGGGATGTTAGAAATAAATTGTTATATATATTTCTATATGTAGATACCTTGTATAAGAGGTTACATACCTTATTAAGATGGAGAATATGCCAGAATAATGCTAGAATAGTTACATTATTCCATGATATATAGACAATGTAATTTGTATATATTCATAATTAGTGAATGAATATAATCAAGCTTTTCCTCCCTAGTTATTTCAAATATTGTATCATACGTGAAAGTAAAAACTATATTCAATATCCTTCTCAAGCTCATAGGGCTTGTTAGTTTATAGATTAATCTTGACACGTGTAATGGATTTAAAAAAACCCCATAACAAAAATTGTGTTTGTTTGCGATGGACATTAAATAGGATTTTCATGGGTTAAAATCTAGTCAAATTTTATTTGATTGTACATTTATTTTGTTGAGGACATGGGACTAAAATTTACAAATTCAGTTGAAATCATCATAATTTTAGGGAATTATATTTGATGCATCTATCATATGTGACAACCCTAAATCCATATGTAAAAATGATAAAAAATAATTTATGCGCTAAAAATTCATGAATTTTAACTTGTGCATCCCTTGTTTTAGTGCAAGGATGCAAAATGAGTAGAAACAAACAACCCCATAGTGGACGACAATCGGTAAATTTGATAATAAATTCTAAAAATAGAAAATATATGAGCCTATAGGATTTATGATGTGGTGTTATGCATATAGCCTGGATCTTGCAACTGAGCTAGCCAGACCATGCAATGTCACCTAATGACTCAGTCAAAAGGTAAAGCTTGATTTGCTGATTCGCTTAAGTGTGAGACAACTGCACTCAACATAGTTAACTCAAGTCATGATCTTAAGTTTTATTATATTAGTATGCTCCGATAGGTGGCTAAGGCCTATGATGATCGAACTTACCTCAATTCAGATAACATGTCTTGCTCTAGCCCAGTCCAATCTTATGGCTATTTGACTGATTGGAGATGATCGATTTGAATCGTATCATATCCTCAAGATACAATATTAGGAGATATGAATCGATAGCCAATTTTCATGGTTGGCCACTTCAATATAACTATGTCGATCTTAAACACATCTAAGGACTTTCATTTGCCAATGTCATCATAATACATGGTCTTACTTGCCCTCAAGTAACTACCATAACCACCTCGACCGATAGGATGGTGGCACATGTATCACCTAATTTGTTAGGAAAATTCTTATAAATATGCCAACCTACCATCATCAATTTGATGTATCATTTCTTTGCTTTACTCGGCACTACCCATCTTCAATCTATGAACCCTACTCTAAGCCCTCACCTACATACATGTTGCATTGACCTTTATCATCAAGAGTCTTACTAATCCATCACAGGAGCATTGGTGAACACCCACCATCATCAATTTGATGGTTTCTATGCGTTACATAGGCAATCTCAAATAAAGTTCAATATAGGTCATCTAGGACAATCAAGGGGCCTCAACAACAAGTCCAATCTTGTTGACTCAATCTATCACATTTTCCCTTGTATCAACACGTGGGCTCCTAGTTTAAGAACGAATAAAAGATATATACATTTAAAAGTTTATATTTTGCTAAACTGATAAGATAAAGGATATATATATTCTTGATTCTTACATGGATAACAATATAAATTGCTTTCAACCCCCTTAACTTTACAAAAACTACCTCCTTCATGCAATAAAAAGGTCAAAAGTCAGTCATGGTTTTACATAGGATTCAGATCCTCTCCAATTAGGTGGTAATTAGAGAGCGTCCAATTCCTCGATCATTGTTATACTTTTTCGAATTCAAGGGACGAGATTAGACCATGACATAAAATCACCATGGTCTTGAAAACCACTATCACAATAGTGAAATCCCATGTGACCTAATCTCATCGATCCATTAAATTTGAAAGGTACGATAATGATCGGAGAAATTGTAGACTCTCCAATTACCTCCTAATTGGCGACCATCTAAATCCTTTTAAGATTTACATAGCTTTCCATTACATTATCTTTTGAACATCCCTAAAATTTTTGTTTTCATTTATTATTAAAGAGGCGTGTGACATCTTTTACGACACAAATATTATATAGTACATTTCAACAAAATTTTAAAGAAAAATTCCTCAAGGACCCAAAATATGGGACCAATAGAGGGGACAAGTGAGGTGTCCCCCTCCTATTGGATAATGAGTTGACCATCATTAATGATGGTCAACTCATTATCCAATAGGAGGGGGACACCTCACTTGTCCCCTCTATTGGTCCCATATTTTGGGTCCCTGTAGCAAAGCTCAATTTTAAAAAGCAAAATCCAATCAAAATGTGAACTTATGCGAAAAATCCTACAATGAAAATAAAATACTGTATTAATATCTTTCTCAAACTCATAGAGAGAAAAATGGATTTAAGAATTTTTACTTTGCTAAAATGGTAAGATAAAGAATATCTAATTTTAATTCATTGATTATATATTACATGCATGGATCATAATGTAAATTTCTGTGAAACCCCTTGACTTTAAAAGAACGTGCTTCCTTCCGGCAAGAAAAAAAAGTCAAAAGCCAATCATGCTTCTATGTACCCGCTTGCAATTACATGAATTTTAGGACATTCCTAAAATATCCTCATCGCACCAGTACTCTTAACACTCTCTTCTATTTTCTCTCCTCATGCATGAATTCACGAACCGCTTCTCTCTTTTTCTTCCTTTAACCATCCATTCTCTTATTGTATGCCGTCAATCTCTCCTCCATCATTATTGCCTCCCTTTGTCGCCTTCTGCTTATCCTCCGCTGCCTCCTCTCGTAGTAAGCAAAGATAGGACCCGAAATGAGGCAGAGGAGGAGATGAGGTTGATTGCGGGGCGATGGCGGAAGCAGTGATTTCGTCGCCTTTACGTGTTAATTTTTACTTTTTGGTCTAACTTGTTACTTTTAGAATAATTTAATTAGCCTCATTTAACAATTATTTGTTACCTTTGTGCCAAATTTTGTCACATTATTACGTTTTTTTACCTAACTTGTTTCGAACTATTCACATTGAGGTATAATTTGTTATCTTTGTGTATAGCTTTTGCTTTTAACATATTTTGATCACCTTTTAGTTATTATTATTATGTGTTACCATAGTGTCAAATTTCATCAGGTTAGCTATTAATTTTACTTTCAGGTTTGATTAACTTACTTTCAACAATTTCACCTATAACTATGAATCATTATCTTTAGTATAATTGTTTATCGCTCGACGCCAACTTGACCTCCGGTATGCTTCCTGTTTCCCTTCGTGCTCCACCATCGGCTCACCCCTGGGTGGGGATTGTTAGATTTATGTGCCCTGCAGGTAATAATTGTATATTGTAACAGAACCTATATGAATATAACATCCTTGTTCAAAATGATAGTATGCTATTTTGATCAGATTTATCTGATATTTTAATACAGCTAAAGTCTTTAAGATGATACTAGACTATCAGACATTTCAGATATGATCGTAATGAAGAGATCTGATTGTCGCTAACTTATATTCTAAAATGGTCCTAGTCGATGAAGTGTAGAAATGAGTGTAGGCTGTCTAAAAATAATAATAGATAGCTGATTCCCCATGAAACACCGATGATGAAAGTTACAATCTGACGACTTCCATAAGACTACAATTTGAAGATTTTCACATATCAAAGAGCTAAAGTAAAGATTACAAAACGACGATCTTTTACAACGCTCTGACAGAAAGAGGTTACAAATCAACGATCTCTTCAAACCAAGACGTGGAAGTCCTCCCTACGTACCATCGTCAAGATACAATACCAACGCAGCTTCAACCGCTGCAGACATGAATGCATCTTCTTATGTGAGATGATTGATCTTGATGGCTGCGACAACAACATGACTAATATTATATTAGCAACTATTAGAGATGCTGATGAGCAATGTAATGATATTCGACGCACTGAGGAGCACATGGTTAGCTGTTGTAAAGAAATCTTAGCGGAGATCGTGACCTGCAGTTGATAGAGCGTTATTGAGATGCCTCAATTGTCACAAATGGCCTGAATAAGACCTTCTTTACTGGTTATTAGTGTCATCCATATATAAAGACAGAGAAGCTCGAACGCAGCTCCATCGCTGCCCAACGCAGCTTATCAACCGCTGCCAAACGCAGCTCATCAATCGCTGACAACGCAGCTCTATCGCCACACGACGCAGCTCCATCGCTGCCCAACGCAGCTCATCAACCGCTGCCAAACGCAGCTCATCAATCGCTGACAACGCAGCTCTATCGTCGCACGGCGTAGCTCCATCGCTGCCCAACGCAGCTCATCAACCGCTGCCAAACGCAGCTTATCAATCGCTGACAACGCAGCTCTATCGCCGCACAATGCAGCTCCATCGCTGCCCAACGCAGCTTATCAACCGCTGCCAAACGCAACTCATCAATCGCTGACAACGCAGCTCATCAATCGCTGCCAACGCAGCTCTATCGCTGCACAACGCAGCTCGTCACAGCAGCTCTTTCCAATCACCGCCAGAACGCAAGTCACGGTTCTGACTCATTCAAACGTGATCGTAACAACTTTGAAGTTGTTCTCTACCCACGATATAGGGAGTGGTTTACGTGGGTTGTTACACCCGATTAATGGGGTAACTAAACCCCCATTTAAGCGCGGATTATGTGGGCAGTTACACCCCTAATCCCCCTATAAATATCAAAAAACTCAACAGAGTTAAGGATCGGATTTTTGATAATCAGATCGAGGGCTGGATTTTTGGAGATCGGATTTTGATCACTTGGAGAGAATCTTTCGATCAGATTTTCCAGAATCAGAAAAAGAGGATTGACTCATTACACAGTCTGGGGAATCAACAAACGGAGGAGCTCTAAACCGTCGATACTTGGCCTATTAACCGAATTGTTTTCGGTTTGAGTAACTCTATTACTAGAGTTTGTTGCTTGTTCTGAATCACGAAACTCATCAAGAGTTATCAACCGGACAAGACTGTTGTTCCAGTGAGCATAGATATTCGGATCGTCAACGAGAAGCAAACTCGACGCGAGCATTCGAGGAAAGCATCTCATCGCCACCGTGAAGAATCCAGAATTAAACAAAGGAGAGAATCTAGATCATTCTCTTCTCTTTTGTAATCGGAAATCCAATTGTAATCGAGAGTTGAGAGAGTTGTAATCATTCTTTTTCTAAGTAGTTAGAGAGAATAAAATCAAATACAGTTCTTTCATTCATTTTTTTATTACAAATTTTCCACAAACAAAAGATGGCGACTCCGCTGGGGACTAGCTTCTCTGATGAGGAAGTGGTGGCACAATCCGACGTTCACCTCACTGGAACCACAGTCGAAACTCTTGTCGTGGAGTTTGACCAAGCCAAGTATGAGGAGGTCCTCTCCTCTGGATCACTTAGCCCTAAATCCAGGCGTGATACCCACAAGATCTCTAAGGAGGTCGTCATTACTGCTGAGATGCCAAAGAAAGCCCTCTCCTTTGGCCAAAGCCTCAAACTTGCTCTGCAAGCTGAAGATCCCGCACCTGTTTCGACACAGCGTGTACTGGGTTATAAGAGGCCTATGACAGAGAAATGCCTAATCAACGTCGACAACGCTGCTGCTAAGGCTTTGAAACAAGCCAAGAAAAACGCCGCTCGAAGACGAAGAAGATCCATCCGACGAGCACATCTCCGAGAAAATCAATCATTGGTCCAATGCAAGGATTGCATCTCTGAAGCTCTACCGAAGCATTGCGTTCATACTCCAGAATGCACACTTCGAGGTAATGAATCCAAATATGAACCTCGGGTGATTCAACTTAAACGCGACCATCAGTGGTGTGTTGTCCAATCAAAACACTGCCCTGCTAAGGGAAAACAGACGGCTCATGAGTGCGTCCAAACAAAACAAGACCTCGAGGGGTCTGTTTCATCGACTAAACGCAGGCCAAGGCCTGGTGTTTATAAATCACAACGCGACCCTCGCACTTCGCTTCCCGAGTACGATGTGGTCCGCCAAGTTAAAAAGAATCGAAGTGGACTCAAGATTCACGTCCACCAAGAATCAGTCTTGCCCCTTCAGAAACAGAGGGTCCTATCTCCAATGAAAAGTCAATCTCAAAGCCCTGACTTGCGAGAATTACTCTCTAGAAGAAAACCAATACAACAGGCGAATCATTCCTGTCATTGTGAGAGGATTATTTCAGCAGCCCTCTCCGAGTGCCAATGTTGCGCACCTGAACCCCGACAATCGGTGTTCGACAAATTGGCGGATGTCGTAAGACCTACCAAGAGACGACGCCGTCATAAGAAGAAAGATTCTGAAGCCGAATACCCTCAGGTCACCATCAACATGACCAGCAGAGGAAAGGCCCCGTGTCCTAGTTCTGATGAATCAGAAAGAAGCCATTCCCCGACTGTTCGGGAAATCTGTGATGAGTTCGAAGGAGTATATCGACATACTCGGTCACGGACCGGAGCTATACGACCGGTTAATTATCAAAGGTTAGCCAAAGGGATTACGACGAGTGATGAACATTCAGCAATTGCCGATTCTCAATCTTCAAGCTCTGTTGTCGCACGTGAGGTCTCTGCTTACACAACAGGGAACCCCGAGGACATAGCCAAAAGAGTGGATGAACATCATGCCATGCTCCAGGCGCAACAGGAGACACTTCTCCAATTGAAGGATATGCTAGCCCAATTTCTCTCGGAAAAAGGGAAAAAACCCGAGTCTTCCCGGAGGACTATGTCAAAAGGAAAGCAGAAGGCGCACGAACATTCAGATCGTGAGACTCACAACTTTGATTCTTCTTCCGACAATGAGAAGGAGATGGAAAAAGAGCTATATCCTCAGTCAACCAAAGTGGATGAGCTAGAAGCTCGCCTTAACGCAATGGCCAACAGAAGCGAGCTTCGCGAGGAAGGAGTGATACGGCCTTACCCTGCAGAATGGGATACAACTCCCTATCCGCCAAAGTTTAAAGCTCCAACGCTACAACCTTTTGACGGTACAGGGTCACCAAATCAGCATATATACTACTTCAAGTCTCAGACTGGAGATGTGGTAGCAAATGATGCCATCTTAACGCGCTTGCTCATCGGCACTCTTAAAGGAGTGGCCTTTGAATGGTTTATGAAACTGCCTGCTGGATCTATCCAGAAATGGGTAGATCTGGAAAGGCTTTTCTTGGCCAGATTCTTCGAAGATGACACAGAGGTCTCGGTCCCTACCCTTCTCGCCACAAAGCAAAAGAAGGGAGAATCTATTAAGGCCTATGTGGAAAGGTTCCACAGCATGGCATTGCGATGCCCATCATGTATGACTCAATCAACCCTAGTTGAAACTTGCAGGCACAACCTGCAGACCCAGCTCCTCGCTCAGATGGGAGTAGCAGAATGTCGCTCCTGGAGACAGTTAGTTTCACATGGGGAGCAAGCTGAAGAGATTGTAGCTCGGATCAAAGCTGAAGAAGAGCCACAACCCAAGCCGCAGCAGCAACGCAATCAGAACAATGCCCAACGGTCTAAGGGAAAAGAGACTTTAGCAGCCGACTACACGCAAGTACCACCGCCTACTAAGCAAGGCAAAACACCCAATCAGCAAAGAGCGCCCAAGCAGTATTCGTTCAAAGAAGAGCATGTGGACACTCTGTTCCAACTACTTCGGAAGAACAATAAATTGCAGCTCCCTGAAATCAGAAAACCAGATGAAGCAGGAAAGGTAAATGACCCCAAATACTGTCGATATCATAGGTTCTTGGGACATCCTACCCGAAAGTGTTATGTCTTCAAAGACATCTTGCAAAATTTGGTGAACGCTAATGTACTCACCCTGAAACCGGAGCAAAAGACTGTAACCACTAACCTGATTGCGGTCCAGTTCGGTGATTTCCCCCCTATAGCTGCTGCAGATGGTGTTATTCCCGTCCATAAAGGGGAGATGCACTTGAAAAACACCGACTTATACAACTAGAAGGGCAGGGGGTTAGTACCCCTCACTATTCCAAAGGGAGAGATCATGTGGGTTCATCCGGACCTAATTGAAGATCAGCAATGGACGAACACTGCATTCAAGCAGAAAAGAAGCAAGGCTAAGTCATCCAACTTGATTAGCCCCTCTGTTAATGAGAATAATGACCATCTCAAACCTCTCACCGACTCAGAAGAAGAGAGGATCGTCCTAGCAGCATACCCAGAGGGTAACCCCGGTACTCGTTCAGGGAAAGCTTATTTGAGGAACTATGACCAGAACGCTCAAGAAGCTGAAGAACAACCCCAAGACGCTGGGGGTTCTGTGCCAAAGAAGCCGGTTGATAAAGGGAAGCAAAGAGATCTTCGGTTCAACAAAAATCTTCACCAAGATTTTTGCGAAACAAGCGCCCCTTATCAATTTAATGTAATGGCGCAACTAGCCAACATACCTGCCAGGATCACCCTTTACGAGCTCTTGAAGTTGTCCAAAACTACCAGAGAAGCTCTAATTGAAGCCTTGAAGAACACGGAGAGCTTCATCACTCAAGTTGCTCCAATTCCTGAAGCGTCTGAAGATCAGTCCTGTCTGCAGTGTTTACAAGCAGCCAGAAGCCTACCTTGCATATCATTCACTCAGGAAGATATGCAGGTGAAACATAAACATGATAGACCCCTGTACTACACAGGATACATCGGGTAATCAGAGATCAGCCGTGTTCAGGTCGACCCAGGCTCGGCACTTAGCATCATGCCGTACAGAGTTATGCAAGTTTTAGGGATTCCCTTACACCGGTTGCATGCCACCCAAACCACCATCTTCGGATTTAATGCTAACAGTAATCGGCCTATGGGAAAGATCAAGCTCAGATGTCAAATCGAAGATCTCAGGTCAGAAGTGGCTTGTTACATCATAGATGCGGACACGTCCTACAATCTGTTATTAGGACGACCATGGATTCACGCAAATCGCGTTGTCCCATCCACATTGCATCAAGTCATAAAGTATGTCAATGATGAAGACGAAGTTCGAACCCTGATTGCGGAGAAATACCCCTTCAAGGGAGTGGAAAACTTCCACACTGATTCAGTCTTCTACTCAGAGTCACAAGAGGAAGAAGACATCGACAGCGGTAATGAGGCAGATGTCGAACCAGACCCGGAAGGGAATTGTCCATGGGAGCTGAACTTTAATGTAATTGGTCCAGTCGAGAACAATAATAATGTCCCGAGTGAGGGCGAGTGGTGCATTAATGAAGATTTTATTTTGGCGTATTTGTCGGATGAATCTTTTAAAGTTGGACAAATAGAGCATGATCATAATGCAGGTACTAGCTCGTGGCATACATTGCGTGAAGAAGCATGCCTCACATTGCTAATTAAGTCTTACTTCACTTCCGATGAAGAAGTAGAAGATGCACAAAAGGCTTTCTTCGAAGTCCCGTCTAAAAAGAAAGGGCAAAAGCCAATCAGTCTTGGTAAAGTCAAACTCACACCACTCCGACGGGAAAGTTCAGAAGAAGATGGAGTTCCTCAATTTCATTACCATGAACCCAATTCTATACACTTAATGAAACGAATGGGGTATAACTTTAATGAAAAGCATGGTTTAAACTTCGGGAAAGGAAGTCGAACACCGATTCGAATGTCTCTCACCCCTGAAGGAAAACCTCCGGACTACTATCAAAAAACCGGAAGAGGCGTAGGTTATGTCACGACGCCGTCAGCCTCGGAAAATGAAATCAGTAACTACCTACGTCACAACCATTCATCCGGAACATCTTCATATGAGTCTGACGTCAGTGTTGGGCCTTTCTTCAAAAGCCTAACTGTGAACATGGTTTCAACTGGTCATCCAGACGAGGACGCAGGGGGTAATGAAGGATTAATCGAATCAACTGATGACCCTTGCATTAAACGCCTCAACATCTTGTGGGATATGTGCTTTGAACAGCGTGAACCACCCACTGAAGATAAAGTGATCCAGGTCAACATGGGAGATGAATCTAACCCTAAGCCTATCTTCATAGCTAAAGACTTATCATCATCCGAAAAAAGAAGATCTTATATCTCTCATCCGAGAATATATAGATGTCTTTGCTTGGAATTATGAAGACATGCCTGGTCTTGACCCAAAAGTGGCCATGCATCGTCTCAACATCGATCCGGATGTCAAGCCTGTTAAACAACAGCAACGCTGATTTCGTCCAGAGATCATGGAATCAATTGAGTCAGAAGTTAAAAAGATCATAGACTCAGGTTTTGTTAGGGAAGAACAACACCCCGACTGGTGTAGGCGTATAAAATTGCCTATAGGTCCCTTAGCACAGCTCGACGCCGATTTAACAAACGGACCAGCCCAAGAAAAACGGTAAGGTCCGGATATGCATCGACTTTCGCGATCTTAACGCAGCTTGTCCAAAAGACGAGTTTTCGTTTCCTATCACCGACGTCATGATCGATAACACCTGTGGATATGAAAGGATGTCTTTCATGGACGGGTTTTCCGGGTACAATCAGATCAAGATGCACCCAGAAGACGAAAAGCATACCGCTTTTAGAACACCACTGGGGGTATATTGTTATACAGTTATGCCATTCGGCCTAAAAAACACGGGTGCAACTTATCAACGTGCAATGAATGCCATCTTTCACGAGCACCTACGTAAGAAGATCGAGTGCTATGTTGACGATATAGCAGTAAAAAGTCAACACAAAGGTGATCATCTTACAGACTTGAAGACAATGTTTGATATCATGTGAGCACATCAATTGAAGATGAACCCGACAAAATCATTCCTCGAGGTATCAAGCGGAAAATTCCTGGGATTTATCGTTACCTCCAAGGGAATCTCTCTTGACCCGGAAAAAGTGCGTGCTATCCAAGACATGCCACCGCCTAAGAATCTCAAAGAGCTCAGGGGTTTGCAAGGGAGATTGGCCTATATTCGTAGATTTATATCAAATCATTCAGGACGTTGTCAACCTTTTTCCAAGCTCATGAAGAAAGGAGTGTCCTTTGTCTGGGATAGAGAATGTCAAAAAGCATTCGAGGAGATTAAGGCGTACCTTACTCAACCGCCGGTTCTTGTAGCCCCAAAATCAGGGAAGCCATTCCTGTTATATGTGAGAGCCATGGAATATTCTCTTGGAGCTCTGTTAGCCCAGAATAATGATCAGGGTCAAGAGCAAGCCATCTAATACCTAAGCAGGACTATGATAGGAGCCGAACACCGATACAATCTAGTTGAAAAAGAATGTCTCGCTTTGGTATTCGCGGTTCAAAAAATGCGACATTACCTAGTGGGACAGACAATTCACGTCATCTCTAAGGTGAATCCTTTGAGAGTTTTGATGATGAAACCATCATCTCTAAATTGCCGGCTCGCAAAGTGGGCCATTCTCTTGTCACAATATGATATGCGGTTTATGCCCCAAAAGGCAGTAAAGGGTTAAGCATTGGCAGATTTCTTAGCTGATCACCCGGTGCCAGGGACATCTAAATTGTATGAAGATTTGCCTGATGAAGTCGCTGAAACTTACGTTACTCAAGAAACCACACAGGTGTGGAAATTATTCTTTGACGGTGCATCTAGAGCAAACCCTCACGGAGCAATCACTGCAGGAGTGGGGGTCGTACTCGTTTCTCCGAACAGTCACGTAATCCCAAGGGGGTTCTCCCTAATCGAACCCTGCACCAACAATGTAGCCGAGTATAATGCTCTGCTATTAGGAATGCAATTTGCCGAAGAACTTAATGTTCAGCACCTCGAAGCTTACGGTGACTCTCAGATCATCGTTAATCAAGTCCTAGGGGAATACAAAGTACGGCATGAGCATCTCATCCCGTATCATATCGCAGTGCTAAAGCAAGCTAAGAAGTTTAAAGGTTTCTTTATCGAATACATTCCACGAGTTCAAAATGCTTATGCAGACGCTTTAGCTTCGCTGGCGACTTCATTAGCGCTTCCTCCAGGGGCTGAAACTACAATCTCGGTTACAGGACGCGAGCTATACTGTTTTAAGATACCTATGGAGGAAAGCTCCGATGAGACGACGACAGGGGAAGTCTGTACAACCTCGATGGAGTTTGAAGCTAGAGATTGGCGATTCCCATATATCGACTATGCCATATACGGAATATTGCCTGATGACCCTAAGGAAGCGGCCACTATCAAACGAAATGCCCTCCAGTTCTATTATGATACGGTTTCTCAAACCTTATACCGTAAATCACATGACGGAGTTTTGCTTCGATGTCTTTCCCGGAAAGAAGCGAAAGAGGCCCTCAAAGAAGCTCACGACGGAATATGCGGGGCTCATCAGCCCGGAGCTAAATTAGGAGATCGGCTTCGACGAATCAGCTATTATTGGTTAAAGATGTTTTCAGACGCAGTCGACTACGCTAGACACTGTCATGCATGCCAAATTCATGGGGACTTTATCCATCAAGCGCTGGGTAATCTGCATCCTACATCCGCAACTTGGCCATTTGAAATGTGGGGCATGAATGTTGTAGGACCAATTTCTCCTCCAACCTCCAAAGGACACCGGTTCATTTTGGCCGTAACCGACTATTTCTCCAAGTGTGCGGAGGCAATCCTGCTAAAAGAAGTCAAGACTTCAAATGTGATCAAGTTCATTAAACATCACGTCATCTATCGTTTTGGAGTCCCAAGACGAATAGTTCATGACAACGGGACACAGTTTGTTAGTTTTGGATTTCAGCGGTTCTGTGATAAATTTCGCATCCAAAGTGTTGCATCCACGACATATTATCCGCCAGCGAATGGTCTTGCAGAAGCTTTTAACAGAACCATTGTGAAGCTCCTCAAAAAGTTTGTCTCTAAGAGCCGACGAGATTGGGACGAAAGACTCGGCGAATGTTTGTGGGCCTACCGCACAACAGTGAGGACCCCTACAAGAGCTATGCCATTCTCTTTGGTATATGGCTGTGAAGCCGTGTTGCCATTAGAAATCCAAATCCCTTCCTTAAGAGTCGCTATCACAACCGGACTAACGGAGGAAGAGAAACATCAACGACGCTTGCAAGAGCTCGAAGCTTTAGACGACAAAAGACTTCAAGCTCAGCAACAGATTGAACTATATCAAGCCCGCATTTCTAAAGCCTACAACAAAAAGGTTAAGGAATGGATTTTCAAGAAAGGTGATTTGGTTCTGGCTAATCGACGACCCATGGTGATGACTCATAAAACCAAACGGAAGTTTAATCCCAAATGGGAAGGGCCTTTTATCGTTGAGACAGTCTATTCCAACGGAGCTTACCGTCTCATCAACAAGAAAGGTGACAGACTTATGATGCCAATTAACGGGAAATTTCTTAAGAAATATTACCCATAATTTGCAAGTCCCTTGAGCTTAGCTGGGGGTTGCTCATCAAATATTTGTATGAATAGATAATTCTCCTACTTTGTATGTCGTCAAGTTAACACTACACCTCTGACGATTTAAGTTGTCGAGAAGTATTATAATAAAGAAAATTTCCTAAGTTGTTGGATTGATTTAATGAGAAAGTCTGAGCAACCTAAGATGTGTCTAGCTTCCCCGAACGCAAGTCCTATAACTGCGTTTCAAGTCTCTCAAACGCAAGTCTTAATCCTGCGTTCTTGGTTCCTATAAAGAGGGAGGTCCACACAGAATATCAACTACAACGGGGAAACTTCCAGAGATTACCCAAACAACAACAAAGGGGATCCTCAACAAGTTGGAGTGCGTCAGACTTCTATGAACGCAACTCAAATCTCAGAGCTGCGTTCAGATCTATTTGAACGCAAAGTCAGAACCATGCGTCTTTGATAAAGCCTGCGTTCAGTCCTCTTGAACACAAGTCCTATGGCTGCATTCAAAACATGTCTACAGCTGCGTTTCAAGTCCTACAGCTGCAGAACCTAACACTGTGTTCGCACCAACGAACGCACAACATGATCATTTCAACTTCCAGAAGATGTCCTCAATGGGCATGCGTTCAAATCATACGAACACAAAGGAATAATTTGCAGAAGTTCCAATATCACAACAAGACTGCAACATCCCAGACAAACACAGAAAAATGCAAGAAAAACAGCAGCAGTTCATTTCATGCAGATAATAAGTGTTTGAGGAAGTAGCATAGAGTTATTACAAAATCAAAAGTAAGAGTTGTTGGGGTTTAACATAGGCAAAAGTAATAATTGTTGCGGAAATAACAAAAGTTATTACAAGCCAAAAATCATTATAAAAGTCTTCAAAGAGAAAAAGATGCGAGGCGGGCTTTAGCCTTGGCTATACGCTCAGAATGCTTAGCGTGAACCTCTGCTTCAGCCCTCATCCTTAACTCTTCAGCAGTGGCAGTAGCAGCACCAGGCCCTGAACGCAAGACTTGAAGAGCCTCCTCTATCTCAGGCTTCAAATCAGCAGTCTGCAATTTCCCCAAGCTTTCCACAGTACCTGAGAAGAAATAAATTTTCTCGCCACAGTGATAAGCCCAGCTACGGTTGATGCGTTTAAGTAAGCGCATCACCTCAAAGAATGAGTCCTGGAATTCTAAGAATGGGGCCCATCCTTGCTCAGAAATAAGGTATGCTTGCTTCACCATGTTCTCTAGAAGCTCAGTGAGGAAGTTCACACTTTCGAAATCTGGAGTAAAGGCCTTTCCAGGGGGAACCATAGCGAGGGGAGTAATCAAAGGAATGTCTCCTTGGGGCAGTTCTTCTTCATCATCAAATAGGATGAGGGGATCAGTAGCAGAAGTCCCACCTTGCAGACAAGCCAAAAGCAAAGTCAGAAATGCAGATAAATGCAAACGCAGTGATCTAAGCATGCGTCAAGATCAGTCTGAACGCAAGGAAGCTAAACCTGCGTTGAATAGCTATGAACGCAAGGTTTCCTCCTGCGTTCAGGATTAAGGGATCAACCCTTCAACTTATCAATAAACACAGAAGTTTTCTTTCACATTCAAGATCAAAGAACACATGAATGATTGTTCGTATCTAAAACGAACAAATCTTATCAACAAACACAGAAATTTCTCCGTGTGTTCAACGTCAAGGGTTTGATTCGTCACCATTACAATGGACACAAGAAGTTCTTTCAGTCAAGAAGATGAACAGTTTTCATCAAGAGAAATGCAAACTCTGTGCACATTCAAGATTGAAATGACGAATTCTATTCGTCATCATCAACCAGAACTCATCTAGAGAGTTTCAAGAAAACCCATTGATGAAGAATGGCTGAAACGAAAAAGACAGCGAGACTTACCTCGAAGACCAGGCATGGGAGGCGTCGACGTCGGCCTGGAAGAAGACCCGAAAACCTCCTCTGACGGTGAGGTAGGGTGCACCAGATGGTCGTCATCGCTCGAGCGAGATCTCTTGGGGGCCATCGCTGGAAGATGAAACGGAACAGCTGAACAGTTTTTGGAATTAACAAGAAGAAACTCGTTTCTAATTTCAAGAAGGAAGCCTAAGCGATTAAGGTCCTTGACAAGACCGATCAAGGCTATTTATATATATAATTACTGTGGGTAGTATAGAGTTCCAAGACTCCCGCCCAAAGGAGGTCTCTTCGTCATCATTACAGCCGTTTCAGCTTCCTATCAGACGCGGGTCAAAATCCTACGTCCATAAAGGTAGACCAAACGTAACGGTTTAGAGATGCGTTCTTTCAAAAATACGCAGCTCAATTCAAGAGCATGAACGCAGGGGGTACCCCTATTCCTAAAATCAGATGTTTGGAAAATATGCTGCTTGAGATGGGTTTTATTTTCCACAGAATTTGAACCCTACCTTCCTCAAAGTTGCTCCGATCGCAACACTTCTAACTTATCGACTCTCGTCAATAGAGCGATAAGTCCTCAAAGTTGCTCCAATCGCAACACTTCTAACTTATCGACTCTCGTCAATAGAGCGATAAGTCCTCAAAGTTGCTCTGATCGCAACACTTCTAACTTATCGACTTTCGTCAATAGAGCGATAAGTCCTCAAAGTTGCTCCAAACGCAACACTTCTAACTTATCGACTCTCGTCAATAGAGCGATAAGTCCTCAAAGTTGCTCCGATCGCAACACTTCTAACTTATCGACTCTTGTCAATAGAGCGATAAGTCCTCAAAGTTGCTCCAAACGCAACACTTCTAACTTATCGACTCTCGTCAATAGAGCGATAAGTCCTCAAAGTTGCTCCGATCGCAACACTTCTAACTTATCGACTCTCGTCAATAGAGCGATAAGTCCTCAAAGTTACTCCGATCGCAACACTTCTACCTTATCGACTCTCATCAATAGAGCGATAAGTCCTCAAAGTTGCTCCGATCGCAACACTTCTAACTTATCGACTCTCGTCAATAGAGCGATAAGTCCTCAAAGTTGCTCCGATCACAATAATTCTACCTTATCGACTCTCGTCAATAGAGCGATAAGTCCTCAAAGTTGCACCAAATGCAACACTTCTACCTTATCGACTCTCATCAATAGAGCGATAAGTCCTCAAAATTGCACCAATCACAACACCTTCCACTTGTCGACTCTTAACAATAGAGCGACGAGACTACAAAGTATGCCACGTTAATATTACATTCTTGGCACTTATAGGATTCTTCCAGTATTTAAGGCAAAAACATAATACAAGAAGAATAAATAGTTGTTGTCGCAATATTAAACTGGTATTTCATTGTTCCATGTTAAAACATGATATGAAAAAGAAACAATGAAAAGCCAAAAGGCAGCACTACCTTTATTAAAAAAAAAACAAGGTGACCTAAGATAAGTGTTGTTCCTACCAAAAGAACGATACAAAAACAGGCTCGTCAATTCATCAGATTAAATGAAGCTAGTTGAGACTTAATGTCAGAAAGTTTTTCTTCATGGTCGGCCCGAACCAGTATCTCGGCCCGTTTCCGAAGCTCGTCCTCGCTAGACAGCATAGCTGCCACCTCCTTCTTGGCCTCCTCCAGGGCATTAGCTTTTGCGCGGTAATTCACCAGAGAAGTAGCACTTTTGACGTTGAGGTCAGTGACGATGACTTCTTCTCGTTTGAACTGAGCATTCATCCTAGCCAACTCTACTTCAGCAGCAATGATCTTCTCTCGCAAATTCTCCAAAGAAGTGTTGGAGAGTGCTAGCTCAACTTGTTTTTGAGTATGCAGTTGTTGCAGATGTTACACCTCAGCCTCTTGCTCTGCTATATGACGTCGAGCGGCTTCATACTTATTGAGTTCTTCGGCTCGAATATCCTCAAAAGTAGATGCAATCTGCGCTTGGATATCAGCGCGACCCAAAGCCTCCAAGAATCTGAGTTGTCCCTCTAGACGTGAGACGGCTTCGGAGCAGCGCTGAACAACGTCGACGTCACCTACGAGCTTGAGGTTGTTCAAACTGTTCGTGAGCATGGGCTTGAAGGTATCAAAAGTATCTCGTCCGGCTAGCACAACCTTAATTATTTTCTTGGTAAACCCTCCCAAGTAGTCAAGGGAAATCCTGACAAAATCTGGTATGTCTGTGGGGTTTGAAATGGCGATAGGAGACGGCATAGAAACTTCTGAAGATGCTAAACCAAGTAAAAGACCAGTAGGTGATTTCGGTGTAGTGGCTTGGGAAGGAGTGCCAATATTCAGCTGAGATGGACTCGATTGCAAAGCCATCAGTTCCCCCATTTGAGATGACCTTGGCACATCTACAACTTCTGTAGAAGCTAAAGAAATTGTCAATAATGTCGTCGGTGGGAGAACCGCCGTTGAGGTCTCCAAGCGAGGTGGCTCTGACACCTGAACAGGTGGTAGCATAAGTTGTTGTGTCGAAGGAGGGGTGACAGTACTCACCTCATGTATCATAGGATCTGCATGAGAAAATCGTTTAAATACAGGTTAAAGATTAGTCGAGTCGAAACAAACGACACTTACCAGTAAAAGGTAGGGGAATGTAGGGTGACGCTTTGTCGGAGAAGGATGGTGGAGGAATATTCCAATCATCGGGATCATCGCTGTCCTCACCCAGGCTGTCATTATTCCCTTCATTGCCACTTCGGTTACCATCATCATATGTGGCATCCGCACCATCGCTATGAGCCATAGGTTCCTCTCCGCCCCCGGAGGGAATGCTGGCGCATCTTCGGCAACAGTAGGCTTTGCTATGATTCCAGTAGTGGGGCTAGGCTTGGCGCATCTTCGGCAACAGTAGGCTTTGCTATGATTCCAGTAGTGGGGCTAGGCTGTGAGTCGCCTACAATTGGTAATAACACAGAAGTGGAAGGAGACTTGTCCGTGGCTGAGCCTTGCTGGGCAGCCTCTGCAGGTTCTGGGACATAGGATATGTCTTCTGCAACATGAGAGGCAGTAGAGGCTGTATCATGAAGCGTGTCTTCGGGAACTAACTCTGCGCCCCCTGCAAAAGATTCATCTCCACACTCTTCTTCATGTAATGAATGAGCAGAAGAATCATGGCCTCCTAAAGCAGGATCAACTGAGGGGAGACCAGGCTGAGGCGAGAGTTCCATAGTAGTTGATTCTTGTTCTTCATCTTCGGTACACCATGCTTTCTGAGCATCCGTCATAAGTTTGGGAGTAGGGGGTTCGAGCGTTAACTTCCGACGAGCTCTTTTGTCATACTTGGCCTCTTCGACCGGCCCTAGCGCCCTCTTTCCAGTGGTACTCTTACTCCGAGTCTGAACTCTTGAAGGTTCTACCTCGCGAGTATCCGGCATCCTGATCTCTTCCTGAATTGGCTCTGGTGATTGTTGCCGTTCGTCCTCTGGAATCGACTTCTCATATGATAAATATTCGCTAGCACCACGGGCGCAGAACCTTTTGGCACTCTTCTTTGAAGCATACCATTTGCGGATGGCCTTCAAACAAGAAGTATTCATATTGTAAGCTGAAATCTGAGAAGCGGCCTGGTACCAGGTACAGAAGCTCAGAGAGGTACGTGTAGTCGGAATTTTGCTCCGGTACAACCAGCTACTGAGTAGTACCAAGCTCTTGCTCCTTCATACACATTACCTGTGTATGCAAGAGTAGGGTTTGGGTTCCCAACATAGAGCTGATCATAGCCAAATTGCCGAGAAAAGCGATAAGGCTGATAAGGTTCAATAAAACATTTCCTCCCTTGTCGAAAAATAAGATAGCCCGGACGAATGTTTATGAGCCACCAAAAGGTACCCCTGCTAAGCATGGTGAAAGAATTCGGTCCCGGAGTGTCTTGATGAAGTTCTCCATACGCGCCGCCCTCGAAAGTGGGAAACTTGCAAGCAATCTCGTAATTATAATCCCGTCTCAATATTTCACGGAATTTAACTTGATACCATCCGGCCCATTCAGAGGTTTCTAATTGCTGAACAAGAGGAGTTGAAGTGCCACTTAATTCAGGAGTCGTCATTATCGGAGGACAGTGCAACATGAACCAAGATACCAAATAAATGTATGGCATCGATACTCGAGGGGTTGGGGTCTGAATGATAGTCTTCCCGTCGGAATCCACTTTCTTGACAGCAATAAACTCGGAAGATAGTTCCCGCAAACCACTTTGTAAGCAGCACACCATGGCTGAAAGAAGATTCAAGGGTCGTCCATAAGCCAATAGAACAGCGGGGTATAAGACCTCTACGGTAATAGCATCCACCGGTCTTGTGGGTACCACACAACGCTTCAACCAGAGAGTCAGAAAACCAGCGAACAAAGCCATGTCAGAGATAGGAACTTCTGCCTGATAGTGGAAGCTTTCGAACGTAGTAAACGCTGGGAAGACATCCTCCTCGGCCTCGCAAGTATATTGAGAGGTTGCGTCATTGATGCGTTCCATGATCTCCTCAAGAGTACTGGCGGCTAAGAGAGTCACATCGGCTTCTTTGTCCCATAGATCGCGGAAAAGATACTCCAACCACTGTCCTTGTTTTACACCACTTGCTCTTTTCCCGGTAATTTGCGCACATAACTGGAAATGGCACATCAATTCCTAGTAAGTGTCGTAGACTTCGGGAGCACCATTTTTCAGGATCTCTAATTCCCTGCTTCCGGGAACAAACTCCTCATAAGGCAATTCTCCAAAGGACAATCCAGAAATTTCAAACATTTCATGGAGAGCGAAACCCAGTTCACCAACTGGGGTGAAAAAGGTGCCGGTGTGAGGGTTGTAGAATTCCAGCATAGCGAAGAGTCCACTGTAATTCGGAGAAATGCCATATCGAGTGGCCATTATTGGAACTCTCAAATCCGAAATTCTCAAAGGTTCTTCTAGCTCCTCCAAGACGAAATTTATCATTTGGGCCCACCAGTCCGTCTCACTGGAGTGAACCCATGTAGGAGCCCTGAAATCCTGAGCAGGGAACTCTCCTTTGACAGAGATAAATTTTCTAATGAACACCTCCGCCAACTTAGCAGGCTCTCCGACAGGATGCTCTTTTTAGAATAAACCTGGCGTTAAAGCCATAAAATTATTGAAACCAGCCGGATGAGTACCCCGATGAGTGATGTGCCCCGTAGCAACACCGCCTTGGTCTTGAACAAGTTCCCAATTCATCGACCGCGGAATAGAAGCTTTCGCCCGCTCTTTGTGGGTGTCCTGGAATATTGGATACTCGAAGGCAAAACTAAAGATTGTATTCTTCACCGCACCTCCCGCATGACCGAAGTAGTAGTTGAACGAAAGCGGGTTGTTGGAGTAGCATACTGCAAAGAGAAAAGTTAGTCAGAAGAAGTCTCAGACCTGCGTCCAGATCATTTAATGCAGAGCCTTAACCTGCATCTAAATTCTTGAACGCAAGGTTTAGACCTGCGTTTGGATTCTCGAACACGGGGTCTTAACCTGCATCTAATTTTGAACGCAGGGTCTTAATCCACATCTAAAATTTTGAACGCAGAATCTTAACCTGCCTCCAAGAATTTAAACGAAGGGTCTGAACCTGCGTTGAAATTTTATGAACGATGGAGCTAGCCATGCGTTTTCTTGAAATTGATTACCAGCTCAGAATTATCTCTTGAGCTTAAATACAGATCGTCAATCAGGGGTCAGGGACGTGAGATCTATCAAACCAACTTCCAATGGTTCAATCTTACCATTAGTTGAAGAAACCAGCGACGAAGGCGTAGGGATTTGATCATCCCCGGAGGTTCTAGCCGAAGGAACATCCTGAGCTTGGGCGGTCTTCGATTTAGAAGCCATTTTCTTCTTGCGTCCCATGGCAACTGTGGCGAAGAAGACGAAGATGGGCGAAGTATTTAGGAACGGATCCTTTCCTCCGTTGAAGTGCTGGAGAAGATGAACAGTAGCACTGTTTAGAAATCGAGTAAAAAGGGGAAAAGTTGAGTGACCTTTTGATTTGAACTCAGTAACACATTTATAAACAGCTGTAGCTGTCAAATCGAAGCGGGATTTTAGGCAAAATCTCACCCGAAACGTGATTCTCGTGTTTTCAAAAAAGAGGGGTTTCAACTTCCGAACGCACCTTCACGTTTCAGCAGTCGAACACATGATTTGGACATGCGTTCTGGTGATCAACCTCCTATCACATAATTAACCCTTTTAAAGGGGTTAATATTCCAAGCAATAACCCCAGACAAGCTGATCGAGAAAGAAGATGAAGTAAATCCCTTCGAGGCCATCCTTCTAACTAAGCTGGGGATAAAGTCCTTCTCATACAGGCTCGTGGCTCTCTCCATCTATGACGTCAGATCTGTCTTAAACTCAGAAATGCCCAGCTCCCCTGAAGATGACAATCTTAGTCAAACAAGCTAAACCCCAGATCATTACAGATGAACCAAAAAAGAATAATGAAGTCAACGTTGATGCTCCACTCCATCTGCGATAAGATACATTTGATCAACAAAACTTTTGGATTCCAAAGTGTTTCGAAAATTCGTCCCAGTCAACCGCGAACTTTCGAAAACTTTGGAGGGTGTTCTGTAGGTTGTCTAAAAATAATAATAGATAGCTGATTCCCCATGAAACACCGATGATGGAAGTTATAATCTGACGACTTCCAGAAGGCTACAATTTGAAGATTTTCACATATCAAAGAGCTAAAGTAAAGATTACAAAACGACGATCTTTTGCAACGCTCTGACAGAAAGAGGTTACAAATCAACGATCTCTTCAAACCAAGACGTGGAAGTCCTCTCTACGTACCATCGTCAAGATACAATACCAACGCAGCTTCAACCGCTGCAGACATGAATGCATCTTCTTATGTGAGATGATTGATCTTGATGGCTGCGACAACAACATGACTAATATTATATTAGCAACTATTAGAGATGCTGATGAGCAGTGTAATGATATTCGACGCACTGAGGAGCACATGGTTAGCTGTTGTAAAGAAATCTTAGCGGAGATCGTGACCTGTAGTTGATAGAGCGTTATTAAGATGCCTCAATTGTCACAAATGGCCTGAATAAGACCTTTTTTACTGGTTATTAGTGTCATCCACATATAAAGACAGATAAGCTCGAACACAGCTCCATCACTGCCCAACGCAGCTTATCAACCGCTACCAAACACAGCTCATCAATCGCTGACAACGCAGCTCTATCGCCGCACGACGCAGCTCCATCGCTGCCTAACGCAGCTCATCAACCGCTGCCAAACGCAGCTCATCAATCGCTGACAATGCAGCTCTATCGCCACACGACGCAGCTCCATCGCTGCCCAACGCAGCTCATCAACCGTTGCCAAACGCAGCTCATCAATCGCTGACAACGCAGCTCTATCACCGCACAACGCAGCTCCATCGCTGCCCAACGCAGCTTATCAACCGCTGCCAAACGCAGCTCATCAATCGCTGACAACGCAGCTCATTAATCGCTGCCAACGCAGCTCTATCGCTGCACAACGCAGCTCGTCACAGCAGCTCTTTCCAATCACCGCCAGAACGCAAGTCAAGGTTCTGACTCATTCAAACGTGATCGTAACAACTTTGAAGCTGTTCTCTACCCACGATATAGGGAGTGGTTTACGTGGGTTGTTACACCCGATTAATGGGGGTAACTAAACCCCTATTTAAGCGCGGATTATGGGGGCAGTTACACCCCTAATCCCCCTATAAATATCAAAAAACTCAACAGAGTTAAGGATCAGATTTTTGATAATCAGATCGAGGGCTGGATTTTTGGAGATCGGATTTTGATCACTTGGAGAGGATCTTTCGATCAGATTTTCCAGAATCAGAAAAAGAGGATTGACTCATTACACTGTCTGGGGAATCAACAAACGGAGGAGCTCTAAACCGTCGATACTTGGCCTATTAACCGAATTGTTTTCGGTTTGAATAACTCTATTACTAGAGTTTGTTGCTTGTTCTGAATCACAAAACTAATCAAGAGTTATCAACCGGACAAGACTGTTGTTCCAGTGAGCATAGATATTCGGATCGTCAACGAGAAGCAAACTCGACGCAAGCATTCGAGGGAGGCATCTCATCGCTACCAAGAAGAACCCAGAATTAAACAAAGGAGAGAATCCAGATCATTCTCTTCTCTTTTGTAATCGGAAATCCAATTGTAATCGAGAGTTGAGAGAGTTGTAATCATTCTTTTTCTAAGCAGTTAGAGAGAATAAAATCAAATACAGTTCTTTCATTCATTTTTTTATTACAAATTTTCCACAAACAATGAGACATCATCACTTTTGGAAGATTAGTGTATACTCTATTTCTCATTTGGTAGATGATGATACATCTCTTGGATCATTAATGTGAGACATCAAGATATAGTATACAGGTGACTCATTAGTGAATGAGTTAACTGAACGACTCACTGAGAACATCTAGTTGGTAATTATACTTAATTGTCAAATAGAAGTTCTTAAGTGATATAGTAAAGAGTAGTCTCTTGACCTGAGGCATGAGCGTAATATCTTATATGTAAGTATAGGTGTACTTAGACTTGTAGGCGTATAAAACTGCCTATGGGTCCCTTAACACAGCTCGGCACGGTGATTCGACAAAACCAACGAACCATCGGGTGATGTATCTAAACACGAGCATTGGTCCACAACATCGAAGCTAAGTGAGATGCGACGAAGCAGATTAACGAAGCAACGAGGTTAACGAATCGCATGCAAACAACGGAATACATCCACTCGCATTCGGAATCAAGCTAACGGTTCGGTGAGTCAACGAGTCATCCAACTGTGGAATGGATTTGAACTCGAACTCCAAGGCGGATTTACTGCCAAATCGGGATCCGGACTGCCAAATCAGGATTCAGATCAACAAATTAAAGTCCAGATCAATAATGAAGTTCGAATAAACCACGAGACCGGAAAAACGGCAAAAACCAAACACCAAGTGGACTCGGCCAAAACCGAGCCACCAAAAGGTGGGGCTCGGTAGCCGAGCGCCACATTGTGGCTGCGGGTGGGCGCGAGGCGCAGCGCAAAAGGTGGCTCGGTGGGCCGAGGGCCCACCTTTTGGTGGCTCGGTGGCCGAGCGCACCCTTTGGTGGCTGCGGTGGGCGCGAGCCACCAAGGTGGCCGGCCACCTGTGCCAAGGCACAGTTCTGAGTGCCTATAAATAGGCTAGGGGGGCTCATTTGTGAAAGGTGGGAATTTTTGAAGGCGAAGCTCTGCTGAATTGAGATCTGAACCTTGGAGATTTCAAGACTTGCTCTTTCAGATCCGGTGCTCGGCGAGCATCCACGTCAAACAAGGCAGGAGTTCGAGAGAGATCGGATCTGAGATCTGCACGGTAATACTCCGGATCAAAACTTGGCTTTTGATCCCGAGAAGGCTACTATTTCCTTGGTGAAATAGTACCCCCGGCTATTATTTCCTTCGTGAAATAATACCCGTCATACCGTGTAGATCCGACCGGATCAAGATCGCGCGGTGGTCCACGGATTAACCCCGGCGTAGGCGAAGAACCCACAAAAACGAGAGACCGCAAAACATAATCTCGCGATTCGTTTAAGGAAAGTTGTAATTTTTATTTCTTTTCTTTTGATTTTGTTGTAACCGGATCTTATAAAAAGACTGGATCTTTGTAACCGAAAAACTGTTAACAAAGGAATCAATGGAATCAATGAAGAAAGCAATTTTTCCCGCGAACAATCTGGCGACCACAGTGGGAGCCACCGATCTCGCTGCCGAGATCGTCGCGTCGCAGCCGCGGATCTCAAACCCGATCGAGGAGGAGGTCGAGTATGAATTCAACCAGCAAAAGTTCGAGGAGTATCTGTCATCCTCGTCCGGATCCACCTACCCCCGCAAATCCAAGAAGTTCTCCTCCAGGAGAAAGGTTCGTTGGCACGAAGAAGTACAGAACGCCAACGAAGCTCTCGCCCCAACTGACGCCAAAGTTGCATCGGGTGAAGTTCCACCGACCTCCAACCAGGTCAAATCTGTTCTCGCCGATGCCTCCACCGTTGAGGGCGTTGTGACTCTCTCGAAGAGAGCCCGCCAGAGGTGACGTCAACGCCTGGCACGCCAACTCGCAAAAGCGATGGAGTCCATGGACGGAATCCGCTACAACGCGGATCTGAAGAACAAGAGAGGCAAACAGCCTCAACAAACGGTGAATGACAGCTCCTCCAAGCCGCCAACGAATGAATGGATCCGTGTCAAACGGAATCGTTCAACGCTTGATGAGCGCATTCGCAAGCGCCACGCACTGTCAGCGCAGGCACGGGCAAAGCCATTACCAACCCGCCAAGTATGGAGGCCGAAGTCTAAAGCGGCGATTCAAGCTAAGGCACAATTGTTGCATCCTTCAACGCAAATCCAGGCGAACCAAATGAAGTCGCCGGTAATTCCCATAGCTACTCCGGGAGACCACGCAGAATCATCCCGAAGAAAGAAGTCAGTTTTGGAGCGCCTCGGTCCAATTCCCGATGAAAGAAGCAGGGCGCCAGTTCAAGAACGTTTGGGCCCGATCAAGAAGCCCCGAATAACTCAACGCCGCCACCTTCGACATGACAAGGAGTTCAGGGCAGCTAGGCACACCAATTTGCGCATTGAAGACCAGGAGCCCGCTGAGAACTCACGCCCGCAAAGGCATGTTTCAAGGCACGTAACTTTTGAAAGCCCAAAGAAGGCAGTTCGTCCTCAGAAGGAAACATTATCGTCTGATGACGATAACGTTATACCTAAGAAGTCGTGCCCACACACGATAGGTTACTTCGACTGTCAAGCAGACGAGTTGTACTATCGTGATGGGAGTACGAGAAAAACCAGGAAGTGGAGTCCTCGAGAACAAGAAACTTAATGCCCCTGTTCCAAACTCATTCGGGCAGTATTATCTGAGTGTAACTGCATCAAGGCGGTCCCTAAAAGAGTTTCGGTTTTAGAAAGACTTAGTACCGAAACACCAAAACCAAGGCCTAGGCGTTTCCGACGAAGAACTCTGACTTTCAAACCGACAAGCTGTACTATCATGTCGATGGTACGAGGAAAACCAGGAAGAGGAGTCCTCGAGGACTAGAGACTCAATGCCCCTGTTCCAAACTCATTCGGGCAGTATTGTCGGAATGTAACTGCACCAATACAGTTCCTGAAAGAGTTTCGGTTTTTGAAAGGCTTAGTACCGAAACGTCAAAACCAAGGCCTAGGCGTTTCCGATGAAGGAGAGCGGTGGTTGAAGATGGGGAATTTCCGAGGGTCACCACCAATATGACCAGCAAAGGGACATCGGCACGGGATAATCTCAAGTCGATTCTGAAAGCACCCTAGCGTATAACCTGTCTGCAGTCCGGAACCATCAAACGAGCAACTTATGGTAGGGTTCGGACAAGACTACCTTCAGAAGATGAAGAATCTGATGCCGGCTCCGCGGTTGCATCAGATAATACGGTATCCAGCGAGGGACAACCCCGCGAAGCACTTATGATAAGTGTGGAACAAGTGGCCAAGATGCTCGAAGAAGCCATGGCTAAACAACACGAGAGCTTCAAGCACGAAATGCAGATGGCCATGCAGAGTATGAGAGAAATGTATGACTAGCAAATCCGAGCGCTGACAAATCAGCAAGGTGAGCCAAGTCGTCGTAACCAAATTGATCTGGAAGATGAGGACAAAGGTGCGAATGAACCTCACAATGCCAATAATCCTCCCGTCAATGCAGGGGGTGGTAACGAGAATGCTAGTGAAAACACGGGTGAAAGCTTGAAGATCAAAAACCTCGAGAGCAAAATCAATACATTGATTTTCGCTCAAGAGATGAAGAAAACATGCATTCCTTGTCCATACCCAAGAGAATGGGAATCGATCCCATATCCGGCGAAGTTCAATCTAATTAACTTCACGCCGTTTAATAGGATGAGTTAACCCACTCAGCATTTGATTTACTTCAAATCGCACCTAGGAGTCATCTCCGGTAATGAGCCTCTGATGGTACGGTCCTTCGTTGGTACTTTTCGTGGGGCCGCCTTCGATTGATATCGCCGCCTCAAGCCAGGAAGCGTGAATAGCTGGGATGACATGGAAACTAAGTTCCTTGCTAATTTCTTCGACGACACCGAGATATCCATTGGAACGTTGCTCGATGAGAAACAAAAAGATGGGGAGTTGGTTGACACCTTCGTCAAGAGGTTCCGGAACAAGGCGATGAACTGTCGAGACCCGATCACTGAGGAGTTCATCCTCCAGACTTACCACAACAACCTCGCGTTGGACGTGTTGGAAGCAATAGGGACAGTACCGTCCAAGACATGGAAGGATTTGATGGTCCAAGGAGAGCAAGCTGAGCGATTCCTCAGAAGGAAGAAGGCGGAAAGAGGCCAATAGGTGACGAATGCTCCGCAGCAGAATTTCGTCTCACGGGGGAAAGGTAAGGCACATGCTAATGCAGTTGATGCTAATCAAACTTTTCAATTGTAACCTCAGCAACAGCCGTAGCAACAAGCACCACAACAATCTCGGGGGCAATGGCAACAACGGCCTCAAAAGCAGAAATCTTCGGAGCCAAGATTTCCTAAGGTGTATTCCTTCAAAGATGACGAAGTTCCCGACATCTTTAAATACCTGTTGGAGAATAATAAAATCCAGCTGCCGGCGATCGTAGATCAAGAAGGGGCTAGCAAAGTGACGGATCTAAAGTATTGCGCATACCATAGAGCGGTCCATCACCCTACAAAGTCATGCTACCACCTCAAGGATAAAATCCAGGCATTAATTGATGTAGGCGTCATAACCCCGAAGCCATCCAAGATTGTTGGAGCGAATGCGGTTTCAATCAGCTTTGGATCGGTGCCCACAGCATGGTTTAAACCAGAACGCATTACCAAAGTAGGAATGAAGATAGTGAATGATGACCCACATGGACAGTGCCAAAAAGGACTTGTGCTACACACAGCCCCAAACGGCGAAATCCTCTGGGTTCATCCCGATCTAATTGAATATGATCAATGGACGACTTCCTCAACCAAAAAGGGTAAAGGCAAGTCCTGCAAGGCTACCTCCGCAATCTTTAAGGAGGATGGCGATGAAGCTCCTACTTTCCCGCTCTCCGAAAAAGAACAGTCTTCGCCACTAGAAGCGAAAATGGGTATCACTACAATTATCCGCCACCTAGTGATCAAGGGGTGACTAAACGGGGACCAACCAAAACTCTCACGGAGATGGGGGTGATTACGAGTCCTACACCGGGCAAAAAGGCTCGACGACAGCCGGTGAACAAATCGAAAGAGAAGAATCCCCAAGAGGTTCAGAATCCGAAGCAGTTTCGTTTTAATCGTCCGATTGGAAGAGACAAACCAGAAAGATCGAAAACTCCGCAAGTCTTCGATATAATGGCTCTACTAGCCAACATTCCAGCATGGATAATGTTGTACGAGTTGCTGCAGTTGTCCAAGGAAACCAGGGAGGCCTTGCAAGAAGCTTTGGCCAATTCAGAGGTGTTTCTGACTCAAATCAAGCCGGTGCCTGAAGAGCCAGAACCGTTGAGTCAACGCTGCAATATAGTGACTAAGAACCTTCCCTGTATTACTTTCACCAAAGAGGATATGCAGACGAAGAATTCGAACCACGATCGACTGCTATATTTCATCGGGTACATTGGCTCCAGCAAGGTCAACCGAATCCAAGTGGATCCGGGTTCCGCTGTGAGTATTATGCCACTTCGCTTGATGCATTTCCTTGGCATTCCAGTTAGTAAGTTAGCATCCGTAGGCACTGTTATCTATGGATTCAACACTAGCGGGTCGAGACCTTTGGGTAAGATCCGGGTAAAGTGTCAAATGGGAGATTTAAAGACAGAAGTCACATGTTATGTGATCGATGCCGAGACTTCATATAACTTACTATTGGGTCGGCCTTGGATCCATAGTAACGTTATAATCCCCTCAACTCTCCATCAGTGTTTGAAATATGTCGACACTGATAATAAAGTGAGGATGGTGGTCGTGGATAAGCAACCATTTAAAGAGTTTGAGAATTATTTCACTGATTCTCTCCTTTATGGTAATGGATCCGATACTAAATCATCGGCCCATGGCACAGACAACGGAGAAGAAGCTGATACCGAAGCCGGATTTGATTATAATGGAGGTTATGTTTTAAATGACATTGTACCCTTTGTAATCAACCTTGACGATGAACAATCCTCAGAGGGAAGTTGTAACTGGCAACTTGCCAATAATGAAATAAATAACGATTTAGAGTACCCCCTTTCTCTTGATCATGTGATAAAAGAATTGTATGATAATCCCGATTTATATTTGCTGCTTCGATCGTCCTATATAGCGAAGGAACGCCTCCAGCATTCTTTCAGAACAACCCTGGTCATCCCGACCAAAATAGGAGGTGAAAAAGAAGTGATTTACGATAAAGGAAAAAGCTCTCCATTACCAGATCATTTCTTAAGGGAAAATGAGAATGATGACAAGCCTGGTCGGCATTTATCTAAGTATAGCCCGGAAGCGCGCAAGCTCATGGAAAAGCAGGGATATAATTTCTCGGCATTTATCTAAGTATAGCCCGGAAGCGCGCAAGCTCATGGAAAAGCAGGGATATAATTTCACACTTGAAGAAGGTCTATACTTCGATCGAGGTCCTCGTATTCCACCCAAAGCGACATATGTACCCAAAGGGAAACCAGATGATTATTATAAATACAGACGAGGGTTAGGGTATGAATCTTCTTCAGAAGACGAATGTTGTTGGTTAATCAATAACCAATCATCTGAACAATGCAAAGATGGAAATTCATCAGATGCCTTGGAATGGGATTCCGATACAAGTCTGGGGGAAGCATTCAAAGCCCTAATGGTGAACATGGCTACAGCTGATCCGTCCACGATGGAGAACGACGATCAAATGTCAACTTGGGAAGACCCGTGGGTTCATCACTTGAACATGCAGTATGGTGATAGGTTTGAACAGAAAGAACCTCCCACTAAAGATAAAATAGTCCAAGTTAACATGGGTGACGAGTGTTTTCGGTGAAAGTCGTTGTTTTCATTGCTTTCGAAATCTGTTACAACTTCAAACGTTACAACAAGAATCGATAAAAAAGGTCGGTCTTTTTATAAGACCTCCTTGTGCAACAAAACAAAGATTACAACTTTTCGAAAATAAACACGAGATCCCGTTTTGGTGATTTCTCGCTTGCGTGGCAATTTTTTGATGCCTACAGATACCCCCTCCAAAGTGTTCCGGACTCGTTTCTTTTATAGAAGAGGCCGGAATACTTTGGATGTGATTGGTCTAGCCTTCAGTCGGCATAAGGACCTGTGGTTAGCTTCAACTCTTGACTCTTTCGATTTTCGATCTATTCGATGCTTTGACGAATAGCCGAGGTTCTTCCGGCGCTGCGTTTATCGCTTGGCCGTCGTCGGAGTCTTGAATTTGCAGCTGATGAATTGAGTTTGACTCGTGTCATTGGTGTTGACTTTGAACTACCTCCGTCACATCGTGTTGACTTAGGGTTTTGGATCACCGTGTGTTGACTTTTTGTCGCAACGCGTTGACCGGTGTTGACCTAGGGTTATGCGTTGACCGGCATTGACCCTCAGGGTTTTGAATTGTCGAACGTTGATTGGTGTGGATTTTCATCCTCGCACGTTGACTTTTGTTGCAACGCGTTGACTGGCGTTGACCTAGGGTTACGCGTTGACCGGCGTTGACCCTTAGGGTTTTGTACATCCACGAACGTTGTTTATACTCGTACGTTTGCTGGAGTATACACAGTTTAAGCTCTTAAGGTATTGGAGCATAGCGGTCCCAGGTGTCGGGGCTGCAGGACCAACTGTTAAAGCTGATTCATCTGCATGTGTGGATTTTATCCTAAAGTCGCAACGCGTTGACTGGCGTTGACCTAGGGTTACGCGTTGACCGGCGTTGACCCTTAGGGTTTTGAATCGTCGAACGTCGATTGGTGTGGATTTTCATCCTCGAACGTTGACTTTTGTCGCAACGCGTTGACTGGCGTTGACCTAGGGTTACGCGTTGACCGGCGTTGACCCTTAGGGTTTTGAATCGTCGAACGTTGATTGGTGTGGATTTTCATCCTCGAACGTTGACTTTTGTCGCAACGCGTTGACTGGCGTTGACCTAGGGTTACGCGTTGACCGGCGTCCACCCTTAGGTTTTTGAATCGTCAAACGTTGATTGGTGTGGATTTTCATCCTCGAAAGTTGACTTTTGTCGCAACGCGTTGACTGGCGTTGAACTAGGGTTACGCGTTGACCGGCGTTGACCCTTAGGGTTTTGTGCGTCGAATGTTGATTGGCGTTGATTTTCATTAAAACATCCAATAATCGACGAAAACGGGCGTATCCGGGTTTAAAACAGGCATATGGGGGCGAAACGGGACTCAAAACACCCGGGGGTGTCTCGCCCTTGGCCGAGACACCTTGGGGTGTCTCGGCCAAGGCCGAGACACCTTGGGGTGTCTCGGCCAAGGCCGAGACACCCCCCCCCTCTTGCTTTTTTTTCTTTTGTCTTTTTCCCTTTTTTGCTTGTTTCTCTTTTCCTTGTTTTGGTCTCCTTACTTCTTTTGTTTTCCCCCTTCTTTTCAAAATTCAAAAGAAAAACTCCCTCTTACTTAGCTCCCAAAACCGAACCCCCTCCCCTCTATTTCGGTTTTGAGGTTCTTCTTCCCCAAACTTCTTTCCTCCATTGAAGAACCCATCAATCTCCCTCCTCCATCTTCAAGCTCAAAGAAACTCTCCTTTGGTTTGGTAAGCTTCCTTTCACAATCCTCTTATTTTCTTGTAAAGATTGCATCTTTAGGCTTGTAGTAGGCTAGGGGTTGTGTATGCACCATACTTTGGGGTTCTTTGTGCAAAAGAGGTGAAATGGCCGAATTTTGGGGGGCTTATTTGCAAAAGGGGACTGAAATTTCGTGGGGGTTTATTTGCAAAAGTGGAACTGAAATTTCGAGTATTGGGTTTATGTCCACTTGATGAAGGGATGTGGGGGTGCTTTATGCAATAGGATTAAGGAGTTGTTTGAGGGGTTTATTTGCAAAACAGCCCCTAAACGTTTTGGAGGGGCTTATTTGCAAAAAGGGCTGTGAAATTGAGGCTGAAATCCAAGGGGTCTAAACCCCAAGCCCCTGATCAAATTTTGATAAATGCATGTGGAGACCAAATGCAAAATTTGTAGAGGGGCTTTTATGCAAGATTGGCTAAATTCTGCAAAAAGGGTTTATTTGCAAAATTTAACCAAAATGGTGGGGTACCGGGGGTGCTAAATGATCGGATATGACGATCATGACCCGAACCGGGTGTGTCCTTGACCTGAATTTTGGCCTTGAACACGGAGGGTATTTTGGGTATTTCACCAAAATTCACCGCGAAAATGACAATCATTGTTTCGCATGCACGAAATTTGTAGGTTTAACTAGACTTCAATTATGAAATCCTATTTATGTATAGGATTTTAATTAAAGTTCTCAATTTCCCTTTTAAATTTCGTGTATTCATATTTTAGATTGTACCTGACTTGTTGCTTTGCAGATTGGCAATGTCTCCGCGTCGATCTCGTCCCCGGAGGAGTCGTTCTCGTTCACAGCATAGTGAGGAGGAGGTTCCTACGACATCCTCTTCCGCGGCCTCATTCTTCGGGGGTGAGAATTTATGCCGATTTTTTTTTTCTTTTTGCATCCCTGATTGACCTCTTTGCGGGTCATGAAGGAAGAACCGATACCTCTCTCGCGGAGGGTAAGGTTTCAGACTTGTTTTGCTTAGCCAATTCAAGTCTTCGGTATATTGGGGCGATTTTGCGTCGTCCTACGCCTTATAGGTCGGTGTATGTCACCACGTTATTCCCGTGATGATGCATGCCGTTCTTCCGGTGTAGGACGCTCAAAATCGTCTCTCCAATTATTCCGTGAATGAGTCTATCATTTTTCTTATGAATTTTCTGACTCCACCCTTGTGCGTTATTGCAGTGGAATTCCCCTCGGGTAGTCTTCCTCCTCACGCCAACACCGGTTGTAGTCGGGGGGTCTTCTCTTCGGCTTCCCTTAGACAGGCTGTTAGCCCACTTCCTCGATTCGATAGAGGTCGCTCAGATGAATCTTGTCGCTTAGTACGGGAAGGAGGGCGCCACTGCTTGCGCCAGCTTATCACAGACGCCACCTTTACCGCTGATTCTACTTCCACTTAGGCTTTTCAGAAGCCGAGCTTCTTGTTCGGGGATCATGTTGAGGACCCCGCTATATTGACTCTTGAAGAGGAGCAC
>NC_033800.1:82073609-82143719 GCF_001876935.1 Asparagus officinalis
ACAACCGTAAAACAATTCATTTAATACCATATAACAATATCTTCTAAATTTTTGGGGTTTTACAACATATATATATATATATGTATGCATATGTATGTATGTAGGTATACATACATACATACATATATGTATGTATACATACATAATATACATATATACAACCGTAAAACAATTCATTTAATACCATATAACAATATCTTCTAAATTTTTGGGGTTTTACAACATATATATACAACCGTAAAACAATTCATTTAATACCATATAACAATATCTTCTAAATTTTTGGGGTTTTACAACATATATATATATATATGTATGCATATGTATGTATGTAGGTATACATACATACATACATATATGTATGTATACATACATAATATACATATATACATACATACACACACACATAATACATATACACACATACACACACACACACATACACACACACACACATGTGTGTGTGTGTGTGTGTGTGTACACATGTGTGTATACACACACACATGTATATATGTATATATATACATGTGTGTGTGTGTGTGTGTATATATGTACATGTATGTATATATATGTACATGTATGTATGTATGTGTGTGTGTGTGTGTGTGTGTGTAAAATCAATATGTGCAACTAAATCTTGTAGGAATTTTAGAATTGTGTGAAACTAGTTTGATTTCTTTTATTAATTGTTTATTGCTCTCTTTGTACTCAAAACGATGATGCTTAAAATAATCAATTAGAATACTAATGGGTTGCAGAAGAATTTGATAATCTATACTTATTTTGAGTGGCTTGATAGGTTATGTTTATGAATTCTCGAGTTATTATCTAGTTATTTTTCTTTTCATGAATAAAGTTTTACTTGGATGATAATTTAATAGGTTATGCTTTCCATAAGTGGTTTGATAGACTATGCTTAGTAAATCGAAAGTAAAATGTGATATCAAGAGAGTAGTTTATAAATCCTAAATAAAATTAACTAGTAGATTCAATTCTAGATTCCTATCTTTTCTACTTAATTTCCTCCATATTTTACTTGTTTTGATTTTTCTTTTTTTTATTATTTTATTTAGTATTGATTTTATTCTTTTCTGTTTTCTTCATTTCTCCTTCTTGTGTATTCTTTGTTTTCTTTTATTAGTTTATTCTCTTTCTCCCATTTCGTTCCTCCTTCATATTTATTCTTTGTTTTCTTTTATTTGTTCACTCTCTTTCTCCCCTATTATTCTAGTTTTTCTTTTATGTGCAAGTAATCACACACTCTACATCTCTTCACTTTAACTCATGTTTGTCCACACACATCTCTTGAGCCATTTTTAGGATTTTTCTGCCCACACCTTCCTCATGGGGTCAACATTATACTATACTATAACTTGATTTTGCACTTGCAATCTAGATACTATTTTCACAACACGTCAAGTTTTTGGCACCGTTGTCGGGGGAAGGTGTATGTAATTAGTGTTAGCCCTTATGTTTTGATGATGATTTACAACCATAATTATCGGTACTAATTGCTTGTTGAGTTATATTGTAGATAATATAAAAATCAAGCTTGTTAGTACCATATATGGAGGATTGGAAGAAATATGAGCTACAACGATGATATCTAAAGGAGGCGGAGGCAAAGTGATAAAGCAATGTTTATCAAGAACACTATATGCAATGAGAAGCTTCATCAACTCAAAAGCAATATCAAGACTCAGTTTATCAAGAACACTATATGCAATGAGAAGCTTCATCAACTCAAAAGCAATATCAAGACTCAAGAAATGTATTTCTATGTGAGGAGAAGCTTCATCAACTCAAAAGCAATATCAAGACTCAAGAAATGTATTTCTATGTGAGAGATATTTGCCATTTTTATTTTCTCTCTAGTGCTAAAATGTAGGTAAGTAGTTGTAGATTTCATTTGAAGCTATTGGGATATCACACACATATTTTCATATTCATATTTTTGATGATTTTGTCAAAACATGTATTTTCACAAATATGAGGATTTATTTGCAAATTCCTTTTCAAAACACTTTGGTTCTATGATTAAAAACATTTTACAAAGTTCTACAAATCTTAGAAATCTTTTGAGAGTTTTTTACAAATTTTCCAAAGTGTCAAAATCTATTTTTTTACCATATATCAGCATGTATCAGTTCACGGTCTACCGCCACGATCGACCGCACTAGGGTTTCAGTTCTAGAGCCAGGAGATATATAGTGCGATCGACCGTGACGGTTGACCAACTCAATTACAGAGAGCTCTGGACTTCCTGCGTTCGACCGCTACGGTCGTCCGAACTGATTACAAAAACTTTTGAGTTGCCCACGGTCAACCATCACGGTTGTCCGTAGACAAAATATAAACTTTTCGCCTGTTTTGAAAACCTGCACGGTCGATCGTAAAATTCTCACGGTCGACCGCCTATCACCGAACGGCTCTTTTTTGTACAGAATTAGAAATTTTGATTCACTGGATTTTGGAAGAATTGGTTGGGGTTTTGCTTGCTGTTTCTTTTCCCTATATAAACCCTCATATGCCAACCACCAGAATCATCCAAGCTCATTGCAAAATCCCTTGTGTTTAGTTTTGTGTTTTCAAAAGAGCTTAAAGCTTTCATTCTCATTTCTTACTGTTTCTAAGTTTACATCCTAAGCTTCAAATGTAATCTTTCTCCTTGCCATAGGGTTACTGTAAAGAGAGAGAGATTTTACATTATTTACTACTATTATGAACTTGATCTCGTGGAGATCAATTGTGTGGTTGTGAGATCTCGTGGAGATCATTGTGTAGAAAAAGTTCCGGCTTCCAAACCGGGTTGTGTAGTGAATTCTCCTCGAGAGTGGGGAGCGGGGATGTAAGTCGAGGGACCGAACCTCGTGAACACATCACGCGTCACTTGGATAACGATTTCTAAACTTCTCTCTTTTACTTTGGCTTTTTATTTTGTGGTGTATTGCATTGACTTAATTTTATTACACAATTATTGTCTTAAGACCCTAATCATCATCCTCTAGGGTCCAACAATTGGTATCAGAGCTTAGTCTCTATAGTTATTTTTGGTCTAACCACCTTAGAGGAAAGATCAAATGGAGGCTTCATTGAATGTGCATATGCTTGAGGGACAATCCACCACCAGCCCCCCACTTTTTACCGATAGCAATTTTGCCTATTGGAAAGCTAGAATGGGGATTTACATTTGTTGCATTGATCTTAACATCTTAGATATCATAGAGAAGAAATATGTAGAAAAGCCCAAGAGTAGTACCATGACCGATGGAGAAAGGAGAAGAAATATGTAGAAAAGCCCAAGAGTAGTACCATGACCGATGGAGAAAGACTCCAAGCTAATCTCAATGTGAAGGCCATGAATGCCTTAATTTGTGGTCTTACCCCCAATGAGTACAATAGGGTCTCCACGTGTGCAACCATACACGAAATTTGGGAGAAATTATGTATTACACATGAAGAAACCTCCCAAGTTAAGGAGTCCAAAATTAGTGGGCTTATGCATGACTATGAGTTATTTAAAATGCTTCCTAATGAATATGTTGATACTATATTTTCTCGCTTTACTAATATTATCAATGAATTGCATGGTCTTGACAAGAAATTGACTATCCAAGAGATGAACTACAAGATTCTTCGCTCATTGACTCCGGTGTGGAAGCCCAAAGCTACAGCCATAGAGGAAGCTCACGATCTTACTACTCTACCTATCGATGGCCTCATCGGCAAGCTTAAAGTTCCCGAGAAGAAGTTTAAACGGAAGGAGAAGGAGGAAGAGCCCCCATGGGAAATTGAGGAGCCATCCTAAAAGGTGAAGACCATTGCTCTCAAAGGAGCTATTGATGACTCCTCCTCTTCGGATAGTGAAGTCGACATTTCTAGTGAAGACCATTGCTCTCAAAGGAGCTATTGATGACTCCTCCTCTTCGGATAGTGAAGTCGACATTTCTAGAGAAGTGGCTCACCTCTCTAGAAGAATATTATGACTCCTCCTCTTCGGATAGTGAAGTCGACATTTCTAGAGAAGTGGCTCACCTCTCTAGAAGAATATTAAGACTAATAAAAATAAATAAGAATTTTAATAACCGATCTATAAGAAGTTTTCTTCACGTATAGGAAAATTCTTTGAATGCAACGAATCGGGTCATCTTGCCAAAGATTGCCCTAAGCTCAAAGAGAAATATTTGAAATACAAGAAGAAAAAAGCCATGTATGCCGGATGAGAGGAATCCGAACCAAGCGATTCGGATAGCGATGAAGAAGGGGCAAAGATTGCTCTTCATGATCCTAATATTTGCTTTATGGCTCAGGATCATAAAGATGGTAATATCTGATACTGAAAGTGAGTCTTTCTATATGCAATGTGATCTAGCAACTGTATTAGACGAGTTAAACTTTGAGTTTAAAAGAATGACAAAAGAATACTCTTCCTTTAAAATATTACATGCTTCTTGTGATTCCAAACTTGAGCAACTACAATCCTCACTTTCTCTAAAAGATGAATTGTTAGGGGATCTTGATTTTGAAAACAAACAATTGGGATCTAAAATTAAAAGGCTAGAAATTGAAAATTGTAGAATTAAACTCATTCATACATATTCTAGTCATCGTCGTTTTGAAAGAAATAGGTTTCATAGATCTTATGCTTCTACACACAAGAAAAATTTTGTGTGCACATATTGCATGAAATATGATCATATCTTCACTCATTGTAGGATTAGAAATAATAAAGATTATTATGGAATAACATGGGTACCCAAAGGTACCAAGTATACTAACACCCAAGGACCCAAGATTTGGGTACCTAAAGTTTATACGTCTTCATCTTATGTAGTAAACATCACGAACACGACGTAAAGAGATGTGGTATATTTATAATGGTTGCTTACATCATATAACGGGCAACAAAGAGCTATTCGCAACCCTATTAAGGATTGAAGGAGGTAACGTCTCCTTCGGTGACAGTGAGAAAGGTAAAATTATAGGTATTGGAAGTATTGGTAAGACACATTCTCCCGTAATAAAGGATGTTTATTTGGTTAGAGGCTTAAATCACAACCTTCTTAGTATTAGCCAATTAAGTGGTAAAGGTTTTGATATTTTTTTTTTAAACCAGATAAGTGCATTGTTAGTATAAATGATAAAATTATTTTTGTTGCTAATAGAAAATCTAATGTATATATTTTTGAGATGAATGAGCTAGTAGATCAACATGTTAAATGCCTTACGGCAGTTGATGAAAATCCTTGGATTTGGCATAAGAGGTTTGGTCACGCCAACATGGAGTTGATATCCAAGCTATCCAAAAAGAATCTTGTAAAAGGATTACCAAACTTACATTTTATCAAAGATATCGTTTGTGAAGATTGTGCTAAAGGTAAACAAACCAAGTGTATCTTCAAATCCATTAATGAGGTATCAACTTCTAAACCCTTGTAATTACTACATCTTGATCTCTTTGGTCCTATTCGTGTTACCTCTCTAGGAGGTAAACACTATGTTTTTGTTATCATTGATGATTTCTCTCGTTTTACATGGACAATCTTTCTTGCTAGTAAAGATAAATGTTTTGAAGAATTTTCTAATTTTTTTTCAAAAGAATTAAAAATGAAAAAGAGTTGAAAGTTGTTAAAATTAGAAGTGATCATGGTGGTGAATTTCAAAATACATTTTTAATAATTTTTATGCACATCGTGGTATAACTCATGTATTTTCCGCTCCAAGAATACCACAACAAAATGGTGTTGTTGAACGAAAAAATCGCACCATACAAGAGATGACATAAACAATGATAAATGCTTTTGATCTACCAAAATATTTTTGGGCGGAAGCCGTCAATATGGCTTGCTATATTTTGAATCGTGTTTTGATTAGACCAAAGCTTAAGAAAACTCCTTATGAACTATTTTATGGCAAAACCCTTTGAATCGTGTTTTGATTAGACCAAAGCTTAAGAAAACTCCTTATGAACTATTTTATGGCAAAACCCCATTTATTGGATACTTTCATATTTTTGGTTGTAAATGTTTTATCTTGAACACCAAAGATCACCATGATAAATTTGATTCAAAAATTAATGTTAGTATTTTCTTAGGATATGTATCTATTGAGGGTCTTCAAGAAACGAACACTTGTTGTTGAAGAGTCTATAGACGTTACTTTTGATGAAATTAATATTGGTTTACAAGATGGTTTGCCTAGGAATGATAATGATAATATTAAGGGAGGATTGGAACGCTTGCAACTAAATGAAACACCCTCAATAGATGCACAAAAGGATGGGGAAAGCAACAACATAGAAAGTCAAGAAGAACTCCCTAAAGCATGAAAATTTGCACCAAATCATCCAAATGGGCAAATTATAGGGAGTTCTTCACAAGGGGTTCTAACTTGCTGAAAAGCTTTGAGTGAGTGTGGTAATATAGCTTTCTTATCTCAAATAGAACCTAAAAAGATTAATGATGCTTTAAAGGATGAGTTTTGGGTTTTAGCAATGCATGATGAACTAAACAATTTTCAAAGAAATAATGTTTGGAAATTAGTTTCTAGACCTAACAATGTTTATGTTATTGGAACTAAATGAGTTTTAAGAAACAAACTTGATGAACATGATATTGTGACGAGAAATAAAGCTCGTTTAGTTGCCCAAGGATACAATCAAGAGGATGGCATAGACTATGATGAAACATTTGCATGGGTTGTAAGGTTGGAATCTATTAGAATGTTCTTAGCCTTTGCAAGTTTTAAAGACTTTAAATTATTTCAAATGAATGTGAAAAGTACTTTTTTAAATGATTTTATAGAAGAGGAAATATATGTTGAGTAACCCCCCGGTTTTATAGATCATTCATTTCCTAATTATGTTTACCGGGTTCAAAAAGCTTTATATGGGTTAAAACAAGCTCCTAGAGCTTGGTATGCTCGCTTATCTAGTTTTCTTCTTGAAAATGGTTTTTCTAAAGAAAAAATTGATAATACACTTTTTGTTAGAAAAAGGAAAACTTATTTTATCTTAGTTCAAATATATGTTGATGATTTTATTTTTGGTGCTACTAATAGGTCCTCAAATACAGTTCAAGACAAGGAGAAGACGATAAACGTTATTATCCAAGTCAAGGGAATTTATCCAACACTAGTAAGCATACAAGTCAGTGAAACGATAAACCGCACGCAAAACAATTGAACTCGAGGGGTCACGAATCGCCAAAATATCAAAAAGATGAACGAAACACCACTCGGAGGCTTATGTAAGCGCGAGTCACCAATTGGTGGCTCGCACCCAGGCGAGCCACCAAATGGTGGCTCGCACTCATGCGAGCCACCAAATGGTGACTCGCACAGTCCCGAGCCACCAGGACTCCTTTTGACTTCCAAACCTCCCAAAACGTGGATTTCGATGATTTTTAAGGATTCTTTCGTCTCAAAACCTCCCCAGCTGTTTTGAGGTTATCCCTAAACACGTTTAAATGGTTATAAACTACAGATGACGTTTAAACAGAAATTCTTATTCAAAAGGACATCTACAAAGGCCTATAAATAGAAGCCTAAGGTCTTCTTTCAAGAGGAGCTGAAGTTGAGAAGGAAAGGTGCTGTCAAATTGTCCAGCTAACCATGAATTTCAGAGGAGAATCATCAGATCTTGGTAAACACTTTCATAAAGAAAGCTCTTTCAAAAGGTTTGTGATTCTTTCCCCTTCTTTCCTCCGGATTAAACTTGGTTTTAATCTCGAGAAGAGCCACAATCTCGCTTGGTCGTGATTGTCGCTTCCGCAATTGTTTCCTTTGTGAAACAAGAGCATAATTATATTGTCTATCGAGTTTGATCTGCGGTGGTCCGTGGACTAACACGTCCCCGGCACAGGCAAAGATCCTACGCAAAGCATCAGGAGATAAACTACTGCTGCGTTTTGTTTGATAAAGTTGTAATCTTTAATTTCATTGTAAGAAGATCTTATAAAAAGATCAATTTTTCTTTCAGTTTGAACTTATAATCGATAAACGATTGTAACAGGTTTGAAAGCAATGGAAAAGGAAACTTTCGACGCAAACAAACTGGCGACCACAGTGGGAGCAGACAGCTTTTCTGCCGAAGCTGTAGTGTCGCAGCCAAAGATCATCATCCCGATCAATGAAGAAGTCGAGTACGAGTTTGACCAAGCAAAGTATGAGGAATACTTATCCTCATCTTCCAGATCATCCTCTCCTCGTAGAAATAGGAAAGACTCCACAAGGAAAGGTCGAAGACACTTGGATCTGAAGGTTCAAAACCAAGATCCTCATCCCGCAGCGGCTCAAGGAACACCTTGCAAAGCTGAAGCCACTACTGAAAAGACGCCGACCTTATCCAAGAGAGCGCGTCAGAGACGATATCAACGTCTCGCACGCCAATTGGACAATGCTTCCAAGCTAGTTGATAGAATCCACTATGAAGCGGATCTAAAGTCTAGAAGACACCAGCCATCACGGCAGCAAGCGGGCGACTGGTCCAAATCAACGGCGAATGAGTGGGTCCTCATTAAGAGAACACGTTCAACTCTTGAAGAACGGACCAAGAAACGCCATGCTTTACTTGCTCAAGCAAGAATTCTGGTGCAAGAAGCCAGGAAATTGCAAACAAATGATGTAGACAATAGACAGTCAAAACCACGTCAAATCTGGAGACCGAAATCTAAAATAAGGCCAAAAAAAAACCAGGTTATCAGCTGCTGGCTCGGCCAGGCCCGAGCCACCAACTGGTGGCTCGACCAAAAAACACTGGCTCGGCCAAGGCCGAGCCACCAAACACTGGCCCGCGTCACCGCTAAGCCAATCCTCCTCTATTTTCAGAAAATTCGCCTCTCGCGATCATTTTCGAGTCTCCAACAACTCATGTTCCTATTTCGATGACTTCTTCACCTCCGGTAGAACCTCATGACAGCGTGGACCTGTCCTGACTCAAAATGAAGATTGTGGATCGTCTCGGTCCTTTCAATATAAGTGAACCCCGTATGGTTCGTCGGACTGGGGGTTGTACGCGATTCCCCAGTAAGTCAAAGATCTCTCCTACGGAAAAAGTACTGATAACCACTCGCCTCGGATTGCGAGTTGAAGTCCAAGAGCCCGTTCGATCCTCGTGCACACGAAGGCATAGTTTCAAACGAGCGACTCTTGAGAATGATGACAGGGCATTATACCCTCAAAAAGAGCTATCTTCGTCAGAAGACAACAACGTTAGAATGGGAGAATCATGCCAACACAAGATGGGTTGCTCCGATAATCATATCGACGAGTTGTATTATCAGGCTAGGGGTATGAATAAATCTCGAAAGAGAAGTACCCGAGAAACGGATTCTCTTTGTCCATGTACCAAACTAATTAAGGCGGTATTATCAGATTGTAACTGTTCCAAAACCGCCTCGCAAAGGATTTTGGTATTTGAAAGACTTTCTACAGAAATGCCAAGACACAAGTCAAGATGTTTCCGTAAAAGGAAGCCGGCCGTTCAAGAACGTGAATTCTCAGAAGTCGCGATTAACATGACGAACAAAGGAAAATCCACGTGACGCTTCAGTCCCGAACCTTTTCAACAAATATCCCAGCGATTGACTCGTCTACAAACCGGGGCTATCAGGCCTAGAGATTACAGGAGAATTCAGAGAGGGCAGTCCTCAGACGATGAAACGTCAGATGCTAACTCAGCGATCGCTTCAGATGCCACTGTGTCCAGCACAGGACGAACTCGAGAATCGTTCATGATCACTACTGAACAGATGGCCCAACTCCTTCAAGAGGCTTTGGCTAAGCAGAAAGAGGACTTTAAGATAGAAATGGATATGGTTGTACAACGGGTTAAAGACTTACATGCCCAATAACTCCAATAGTTAACAAATCAGCGCAGTGAGTCTAGTCGTCACCAGACTACCAATCAAATAGACAGTGACTCAGAGGTAGAGGAAAATATCAATGCCAATATTTTTCTGGAGGATAAAAATACTAAAGACGTCCTTAACGCTGGGGGTGGCACCAATTTCCCTCCCCAAAATCGCTAGGAGAAAGATGTAGGCGAGGACCCTAAGATGAAAGACTTGGAAAACAAAATCAATGCCTTGATGTCTGCTCAAGAGGTAAAAAATATTGGTATTTTGTATCCATACCCGAGAGAGTGGGACTCAATTCCATACCCAGCGAAGTTCAATTTGATTAACTTCACGCCATTCGATGGAAGGGGTTCCCCTACTCAGCACTTGATTTATTTCAAGTCCCACCTAGGGATCATTTCTGGCAATGAACCTCTGATGGTGCGATCGTTCGTAGGAACCCTTCGTGCAGCTGCCTTTGATTGGTACCGCCATCTTAAACCGGGAAGTATCAACACCTGGGATGACATGGAAGGCATGTTTCTTGCTAATTTCTTTGACGATGACACCGAAGTGTCGATCGGAACACTCTTTGAAGAGAAACAGAAAGATGGAGAGCTTGTTTAGAACTTTGTCAAGCGCTTCCGAAACAAGGCAATGAACTGCCGAGATCCAGTCATGGAGGAATTCATCCTCCAAACATGCCACAACAACCTTTCCTTAGATGTGTTAGAAGCTATGGGCACGACACCATCTAAAACATGGAAGGAGTTAAAAGTACGAGGAGAGCAGGCAGAACGCTTCCTCAAAAGGAAGAGAGCTGAAAGGGGACAACCAGCAAACAATACCCAGAAACAGAACTTTACCCCCCCTCCCCCCCGTGGTAAAGGGAAGGGGCAAGTGAATGCAGTAGATGCAAATCAGACGTTTCAGTTATAACCCCAACAGCAGCCGCAACAACAAGCGCCAAAGCAACAAACACCTCAATGGCAACAATGACCTCCAAGGCAATAGAAAACTTCTGAGCCAAAATTCCCGAAGGAATACTCCTTCAAGGAGGATGAGGTCCCTGGTATCTTCAAGTATTTGCTGGAGAACAACAAAATTAAGCTGCCTCCGATCACTGATCATGAGGGAGCTAAGAAAATTACAGATCCGCGATATTGCGCATTCCACAGAACAGTCCATCATCCTACGAAGACATGCTACGCCCTCAAGGACAAGATTTAGGCCTTGATTGATGTTGGAATCATCACTCCAAAATAGCCTAAAGAAAAGAAGGTGTGCGCGAATGCCGTTTCTGTTAGCTTTGGCTCTGTCCCTCTGGCATGGTTTCAGCCAGAACCCGTATATAAAGTACAAGTTAAGACCGTCAACGATGATCCTTATGGACAACGTCAGAGAGGACTTGTGCAACACATAACTCCTAGCGGCGAAATTCTTTGGGTCTACCCAGACTTGCTCGAAGATCAGCAATGGGCAGGATCCTTATCTAAAAAGAAGTCGAAGAGTAAGGGCAAGGCTTGCTGTCCCACGACAGCAGTTCCCGAAAAAGATGATGAAGGTATCCCCATCTTGTCACTTTCAAAAGACGAACGAGAGGCTCTTGTCACCAGAGATGGGAATGAATATCATTACAAATACCCCGAAACCTCTGACGCGAATGCCAAAACATTAGCCGAACTGGGGGTGGTTACAACTCCCCCTGCACCAGCTGGAAAATCTCAACAGAAGCCAGCCAATAAGCAAAAAGAGAAAGAGCCTCAATCTCAAGAGGCTCTGAACCCGAAGCAGTCTCGATTCAATCGGCTGATTGGGAGAGATAAACCAGGAAGTTCAAATACTCCTTACCGCTTTGATGTTATGACTCAACTAGCTAACATCCCAGTGAGAATAACTTTATATGAGTTATTGCGTCTCTCCAAAGACACTAGAGAGGCCTTACAAGAAGCTTTAGCCGATTCTGACGTGTTCCTAACTCAAGTCAAGCCGGTCTGCGAAGAAACAGAATCATCAGTTCAGCTTTTCAATTTATCAGCCAAGCAATTCCCTCATATTACGTTCACTAAGGATGACATGCAAGTGAAGAATTCAAAGCATGATAGGCCTCTATACTTCACCGGATATATTGGCTCCAGCGTTGTTAACCGGGTCCAAGTCGATCCGGGTTTCGCTGTTAGCATCATGCCACTCCGGTTGATGTACAACCTCAGAATCCCAACAAGTAAGCTGGCTTCCATAGGTACCGTTATATACGGGTTCAATACCAGTGGATCCAGACCTTTCGGTAAAATCCGAATAAAATGCCAACTTGGGGATTTAAAGTCCGAAGTTACGTGCTACGTAATCGACATGAAAACTTCCTATAATTTACTATTGGGTCGACCATGGATCCATGGTAATCTTATAGTTCCCTCTACTCTTCATCACTGTCTAAAATATATAGACACCAATAATGAAGTCAAGACGGTGGTCGCGGATAAGCAACCGTTCAAGGGATTGGAAAACTATTTTACCGACTCCCTTCTTTACGATGCTGAATCCGATACTGAATCATCAGCGCAAGGCACGGATAGTGGGGAAGAAGCTAACACCGAAGTCGGGCTTGATTACAATGGTGGTTTTGTACTGAATGACATTATACCTTTTGTAATCGGTCTTGACGATGGTGAATTGTCAGACGGTAGTTGTAATTGGCAACTTGCCGAACAAGTAATAAATGGCGATTTAGAGTACTCACCATCTTTGGCTAATGTAATGCAGGGATTGTACGATAATCCCGACATACACATGCCGCTTCAGTCGTCTTGCTTCACAAAAAAGCGCTACCAGAACTTGTTTGGAACAACCTTTGTCATTCCTGCGAAAGCAGGGGGTGAAAAAGAGTTGGTGTTCGGCAAAGGGGAAATATCCCCACCATTCGGCAAAGGGGAAGTATCTCCGCCATCATACCTTTTTTTAAACGAAGATAAAAGTGATGAGAGATCTGGCCTTCATTTATCCAGATATAGTCAACAGGCACGTGATTTCATGAGAAAATGGGGATACAATTTTGCGCTTGAAGAAGGTCTCTGTTTTGGTCAAGGCCCACGAGTTCCACCTCGTATGGCTTACGTACCGAAAGGAAAACCCGATAACTATTATGGTTATAAAAGGGGTCTGGGCTATGCCTCTGAAGACGAATGTTGTTGGCAAGTCATCGACCACTTAGCGAATCAAGACGGATATTCTTCCGACTCTTCTAATTGGGATTCAGACGTCAGCCTTGGAGAAGTATTTAAAGGCCTGATGTCAAATATGACCACGGTCGATCCTTCTACAATGCAAGAAGATGATCAATTTCCAACTTGGGAAGACCCATGGATTCATCATCTAAATATTCAATATGGAGATCGATTCGAACAAAGAGAACCTCCTACTGAGGATAAGGTAGTCCAGGTGAATATGGGTGATGAGGCGAATCCAAAACCAATATTCGTAAGTGATAGTCTTCCACCGGATGAAAAAGAAGAGTTAATCTCCCTCATCAGGGAATTTATAGATGTTTTTGCTTGGAATTATGAAGATATGTCAGGGCTTGATCCAAACGTGGCGGTCCACCGTATGCAAAACCGGTTAAACAATAGCAAAGACGATTTCGCCCGCAAATCATAGAAGCGATTGAAGAAGAGGTCAAAAAATTAATCGATTCTGGTTTTATCAGGGAAGAACAACATCCGGATTGGCTCGCAAATATTAGTCCGGTCCTTAAGAAAAATGGGAAAATAAGGATATGTATCGACTTCAGAGACTTGAATAATGCGTGTCCGAAAGATGATTTCCCTCTCCCCATCACAGATGTTATTATCGATAACACGTGTGGGTTTGAGAGAATGTTCTTTATGGATGGGTTTTCGGGTTATACTCAAATTAAGATGTACCCGGAGGATGAAAAACATACTGCATTCAGGACAACTCTCGGCGTTTTCTGCTATACATTGATACCTTTTGGGTTAAAGAACGCAGGTGCTACCTATCAACGGGCAATGTCTAAGATTTTTCAAGAACATCTCTGAAAAACTATCGAGTGCTATGTCGATGACTTGGTTGTGAAAAGTCGTAACAAAGATGATCATATCAAAGATCTAAGGACAATGTTCGACCTCATGCGAACTCATCAATTAAAAATGAACCCCACCAAGTCTTTCCTAGGAATGTCCAGCGGTAAGTTTCTGGGATTTGTCATCACTACGACGGGTATCCGCATTGACCCTGATAAAGTAAAAGCAATACATGATTTGCAACCCCCCAGAAATCTTAAAGAACTTTGAGGATTGCAGGGGCGGCTGGCCTAAATACGTCGGTTCATCTCGAATCTATCTGGGAAATATCAGCCATTTTCCAAACTCACCAAGAAGGGTGTTGTAGGCGTATAAAACTGCTTATAGGTCCCTTAACACAGCTCGGCACGGTGATTCGACAAACCAATGAACCATCAGGCGACGTATCCAAACACGATCGCTAGACCACAACATCGAAGCCAAGTGACACGCGACGAAGCGGATTAACGAGGCCACGAGGCTAACGAATACATCCACTCGCGTGCGGAATCAAGCTAACGGTTCGGTGAGTCAACGAGTCATCCAACCGTAGAACAGATTCAAACTCGAACATCGAAGTGGGTTTACGGCTAAATCATGATAACGGACTACCAAATCAGAGTTCGGATCAACAATAAAGCTTGGATAAACCGCGAAACCGTAGAAACGGACAACACAGCACACACCTGGAAGGCTCGACAAAAGCCAAGTCACCAAGGTGGCTCGGCAACCAAGTCACCAAGGTGGCTCGGTGAGCCACCTCAAGGTGGCTCGGTGGCCGTCGGCCAAAACCGAGAGCCACCAAGGTGGCTCGGCCAAAGCCGAGCCACCAGGAGGTGGCTCGGTGCCTCGGCCACCTTCTGGTGGCTAGGTAGTTCGGCCACCTGTGTCAGGGCACAGTGAAGAGAGCCTATAAATAGACCCTCTTGGCTCATTTTCAGAGGTTGGAATTTTTGGAGGCGAAGCTTTGCTGGATTGAAGGCTCAAAACTTAAAAAGATTGAAGCTTTGGAACTTTGAAGACTTGGACATATCAGATCTGGTTCTTGGTGATCATCCACGCCAAATAAGGCAGGAGTTCGAGAGAGATCAGATCTGAGATCTACACGGTTATCCTCCGGATCAAAACTTGGTTTTTTGATCCCGAGAAGAGTCTCAATTTCGCTTGGTCGATTTCGATTACTAGGGCGATTATTTCCTTGGTGAATTAATCCCCCCCAGCTATTATTTCCTTCGCGAAATAATACCTGTCATATCGTGTAGATCCGACCGGATCTAGATCGCGCGGTGGTCCACGGATTAACCCCGGCGCAGGCGAAGAACCCACAAAAGCGAGAGACCGCAAAACAGGATCTCGCGATTCGTTCGAAAAAGGAAAGTTGTAATCTTCTTATTTTTTCTTTGATTTCGTTGTAACCGGATCTTATAAAAAGACAGGATCTTTTGTAATCGAAAAACAATTACTCGAGAGAACAATGAATTCAATGAAGAAAGTAATTTTTCCCACGAACAATCTGGCGACCACAGTGGGAGCCAACGATCTCGCTGCTGAGATCGTCGCGTCGCAGTCGCGGATCTCAATCCCGGTCGAGGAGGAGGTCGAGTATGAATTCGACCAGCAAAAGTTCAAGGAGTATCTGTCATCCTCGTCCGGATCCACCTCCCCCCGCAAGTCCAAGAAGTTCTCCTCCAGGAGAAAAGTTCATTGGTACGAAGAAGTACAGAACGCCAACGAAGCTCTCACCCCAGCTGACGACAAAGTTGCGTCGGGTGAAGTTCCGCCGACTTCCAACCAGGTCAACCCTACTCCCGCCGATGCCTCCACCGTTGAGGGCGTTGTGACTCTCTCGAAGAGAGCCCACCAAAGGCGACGTCAACGCTTGGCGCGGCTGTTCGCGGGAAAAATTGTCTTCTTCATTGAATTCATTGTTCTCTCGAGTAATTGTTTTTCGATTACAAAAGATCCCCGATGAATGGCAGCTCTTCTAAGCCGCCAACGAATGAATGGGTCCGTGTCAAATGGAATCGTTCGACACTCGAAGAGCGCATTCGCAAGCGCCGCGCACTGTCAGCGCAAGCACGGGCTCAAGTCCAGGAAGCCCGCAGAAAACTGCAGAAGGAAGTGGCCAAAAAGCCGCACCAACCCGCCAAGTCTGGAGGCCGAAGTCTGAAGTGGCGATTCAGGCTAAAAAGCAACCATTGCAGCCTCCAGCCAAAGTTCAACCTCTGGCGAACCAAGATAAATCGCCGAGAATTCCCATAGCTACTCCGGGAGATCATGCAGAATCATCCCGAAGAAAGAAGCCAATTTTAGAGCGCCTTGGTCCAATTCACGATGAGAGAGGCAAAGCTCCAGTTCAAGAACGTTGGGGCCCGTTGAAGAAGCCCCGAACGACTCAACATGCTGGGGGTCGCCACCACCCTCAACATGACAAGGAGTTCAAGGCATCTGTGCACGCCAATTTGCGCATCGAAGTCCAGGAGCCCGCTGAGAACTCACGCCCAAAAGGGCATGTCTCGAGGCGCGTGACTTTTGAAAGCCCAAAGAAGGCAGTTCACCTTCAGAAGGAAACATTGTCGTCTGATGATGACGACGTTATACCTGAGAAGTCGTGCCAACACACGATAGGTTACTCCGACCGTCAAGCCGACGAGTTGTACTATCGTGATGGGAGTACGAGAAAATCCAGGAAGAGGAGTCTTCGAGGACTAGAAACTCAATGCCCCTGTTCCAAACTCATTCGGGCAGTATTGTCTGAGTGTAACTGCATCAAGGCAGCCCCTGAAAGAGTTTTGGTTTTCGAAAGACTCAGTACCGAAATGCCAAAACCAAGGCCTAGGCATTTCCGATGAAGGAGAGCGGTGGTTGAAGACGGAGAATTTTCGAGGGTCACCACTAATATGACCAGCAAAGGGACATCGACACGGGATAATTCCAAGTCGATTCCGGAAGCATTCCGGCGTATAACCCGTCTGCAGTCTGGAGCCATCAAACGAGGAACTTACGGTAGGGTTCGGACAAGATTACCTTCAGAAGATGAAGAATCATATGCTTGCTCTGCTGTCGCATCAGATAATACAGTATCTAGCGAAGGACAACCCCGTGAATCATTTATGATAAGTGCGGAACAAGTGGCCAAGATGCTCGAAGAAGCCATGGCTAAACAACAGGAGAGCTTCAGGTTCGAAATGCAGATGGCCATGCAGAACATGAGAGAAATGCATGACCAACAAATCCAAGCATTGACAAACCAGCAAGGCGAGCCAAGCCGTCGTAACCAGGTTAATCTGGAAGATGAGAACACAGGTGCGAATGAAACCCATAACGCCAATAATCCTCCCGTCAATGCAGGGGGTGGTAACGAGAATGCTAACGAAGACTCAGGTGAAAGCTTGAAGATTAAAAACTTCGAGAGTAAAATCAATACGTTGATTTCCGCTCTAGAGATGAAGAAGACGGGCATTCCTTGTCCCTACCCAAGAGAATGGGAATCAATCCCTTATCCGACGAAGTTCAATTTAATTAACTTCACGCCGTTTGATGGGGAGGGTTCACCCACTCAGCATTTGATTTACTTCAAATCACACCTAGGGGTCATCTCTGGTAATGATCCTCTGATGGTACGGTCCTTCGTCGGCACTCTTCGTGGAGCCGCCTTCGATTGGTATCGCCGTCTCAAGCCTGGAAGCATCAACAGCTGGGACGACATGGAGACTAAATTCCTCACCAACTTCTTCGACGACGACACCGAGATATCCATCGGGTCGTTGCTTGACGAGAAACAAAAAGACGGAGAATTAGTTGATACCTTCATCAAAAGGTTCCGGAACAAGGTGATGAACTATCGGGACCCGATCACTGAGGAGTTCATTCTCCAGACTTGCCACAACAACCTCGCATTAGACGTGTTGGAAGCAATGGGGACAGCACCGTCCAAAACATGGAAGGATTTGAAGGTCAAAGGAGAGCAAGCCGAAAGCTTCCTCCGAAGGAAGAAAGCCGAGAGGAGCCAACCGACGGCGAATCTTCTGAACTCAAACTTCGCCTCCCGTGGGAAGGGCAAAACACCTGCAGCTACTGGTGGTGCTAACCAAACGTCACGACAGCAATCCCGAAGGCAGCAAAAGATTTCGGACCCGAAACTCCAAAAAGAGTATTTCTTCAAGGACGAAGACATTCCAGCCATCTTCGAATCCCTCCTTGGAAACAACAAGATCAAGCTACCACCTATCGCAAATCAGGAGGAAGCTGACAATACTGCGGATCCGAAGTACTGTGCGTACCACAGGAGGGTCCTTCATCCTACCAAGGATTGCTTCGCTCTCAAGAATAGCATCCAAACATTGGTTGAAGCCGGCGTCATAACGCTGGGATAAGCCAAATGAGAATGGCGAGACTCTGACAAGTATAAGAGTATAAACTGCTCCTTTCTAGACTCCGACAAGTTTAAGAGTATAAACTGCTTCTCAATCCTCCAATAGGTGCATGAGGTTAAACTGCTCCCTGCGCACTCCGACGAGTATAAGAGTATAAACTGCTTCTCAACACTCCGATAAGTATAAGAGTATAAACTGCTCCTTTCTACACTCCGATAGGTATAAGAGTATAAACTGCTCCTTTCTAGACTCCGACAAGTATAAGAGTATAAACTGCTCCTTTCAATCCTCCGACCGGTATAAGAGGTTAAACTGCTCCCTGATACTCCAACATGTATATGAGTCTAAACTGTTTCATTTCTTTCACGGGAAGTTCCTGGAGAATTTTTATTCTTAATGATAACCCGGTCATGTAACTGAGTACAATGTCGGACCCAGTTCCACAAGGGAAGCTGGGGGTGGATTATTCATGTATCGGGAAGTTCCCGAAAGAATACCACGGGTGATATTCTTAGGGATAACCCAATCACTATGAAAGTGATAAGTAAAACATCCACATTTAAACTCTAAATGTCAGAATGTTTTCCATTATTGTTATCAAATTCATTAATTCTCATGAGTTATATTGTTGAGACGAGATTCGATCCTTTCGACAGATTAATCTTTCCTCACAAAAATCCCCCACTGATCAAGTCAATTGACGGTGGGTCCACTAAATTTTCTGTCCGCCAATTCATGGCAATTTCCAAAGCTTGACGTGTTAAGTCCTGATTACTTAACGTCAAAACCCTTCATCGAGTGGCCAGTACAAACCAGTATTTCTACTGCTACTTGTATTCCACTCCCTGTCCGTTCGGTCAAACCTTCCTACAGTTAGGACCACAATCAAAATCCCCTCTCGATTCCTCCAATGAACGAGAGGTCCACTTTCAAATCGAGTGATCAAACCTTCCTACAGTTAGGGTCATCTCAAACTCCTACTTGGTCAAACCTTCCTATAGTAAAGACCAAAACCACAATTCACTCTCGATAAACGAGAAATTCATCTTTAGTTCGGTAATCAAACCTTCCGACAGTTAGGGTTATCCGAATCTTTTCGATTCTAGGAGTGGAGATCCCACTCTCAGTTTCAACTTTCCGGATTCTGGGGGTGGAGATCCCACCTCGAGTCTCCTTTCCAGCTGAAGATAGAATATAAAATTCTTCTTCAGTGTCGGGAGATAGAATATAAAATTCATCCTCTCCCATTTCGGGTTCGTCTTTGCCCCAAGAGAAGACACCACCTTTTTCAAATCCCAAAATTTGTGCCTCACAGGTACTAGGAAGTTTATCCCGAATCCTAAGCAGGGATAAGTCTGCGCCTAACACGCGCTGCCGGTTTAGTCTTTCTCCGTAGAAAAAGACACCAGAGTTCGATTCTGGGGTATCTTATCCTTAAACCTAAGCAAGGATAAGTCTGCGCTTAACCCGCGCTGCCGGTTAGTTCTTAACCGTTAAAAAGAACACCCGTCTCTATATTCAACATTGTGGCAGGTTGTTATTAATAACACCAAAATCTATGCCTTACACGCATGGGGAATTTCATCCTGAATCCTAAGAAAGGATATGCCGACGCCTAACACGCGTCGTCGGTTTAGTCTTTCTCCGTAGAAAAAGACACCAGAGTTCGATTCTGCACAACGTTACATGCGGAACGGATTTAGACAATTCGCATGCTAGCCCGACTCAAACGGTAGTCGGTAAAGGCTAATCAAATCCGTTAAAGGCTTGGGGTTAGCCAAAAATCCTAAAGTCAACGCCTAACACGCGTCGCCGGGTAGTCTATTCCCGTGAGAAAGACGAAGTCTACGTATTCGAAGTCGTAGCATCAAGTCTAAGGGAGTTCATTCCTTTAGCACAACGTCACATGCGGAACGGACTTAAGACAATCCGCATGTAAGCCCGATTCAAACGGTAATCGGTAAAAGCATGTCAAATCCGTTGAAGGCTGAGGATTTGCCAAAAATCCTAAGTCAACGTCTGATACACGTTGCTGTTTAGTCTTTTCACAGGAGAAAGACGAAGTCTACGTATTCAATATCGTAGCACTAAGAGCGTTAACTCTCTTAGCACAACGTCACATGCGGAACGGATTTAGATAATCCGCATGCTAGCCCGACTCAAACGGTAGTCGGTAAAGGCTCATCAAACCCGTTGATGGCTGAGGGTTTTGCCAAAAATCCTATAAATACGGGGTCACTGACGCATCAGCTTTATTAGTTGGTCTCGTGACTTGAGCATCCAACGACATTCGAAACCCTAGGGTCAACGCCGGTCAACGCCGGTCAACGCGTAACCCTAGGTCAATGCTAGTCAACGCGTTGCGATCAAAAAGTCAACGTACGACGTTCAAAACCCTAAGGTCAACGCCGGACAACGCGTAACCCTAGGTCAACGCCAGTCAACACGTTGCGATCAAAAAGTCAACGTACGATGTTCAAAACCCTAAGGTCAACGCCGGTCAAACGCGTAACCCTAGGTCAATGCCAGTCAATGCGTTGCGATAAAAAGTCAACGTACGACGTTCAAAACCCTAAGGTCAACACGTAACCCTTAGGGCAATGCCTATCAATGCGTTACAATGAAAGAATCAATACTCCGAAAAGTATACGAGTATAAACTGCTTCTTAATACTCCAATAAGGTATACGAGTATAAACTATTCCCTATTTTTGGTTGAGAAGTTTCTGGAGAATATTTTCCTAAAAATATTCTTAAGGATAACTCAACAACACTACGCCGAACAACACGTCGCAAATGAGAACTCAGAGCCAACAATCGATGGTCCGTTCTATGTTGAACCAATAAACACGAGCTACAGATCAGAAAATCAAGAATCGACCTCAAGTTCAAAATTCCGACAACGTTCAGACAATAAATGCAGCACTGGAACCCTTACAGATATTCGACAAAGCACCGAATAGCCTGAAGGATTGAAGGAATCAAGAACAAAAGCCATTCTAAGGTCCCGTTCACTGCTTGCTTCAGATATTTGATACGATAATGTATACTTTTTGTTGTTAACCTATTAGTATATGTAGGCGTATAAAACTGCTTATAGGTCCCTTAACACAGCTCGGCACGGTGATTCGATAAACCAACGAACCATCGGCCGACGTATCCAAACACGATCGTTAGGCCACAACATCGAAGCCAAGTGACACGCGACGAAGTGGATTAACGAGGCAACGAGGCTAACGAACCACACGAAAATAATGGAATACATCCACTCGCGTGCGGAATCAAGCTAACGGTTCGGTGAGTCAACGAGTCATCCAACCGTAGAACGGATTCAAACTCGAACACCGAAGCGGGTTTACTGCCAAATCAGGATAACGGACTACCAAATCAGAGTTCGGATTAACAATAAAGCTTGGATAAACCGCGAAACCGCAGAAACGGACAACACGACACACACCTGGAAGGCTCGGCAAAAGCCAAGTCACCAAGGTGGCTCGGCAACCAAGTCACCAAGGTGGCTCGGTGAGCCACCAAGGTGGCTCGGCAACCGAGCCACCTCTAGGTGGCTCGGTGGCCGAGCCACCACTTGGTGGCTCGGCCAAGGCCGAGCCACCTAGGTAAAAAGATTGAAGCTTTGGAACTTTGAAGACTTGGACATATCAGATCTGGTTCTTGGCGATCATCCACGCCAAATAAGGTAGGAGTTTGAGAGAGATCAGATCTGAGATCTACACGGTTATCCTCCGGATCAAAACTTGGTTTTTGATCCCGAGAAGAGTCTCGATTTCGCTTGGTCGATTTCGATTACTAGGGCGATTATTTCCTTGGTGAATTAATCCCCCCTGGCTATTATTTCCTTCGCGAAATAATACCCATCATATCGTGTAGATCCGACCGGATCTAGATTGCGTGGTGGTCCACGGATTAACCCCGGTGCAGGCGAAGAACCCACAAAAGCGAGAGACCGCAAAACAGGATCTCGCGATATGTTCGAAAAAGGAAAGTTGTAATCTTCTTATTTTTTCTTTGATTTCGTTGTAACCGGATATTATAAAAAGACCGGATCTTTTGTAATCGAAAAACAATTACTCGAGAGAACAATGAATTCAATGAAGAAAGCAATTTTTCCCGCGAACAGGTGTATCCTTCGTCTGGGATGACGCCTGTCAAAAGGCATTCGAGTATATCAAAGCATATTTGGCGAATCCTCCCGTTCTTGTGGCACCAAAGTCAGGTAAACCGTTCTTAATTTATATTAAGACGATGAACCACTCGTTAAGTGCTTTACTTGCACAAGACGATGACGACGGTCACGAACAAGTCATCTATTACTTAAGTCAAACTTTGGTTGGTGCCGAGTCTCGGTATCCAATGATTGAGAAAGAATGCCTCGCCTTAGTATTCGCTATCCAAAAGATGCGGCATTACTTAGTAGGACAAACAATTTATGTTATTTCTAACATTAATCCGGTCCGAGTATTCATGACACAGCAAGCCTCTATGAACTAGAGACTTGCAAAATAGGCCTTACTCCTATCCTAATACGATCTGCATTTCAAACAACAGAAGTCGGTCAAAGAACGGGCAATCTGTGATCTCCTAGCAGCTAACCCTGTAGCGGATATAGCTGAGTTGTATGATGATTTGCCCGATGAAGCTCACGAAGTCAATACTATATTTCGTCAACAGGTATGGCAACTATATTTCGATGGACCTTCCTGAGCGACCAATACAGCAAGCGCGCCTGGTAATTCTAGGATCTCCGCAGGAGTCGGAGTCGTCCTAGTTTCTCCGGAAAAACATGTGATACCCCGAGCCTACTCGTTGATAGGAAGGTGTTCGAATAATGTCGCCGAATATAATGCACTGCTTATCGGACTTAGTTTGGCCAAAGAGCTAGGGGTCGAATATCTCGAGGCTTTTGGCGATTCTCAACTAATAGTCAACCAAATCCGGGGAGAGTACGAAGTCAGGAATCAAGACTTGGTACCGTACCACAAGGCGGCCATCGAAATGGCAAGCTCGTTTGAACAATTCTTCATTGAATACATTCCACGCCTCCAGAATGCATACGCTTATGCACTGGCAACGTTATCGGTATCTTTGGCACAACCTCCTGACTCTGAACAATCCATTACCATCAGAACCCACTAATTATTTGTGCCGGATTGTGCCATTAACGCTAAGGAAGCATATACATCTAGGATTGATCTTGAGTCCCGAGACTGGAGATTTCCTATAATTGACTACGTGGTGCACGATATTTTGCCACAGGACGTAAAACAAAGGGACTCGGTTCGAAGAAGAGCTCCAAGATTCTATTACAATTCAATAACCCATACGCTATATCGTCGCGCCTACGATGGGTTATAACTCTGATGCCTCTCAACCAAGGAGGCAGAAGAGGCTCTCAAAGAAGCTCACGACGGAATTTGTGGTGCACATCAACCCGGTCCCAAGCTTTGCGATCGGCTCAAAAGAATAGGATATTATTAGCCAACCATGGTCAAAGATGCGGTTGACTACGCCCGACAGTGCTTTGTGTGTCAAACACACGCAAATTACATACACCAACCCCCGGAACTTTGCTAGGTTTTCCATAGTACAATTTTCTATTTACAATTTTCATTTACAATTTTCTATTAATTAGAGAAAGGGAATTGATGGATCGACAGAAGTGGGGGCCCACATCATATCTGATCGATGTAGCACGAACCAGACCATCAAAAAGGTATAGGGGAGCTCTGCTTTTGTAAGAGGAATCTGGGCTAACGGCTGACTTCCCTCTTGGGTAAACACACTCACAATCTGATGAAGCCCTCGGTAAATATCCACGACCATCGCTAGAAGAAGAGATAAATTCTTTCGATGAGCAAGTAAGACCGCAGGATAAAGGACTTCCAGAGACAGAGCATCTGTGGATTGGAACGGCACCATGCATTTTTTTAACCAAAGAGCGAGGTAGCCAGCAAGCAATGTCATGGGCTGGATCGACTTCACCACTTGCCATAAATATGTCTGGAATTTGGTTCCAGCAGGATATCCACCTTCAACGCCAGCTATAGTAAAGGACTGAGCGCTAGACTTTTGAATTAGCTCATTCACTTCTGAAGGAGTCAACGGTGTTAGTCCATATATCGCCTCAACTAGACCGCTATCTAGATTCTTGAACAAATAATCTGCAAACTTCTTCAGACTTATTTGTGGTCGCATCTTCTTGGATAGCGGATTGGCACCTGCCAAGGCTATGTGGTAGTGACAGGTGAGATCCCAGATAGTGTCATAGCGATTGGGCGTCCGCAACTTCAGTTGCCGCAGCACCAGGTCAGAAGGAAAATATTCTTGGTAGATCATATTACCCATTGGGAGGCCTAACACCTTATGCATCTCGTGCAATACCAACCCTAACTCCCCATGTTTGGTCAAGAACGTGTTGGTGTCAGTATTGTAAATCTCTAATAGTACCAAGAAGTGGGGAACACTTATTGTCAGTCCATAAGTGGTGGCGCGGACTGCCTCATATAAACCACTCCCCTTCAACTCAACCTCGAACCGGTTTAAGATATAATGGCTTAAGCGGGTCCACCAAAGCTTATCAGACGAGTGCACCCAACCAAAACACCGATGACTGGTTGATGGCATTTCTCGACCTAAATTCACAAGCCGGTTCTTCACAGTGTTGACAACGGTGAAGACTTTACCCCTGGGTGGGTCGTTCAATCCCAAGACCCCCGGATGTAACCCGATTATCCGGTTTCAATCACTTGATCCAGGAATCACACCGTGGGTGATATATCCGCAATGAACGCGGTCGTGCTCCTCCGTTAACCACCACGACATTTCCTACAAGATAGCCTGGCATCGAAGTTCTATGAGTGAGTGGTGACGGGGAATTGGAGGAAGGTATAGATGGCCCCCATCATCATGATGCAGCCATTGTTCGGCTTCTAAAGACACAACAGCTGGATCTTTAGTAGAATCACCGAACAGATACTCCGGCTTCCTCAACGGATGTGTGGAGCTTGAGTCCTTCACTAAAGGCACATCCATGATCAGTTGCCTTAAGGTACGATGCTCTCCCTTCCATATTAATTGTTGAAGTTCGTCTGGTGCATCCGAAGCAAATTGAGGGGCCGTCGGTACAGGGATAGGTTCGTCAGTAGTGGTGTAGACCTCACTAGAGCGACCTTCCACTCCGAGAGCATTGAGTGCCCTCGAAGGAAAATTAACTGAGATAAAACAATATACGATTATTGACACGGTCATAAATACTTATGTTGAGATAGCATAAGCGTTGAACTCGTCTCACAAGCTGTAAGATAGAGTCACAACCTTATGAAGAGCGAGACGATCTCAATCACGTCGTGCACATAAAGGACAAGGCATATTACCGTGAGAATAACGTGATAACATACCCTAGCCCATATAACGCGACACCACATGAGATCGCCCCTATATGTCTTAAAACATGTTCCGACCAAGTGAAACATGTTTTGTAAAGTGTCCACTCCCACGAAGGAGAGTGACGGCTCTTCCCAATTATCTCGCCAAGGAGAGTAAAATGGGGACATCATGCAGGATCTATATTCATAACGAATTTTGGCTAAAAGAAAATAAAAAAGCTTATTAACTAGGCGAGACGATTAAGAACTACGTTATACACACGAAGTACGGGATATAGCATCACGTGAATAACAATAACATGATAATATACCCACCCTCCGGAATATGATGCAGTAGGAAATCGCCCCAAGTTAATTTAGATATGCTTCAACCAAGCGAAACAAGTCTTGTGAAGCGTCCACTCCCACGAAGGAGAGTGGCGACTCTTCCCAATTGCCTCACTAAGGAGAACAAAGCAAGGATGCAATATGCAGAATGGTATATTGAGTTCATGAATAAAAAGAAACGATGAAGTTAAACATGTGCAAGTAAAGGGCGTCGCCTCGGGCGAATGAGTCACCGAACGACCTCTAGGAACGCGAGACCTCTTAGGCAACATATCTACAGCAAAGAGGTAATAATTTGATTACGCCAGAAATTGAGAAATAGTAAGCTAATACAAATGGAAAACTGCGCTATTCTACGAAATAGGATTTATCAGTTAAAAATCTGATTAAACCTATATAGTGGGCCTAATACAGAGTCAGTTTCAACCCACGATAGCTCGTACAACAGGCTAAGCCAGGATTTTGGAATTCCCACCAAAAATTTTAGGACTCCGGTCTGAGTCATGAACGTGGATAAATAAGAAGCACAATGTGCCTACAAATCATGCTATCGTGTGCACTAAAAGCCCGATGTGGTAGTTATCATGCAATGTTCCGGGTTCAAATTACACAACTGTTCGTAATTAAAATTAAGACCCGGGAAATTTCAGTCATAACCAAGTGCGTGACACCAAAAACCCCAAAGCCAGAATTTCGGCCAGGTTATGCATCCAAAGTAAGCTGGGGGTATCAGTCTATATCTACAGTCAAAACCAAGGCCTCAATCCTCATCCCGAGTTTACATGCAAGTTCAATCCACCCAAGAATTTTAGTTCCCATCCAAAGTTAGGAATTGGGGACCAGTCACAGTTCAAGACTAAGTATTTTGGTTATCATCCAAGTTTGAAACCTACATTCTTGGTTTTCATCCAAAGTCGAATACAAGAAATCAAGAACCCAAAATCAAGCTTGGTGTTCCCCTCCCCCCCCCTCAAATCGAAAAGCTAGGGTTTCGGAAAATCGAGTATTTGAAGTGAAGAAATCAAATTGAATGCGGCTCTTACCTGAGATCGAATAAAGATCAAGGAAATGAAGCTTCGCCAAGAAGACCCACAAGTGCTCGAGCCCAAATCAAAAGCAAACTGAAACCCTAGCCTTCAAGAGTGAGTTCGCCAAAATGAACTGGATTCGAAGATAAGATTCAAAGATGCAAAGAGTAAAGAGGATTCGGAAGTTCTAAAATCGGTTCTTGAGGAAAGGCTCGAAGAAAATTTTGAAACGACAAAGGAAAGGAGATGAAGGGGTCGGGTATTTAAAAGAGCCTAAAACCAAATTAAACCTGATTCGAACCAAACCAAACCAAGCTGAGCCGGAATTGAACCAAGTCCTGAACCAGACCGAATCAAATCAAAAAAGTTCCTGTGCTGACTCGCACAGCTCCGAGTCACCAAATGGTGACTCGCACAGCTCCGAGTCACCAAATGGTGACTCGCACGTATGACAAGCTGTTTGGCCAATTCATGAGTATTCTGACCCATTTTTAGGTATTTTCGACGTATATGGAACCCATATTCCTACTCCAATGGGTGTATAAGTCTAAACTATTTCTTACCTTTACCAGGAAGTTCCTGGAGAATATCATTCAAAATATTCTTAAGGATAACCCGGCAAAACTCCTATGAGTATAAGAGTATAAACTAGTCCTCCTAACTCTAACGGCTTAAGAGTTTAAACTGTGTAGACTCCAGTTAACGTACGAGTATAAACTGTGTTAACGCAGGTCAACGCACCGATGGCTTCGTCCAAACAAAACTACGGATATGAATTCCAGCGAAGATGATCAGTTCAAAGTCAACTCGATGACACAAGCTAAGTTCAGAAACTTACACACCAGTCTCAGTCCAAGACTTCAACAGCGGTCAGACGATAAACGTAGTACCGAAAGAATTTCATCTATTCGACAAAATACTGAGTAGATTGAAGACTGAAGAAGCTAAGAGCTAAAACCAATTACTGGTCTGGTCATACCGACTGAAGGTTGGGCCTATCATATCCAAAGCATTCCAGACTCTTCTATAAAAAAATGAGGCTGGAACGCTTTGGAGGGGGTATCTGTAGACGTCCAAAATTACCGATGGGTTCCTCCACATAGCTCAAGACAAATAGGAGATGATGAACAACATCATCTGAGTCAAAGAATTTTATCTGATAATGATGAAACACATGAAGTGAATCGGTAAAAGCGCACAAGTCAACAAATTGACGAAACACGCGTAAAGAGGAGAGCAAGCGAACCGAAGGAATTGCAAACAGCCAAAAGAGTCAAAAAGACATAAAACTTGGCCAGGTGACTCGCACTGCTCCGAGTCACCATAACTATCTGGGCCTCTCAAACCTCCCAAAATACGGATTTTGATGTTTTATTAGAATTCTTACGTCTCAGGACCTCTCCAATTATTCTGAAGTTATCCTTAAGTGCACCTGGGTGGTTATCAACTGCAGATGACGTCAAAACACTTGATCTTATTAGAAAATACGATGACAAAAGCCTATAAATAGAAGCCCAGAGCCCTCATTTAAAAGGATCTGAAATCTGAGGGCGAGGTGCTGTCCAATTGAACAGTAAACCACGAATATCATAGGAGAATTGGCAGATCTTGGCGAACTTTTTCATAAAAAAAGCCTTTGAAAGATCTGAGATTCTCTCCCCCTCCTTACTCCGCATTAAACTTTGTTTTAATCTCGAGAAGAGCCACAATCCCGCTTGATCGTGATTGTCACTGCTGCGATTGTTTCCTTCGTGAAACAAGAGCATTAATTACACTTGTCAACCGGATCTGATCTGCGGTGGTCCACGGACTAACACGTCCCCGGCACAGGCAAAGATCCCACGCAAAGCAGCGGGTGATAAACGTCCTTTATGTTTTGTTTGATAAAGTTATAATCTTATTTTTCTAAGAAGATCTTATAAAAAGATCAACTTTTCTTTGTTTTCTTCGAACTTGTAATCGATAAACGGTGTAACGGGCGGTGGAGATGTTCTTGCTAGCGCTCCGACGCTCGTTGATTCCAGCTTTTTCAGGTAGCGAGTTAGGGATACGGAGAGCCATAGGTTGATGGATATTCAGCATAGTTTATCGTTATTCTTAGGTAGTTAGTTGGTGCTCCATATTGAATTATTTATTGTTTTAGACTTTTAGAGATGTAATTCATTTTGGGGGGCTAGGTGCCTTTGTACAGTTCAATTGACTCTTATATTTTAGAGACTTATTGCTCTTGTCTCAATTTATCAGATGTATTTTATTTTCTTTTGTTGGGACATAATTTTAGATATTGTTGGATGCCTCTTCTTTACATTGTGTTCCTCGTATTCTCATCTTTGTTATATCTGCTTGTACCCTCACTTCTTTGCATTTGACATCTGCTAGAGTGATATTAATGGTGATGGTGAAACATGTTTATGCACAATATTAGGTGCATGACAGGTTTGACATCTTTGGGTTTACCTTGGACTGCAGTCATGTGTGAAACCAGGGGCATCAAAATTTCGATAGGTGCCATATGATAGGGTGCACGGGATATCGGAGCAGTGCCCAGTTGCAACTCTATCCAGAACTCTACATCTTGTACTGGAGGCAATCCACATATGTCCTGAAAGACATCCTGATACTCTGAGACTACTCTAGTCTTACACAAAATGGCACCATATCCTGCTGCAACGCCTCCTTAATGTATACCAGAAATGACTCTGCAAACGGGTTCCCCTGTGAGGTTGCTACAATTAACTCAGTCCTATCGAATGCTCACAAATTGACCATTTTCACAAAACAGTCAACGCTGACATGGTAGGAAGACAACCAATCTATACCAAGGATCACATCAAACTCAGACATGCACAAGACAATCAAAATCAACTATGAACTCAGACTCGTCTAGGCTGACAACACATCTTCTACAGATGCTCTCTTTTAGGAACACTTCACCTAAAGGAGTAAAAACTGACAAAGGTGTGTCTAGGGGATATGCAACAAGCTGAAGTCTATCCATGAAGGCATAAGAGATAAATGAATCCAAAACTCATGAATCAAAAAGAATATGGGCTGGGAAGGAGTTCACAGGGAACATACCTTCCACCACGGCCCCGCTCACACCATGATCACGTGCCACAACTGTATACACTCTACCCGTAGTAGTGGACTGCTTTGTCGAAAGCTCTAAAACATATAGAACCATCTATGCCTGCAGTAACTCCTAAATAACATTCACCTGACCCTCGATCCTCAAAACTAACGGTGGTGCCTCAAGTCTTTGCTACTGGCCATGCCCATAACCCTACTGCTGACCTTGACCTATACCCTGTTGGCCTCCTGTTGGTGCTTTGCGGCAATCTTTTTCCCTATAACCAATCTTATTGTAGTTATGGCAAGCATTCTAAATTTTGAGTTGTTGCGGCACTCTCTGATACTATTGTGGTCTTTTCTTATGAGAACCCTGCTGCTGATACTGAGAACCCTTGCTCTATTGTTGGGGTCCTCCGGGCCCTATAAACGACCTCTTGCCCTTACTCTTATCCTCGGATTGTCCTGCTTTAGAGCTTCCCTCGTTACTCTTTTGAAACATGGCAGTCTCAGTCTCCTAAGAAATGGCAGCGTTGGCTACCTCTCCCACTGAGTGAAAACGTCGAGACATAATATAGCGACGTATGCTTGGGCGAAGTCCCATCAAAAATATTTGAGCCTCACACTTCCCTATCTGCCACATGTCAGTGAACCTGACTAACCTCGTGAATTTACTCTCATAATCTACCACTGACATGTCTCCTTGCTCCAGTCAGGATAGCGCTGCCTCCTTTCCGGCCTTTGCCGCACAAGATATATACTGCTCATTAATGAAATAGATATAATCCTCCAAAGTCAGCGCCATCCGTTGCTCTGGTGTAAATTGGATTCCATACCATCCTCCGGTATCGCCCTTGAGGCTGAATGCAGCTAACCACTGCTTCTGGACTAGATCAACGTCAAGTAAATCTAGGGTGTTCCCCACATCCTCCTTCCACTTATGGGCTGCAAGTGAGTCTGATAAACCCTAAAACTCTGGGGCCCTCAACTTCTGATATCTCTCAACCAGACAGACCCAAGCCTCTTGCTATGTGGCTCTGTCAATAGCTGGTGGTGGTGTAACTGCTGGTGATGCCTCTGCAATAGGCAAAGTTAGCATAGCTGGTGGTAGAACCACAGGAGGTGATACTGCTGGCAGAACCTGATTCGCTCCTCGAACGTTGCCAGTCTGGCTATAATCGACGCCATGAGATCAATTAGATAATATAGAGCCTGCTACGGCTTGGGCTCAGGCTCTGGCTCAGCTTGCCCAGCTCCCCAGGTACAGGTTCCACCTCGTTCATGTCCTTGTCCTGACATCTATAATTTTAGGAGGAGAGCTTATTAGAAATAGTAAATGAGACCACAAACGAGAATAACATAGCATATAACAATAGGAAAGCATAAAACATAGTATTTTCGAAAATACTTTATAATCAAAGTAAGATGAGCATAAAAATTTAAATTTTTTTTGATTTATGTGCATTATGGACTCACTCAATCTAGGAATCCCTAGTGAACTCTATACACAAGTCCTAAGGAAACTCTATACTAGCTCCACGACCGACATAGGACACCATAAGGATATTAGAACTAGAACTCTGATACTAGCTATGACGCCCTTGTTTTCAGAAATGGCTGCAGTCCATGGTGAACCCAGAGATGTCAAACCTACCATGCACCTAATATTATGCATAAACATGTTTCACTATCACTGTTACTATCACTTAGTAGATATCACAAGCAGATATAACAATAGTGGGAATACGAGGAATAAAAAAAAGAGAAAAGATACTCAACAACATTTATGAATATGTCCCAATAGAGAAAAAGGAAATACATCTGATAAATTGAGATAAGAACAATGAGTCTCTAAAATATAAGAGTCAATTGAACAATATAAAAGCACTCAGCCTCCAAAATGAAATACATCTCTAAAAGACTAAAACCATAGATAGTCTACTATGGAGTACCAACTAGCTACCTATAAATGATGGTAAACTATGCCGAGTCTCCTTCAACTTGTGGCTCTTTGAATCCTCGACCCGCTACCTAAAAAAGGTTAAAAACAACGAGTGTCAGAGTGCTAGCAAGAACATCTCCACTGCTCCCAGGGGAAGGGGTAAATCATATAAAAATACTACACATAGCATGCATATACATATATCATATACCATGTGCTAAGAGGAGTTAAGATTTAGAAACCCACAACACGAGCTGAGTACGTCGAGCGAATAATCCAAACAAGAAAACCCTCGTATATACTATATATCTCAAATTGTGAATCACTAAATATAAACTCCCGAAATCATATAAACAAGCAATAAGGAGGTATATCACCAACACCTCATCTAGGATATATCGTACATGCCAAAACACAGTATGTCACACTACCCTCGGGGTAGGCGGCATGGGAGAAAATACACAATCCTATGTAAACCTTACCAAAGATATCCATCGTTGTAAAGTATACCTCAATGTTGGACTATGTCCATAATCAGTACCCACCTGAGACCTAGGCGATCAAATATTGTAGAGTGTTGTCGTTTGCAAAATCATGTGGCTCATCATATCATCATGCGGGACGGACTACCCACTAGGGCATCGTATATAGTATAGGCGCATCGGCCTCATCGCACCATCATGCGGGACAAACTACCCACTCGGGCATCCTACAAGTACGGCATACCGGTCTCATCATATCATCATGTGGAACAAACTACCTACTCGGGCATCCTATGGAGTGCGGACACATTGGCCTACTCCAGTGTGGTGTATAGATGCACTACCCTAGGTAATACTGAGCTATGCCTATCAACGGCACCCATGCAAACATATGCAACTCTAACTTGTCGTCTCCTATCATGACGAATTAAACACATGAGGCTTCGCCATCCCAAGCGTCCGTGTGTGCTCAAACCCACATGTATACTCCTATGGCCATGCACGTGTATCAACATACGGGCTCGTACATCATGTCTGTGACTAAACGTGCATGGAAAATTAACACACGCAAAAAATAGCACCAAATCAGTCGACCGAACAACAAGCAATCACAAATAGCAAGTCTCGATCGGTCGACTGATACATATGTCAGTCGACCAACTCGTGAGGAACTCCAGTTCCTAAAGACTGATCGATTGATCGACTCATGAGGAACTCCAGTTCTTGAAGATCGATCGGTCGACTGATTCATATGTTAGTCGACCGACCCGAGAGGGACCCCAGTTCCTGAACACCAATCGGTTGACTAATCCTTCTGATCAGTTGACCGACCCGATGATGGATCGAAATCGATAGACTTCGTGCGAATTCACAAAAAAATAAAAAAATTTCGAAAGTAACTCATATTTTTAATTCTTCATTAGGGTGTGTAGGGTTTACTTTGATACATAAATCCACAAACATCAAATTAGAGGGGATCTAATAACCCTAAACATGATTATGGCTGTAAATCCATCCTGAAACAATTAAATTAGCAATATATCTAATATTAAATTTATTTCAAAATTTTAACCCTAATTAAAGAATTTGTTTTTTAACTTTTAATCAGAATTTAGATCTTTGCATCATCAAGTTTAAGGCATCTAATAGATTTTTAATCTAATAAAATCAAAGAAAAGGGGGATTGGTTTGGAGAAGATGATCTTGCCTTCAGAAGAGGTTTTTGATCTCTCAAATGCGAGAGAAACTCGATCCTCCTTCACAAAAGTCATAGCATTACTCCTCCTCAAGAAGTTTGCTTCGCGAAATTTCTCCAAAAAATGAAACTTAGGGTTTAGAGAGAGGGGTGGCTGATGCTCAACGTGAGAGAGAGTGGGAGAGAGAAAAACTCGGGTTTTTATATATTAATACATGTATATATAGGACCGACCCGACCCGAACCCAGGTTCCTAAAGATCGATCGGTCGACTGATCCTTTTAATCAGTCGACCGACCCAAAGACGGATCAAAATCGACAGACCTTTTTTCTTCAAAATTTCAGGGTTTTACAACACATATACAAGTATATGGGTTTACATGTATACATGTTTTCCTACCAAAAAGTCCTATATACACCAAAAGAGTAGCTAAGGAACCTCATATACTATTCTTACAAAATTTTCCTATTATTTAAACACTACATAGAAGAAGAAGAACTATTGCAGCTAGACTCCTCTTCTGTTGGCTCGGACTCTACTAAGTCCTACATATAGTCAGAGTCCGACATAGGATCAGGATCAATACTAGAAGTCCCCTATCTATCTAGATAGAGGTCCATACCTATAGCCAAACTACTCGACCCACTCTCAGAAAAAGAGAGTCCCTCATTATCACAAAAAATTACGACCAACTGGGACACGGTGCTAGAGGAATCAAACAAAATCACGATAATTTTTGAAGGTGAGGACTTAACTTGAATAACCTCCACTGCTAGATCCTCGTCCTCAGAATGATCAACCTCTAACTCTGATGAATCTATTATAATAACTTCCACTGACTCGACCTTCGATGAGTCTGGTATCACATGGTCAACCACTATCAAGTCTGGGTTGGTCTCATCAGAAGTGTACTCCCAGTCTCTTAAGTTGGATTCCCAGGAGCTGTCTACAAAAATCATAGAGCTTGATTGGGTATATGACGAACTGGAAGATGAATTGGTTCCCGCCATCCTACAAAAAGGGGAACCATCCATCGGCGCATTGAAGTAAAATAACAAAGTAAAATAAAATAAACATCTAAACACTCCTTAACAAACCTAAAAGGCTTCACTATAATGTTAGTTCTCTTATTTTAATGATGATTTACAAACGCCCTTATTGGTGCTAATTACTTGATTGAGTGATATTGTGTAGATTGTAATTTGCCAAGCAAGATAGTGCCAACTATTAGAGTATTTGATGGAATATGAGCTACAACGATGATATCCAATGAGGTGGAGGCAAATTGATGAATAAAAGCTTTCAAGAGCACAATATAAAAGAGAAGCTTCGTCAACATATGAGCATATATCAAGACCAAAGAATTATATTCATATATGTGAGATATTTACATTTTTATTTCTCTCTAGATCTTAATGTAGGAAAGTTATTAAGTAGATAACAATTGAGGCTAATGGGGTTCACACACACATTACGAGAAACATGTTTTTGACTATTTTTGAAAAATGAATAGATTTTACAATTGGGATATGATTTTTCAAAAATTCTTTTTCTAACATGTTCAAAATCATGTTTATAAGTATTTTCTAATGTTTCATATTTTTTGGATTTTATCTGCTACTTTTAAAGGCACTTAAAAGTTCAATTTCCTACATGCACATTGCATGTACACGTTTATAAGTCGACTCATAGCTTTTATAAGTTGACTTATAAACTATACTGGATAATATAGAAAATGTCTGCTCATTTGACTCAAAATCCATTAAGTCGACTAATGTAAGATGAGTTGACTTATGACTTCATCAAGTCAACTCATAACAGTTGTACAGCCTGTAACGGCTAGTTCATAAGTTGACTCATGTACAGTACAAGTCGACTTATAACACTGTTAACATGTAGTTTTTGGTGGAGCTAAAATTTTAGGATTTTGTCTCTTGCATGGGTTTAGGGTTGTTGTTTGGGGCTTCTATAAATACCCCTTGACCCTCTTCACTTCAGTAATCAAGCAAGCAAAGAAAAATCCCTAAGTTTTGTTTCTAGGTGTTCTTGATCTCAAACTTTTAAATCTTCATTCTTAATTATTTCTAAGTTTTTGGTTTCTCAATTACACATCTCACAAACCCCTAAGCTTGATTTGTTTATCTCTTGATCCTTGTCATAGGATTATTATGAGAGATTTTATTTTATTTCATTTTGTGATTGCGTAGTGAGATTAATCCCGAGGAGATCATTGTGAGGATTGTAAGATCTCATAGAGAGATCGTTGTGAAGAAGTTCCCGCTTCCAAACTATGTGTGATAGTGAAGTTACCATCGGGAGAGGTGGTCGGGAACGTAGGTCGGAGGACCGAACCCCGTGAACATATTGTCGTGTCATCTATTCTCTAACTTTCCTCCTTATTTATTGTCTTAGCATTTAATTTATGTCTTGTGTTGCATTAAATTTTATTTATTGCAAATTTATTATTTTATCACTCTATTCACCCCCCCCCCCAGGGTAATTTAATTTAGTATCAGAGTAAGGTCTCTACATATTTACTAGGTCTAACCACATTAGAGCAAAGATCCAAATGGATTCAAAAATGAATGTTCATATGCTTGAAGATCAATCAACCACTAGACCCCCATTATTCACTGGTAAAAATTTTGCATATTGGAAATCTAGGATGACAATTTATTTACTATGCGTTGATCTTGACATCCTAGAGATAATAAAAATGAAATATGTTGAGAAGTCTAGTAGCGATATGACCGAAAAAGAAAGGCATTTGGCTAATCTAAATGTTAAAGCTATGAACACCTTGATTTGTGGACTCACTCCAAATGAGTATAATAGGGTCTCCACGTATGCAACCGTACACGAAATTTGGGAGAAACTATGTATCACTCATAAAGGAACTCCACAAGTCAAGGAGTCCAAAATTAGTAGCCTCATGCATGAATATGAGTTATTTAAGATGCTTCCTAATGAGTCAATTGATGCCATGTTTTATCGATTTACTAATATTTTCAATGAATTACATGGTCTTGACAAGGTATTGGAGAACTAAGAGAAGAACTACAAAATCCTTCGCTCTCTAATGCCAGCATGGGAGCCTAAAGCTATGACTATTGAGGAAGCCAATGATCTTACGACGCTTACACTTGATGGCCTCATTGGCAAACTCAAAGTTCACGAGAAGAAAATCAAGGAGAAGGAGAAAGAGCCCCAACGAGCAAATGAAGAGCCTTCTCAAAAGATGAAGACTATTACGCTCAAAGGAGCAATTGATAACGAACTCCTCCTCGGATAGTGATATTGATGTCTCTAGAGAAGTGGCTCACCTCTTTAGAAGAATATCAAAATTGATAAAAATAAATAAAAATTTTAGAAATTGTTCTAACAAATTTCTCTCTCGTGTAGGAAAATACTTTGAGTGCAAACCGAGACATATAGAAAATGATTGTCCTAAGATAAAAGAGAAATACATAAAGTACAAAAAAAAGAAGGTGATGTATGTGGGATGAAAAGAATCCGAACCAAGCGATTCAGATAGTGACGAAGAAGCCGCCAAGATTGCTCTTCATAATACAAACATATGCTTCATGGCTCATGAAGATGAAGTATAATCCGACTCCGATGATGAATCTTTGTATATGCAATGTGAACTAGGAGCCACTCTTGAGGAAATAAACTTTGAATTTAAAAAGTTAGCAAAAGAATATTCTTCTTTTCAAAAATTGCATGATTCATATGACTCAAAATTTGAGCAATTATAATCCTCTTTAAATAATACCATTGCTTTAAAGGATGAAATAATTAGAGATCTTGATTTTAAAAATAAACAATTAAGATCTCAAATTGAAAAATTAAAATATGAAATGTCATAGTAAAAACCAATCATGCTTCCACTAGTCATAATCATCATCAATTTAGAAGAACATGGTATCATAGATCTCATACCCTCAACTACAAGAAAGAATTCATTTACACATATTGCATGAAATATGGTCATACTTCCACACATTGTAGGATTAGTGATCATATTTATGATTATGGGTTGATGTGGGTACTTAAGGGTACCAAGAGTACTAACATCCAAGGACCAAAGATTTGGGTACCTAAAGCTTCTACTACTTGTTTTCATGTAGGGATCATCTCGCACAAGACGTAGAGAGTTGTGGTATATTGATAGTGGTTGTTCTCATCATATGACGGGCAACAAGGACTTATTTATAACCCTATCAAGGATAGAATGAGGCAATGTCTCTTTTGATGGCAGTGAGAAATGTAAAATTGTGGGTATTGGTAATATTGGTAAGATACTTTCTCCCATAATTGAGGGTGTCTATTTGGTAAAAGGACTTATTCATAATCTCTTAAATATTAGTCAACTTAGTGACAAAGTCTCTGATGTTATCTTTAAACCGGATAAGTGTATTGTAAGTCTAAAAGATAAAGCTATTTTTATTGCCCTTAGAAAGTCTAATATATATTTTTGAGATGAATAAGGTTTCAGATCAAGATATGAAGTGTCTTTCCATGATGGATGAAGATCATTGGATTTGGCACAAAAGACTTGGACATGCTCACATGAGATTAATCTCTAAGCTTTCAAAGAAGAACTTGGTAAGAGGACTACCAAGTCTAACATACATTAAAGATTCACAATGTGAGGAATGTGCCAAAGGTAAACAAATTAAAAACTCTTTTAAATCCATAAATGAGTTATCCACCACTAAACCTTTACAATTGCTTCATCTTGATTTATTTAGTCCTATGTGTATTGCCTTATTAGGAGAAAAGCATTATGTGTTTATTATTGTTGATGATTTTTCACGCTTTACATGGGTTATATTTCTTGCTAATAAAAATGAATGTTTTGAAAATTTTTCTCATTTAGTAAAAAGAATTGAAAATGAAAAGGATTTAAAATTTTAAAAATTCAAAGTGATCATGGTGATGAATTTCAAAATAAAATTTTTAGTGATTTTTGTGACCATCATGGTATTATACATATGTTTTTTGCTCTAAGAACACCACAACAAAATGGTGTAGTTAAACAAAAAAATTGTACCATACAAAAGATGGCACGTACTATGATAAATGTTTTTGATTTGCCAAAATATTTTTAAGCGGAATCCATCAACACGGCTTGCTATGTTTTAAATCATGTTTTAATTAGGCCTATTTTCAAGAAAATACTTTATGAACTTAATTTTGGCAAAATTCTAAATATTAGCTTGTAGGCGTATAAAACTGCCTATAGTTCCCTACGAACGGCTCAGTGCTAAGAAAAGATGATGAACGTCATAATCTAAGTCACAGGGGCTTGATTAATGTCGAAAAATACATGAAGTGGGTTGACGAACTATGTGAAGCAACAGAGTTTCAGAATAATGAGGATACGAACGGATCGGAAGCCCCGTGTCACTTACAAAAGACGAAATACCCTTCGTGTCTCATTTATTCCACAGATGATCTAATCATTGGAGCTTATAGAACTCCTCATCGTCTTTCCAACTCACTTTGAATCGCTTAAATCTGAGTTCGGATGAAAACGTTATGGTGAAAATGGACAAGTGTGCAAAACAAAATGTCTCAGCCCGAGCCGAGACACCCAAAGGTGTCTCGGAACTTGTGGAGCTATTTTTACCATGATCCTGTTTGAAGCTGAAGAAACTCAAAACAGGAAAGTTGTAGATATTTCTGTCCACTTTCCAACTCATCTGGAATCAGGTCATTTGGAGGTAATATGAGGAAGTTATGCCTAAAATAGCGCCGAGACACCCAGAGGTGTCTCGGACCTGGCCGAGACACCCAAAGGTGTCTCGGAATTTGTGGAGCTATTTTGACCATGATCCCGTTTGAATCTGAAGAAACTAAAAATAGGAAAGTTGTAGATATTTTTGTCAACTTTCCAACTCATCTAGAATCAAGTCATTTGGAGGTCATATGAGGAAGTTATACCTAAAATAGCGCCGAGACACCCAGAGGTGTCTCGGACCTGGCCGAGACACTCAAAGGTGTCTTGAAATTTGTGGAGCTGTTTTGACCATGATCCCGTTTGAATATGAAGAAACTGAAAACGGGAAAGTTGTAGATATTGTTGTCAACTTTCCAACCCATCTAGAATCAGGTCATTTGGAGGTCATATGAGGACGTTATGCCTAAATTAGCTCCGAGACACCCAGAGGTGTCTCGGACCTGGCCGAGACACCCAAAGGTGTCTCTGAACTTGTGGAGCTGTTTGTACCATGATCCCATTTGAATATGAAGAAACTCAAAACAGGAATGTTGTATATATTTGTGTCAACTTTCCAACCCATCTAGAATCAGGTCATTTGGAGGTCATATGAGGAAGTTATGCCTAAAATAGAGCCGAGACACCCAGAGGTGTCTCGGACCTGGCCGAGACACCCAAAGGTGTCTCGTAACTTGTAGAGCTGTTTTGACTATGATTCCGTTAGAATATGAAGAAACTCAAAACATGAAAGTTGTAGATCTCTTTGTCAGCTTTCCAATGCATCTTGTATCAGGTCATTTGGAGATCATACGAGAAAGTTATGTTCAAAATACCCGAGACACTCACAAGTGTCTCGGCCTGGCCGAGCCACCTGGCCGAGCCAGCTCGGATCTGGGCCCAGATCTGGGCCCAGATCCGCTTTCAATGCCTATAAATAGAGGGCTGTAGGCTCATTTTTGAAAGGTTGGATTTTTTGGAGGCGAAGCTCTGCTGGATTGAAGACTCAGATCTAAAAAAGATTCAAACTTTAGGACTTCGAGGACTTGCTCATCCAGATCTGGTTCTCGGCGATCGTCAACGCCAAATAAGGCAAGAGTTCGAGAGGACCGGATCTCAGATCTACGCAGGCACACTCCGGATCAAAGCTTGGCCTTTGATCCCGAGATTTGGGCGATTGTTTCCTTGGTGAACCAATCCCCCCGGCTATTATTTCCTTCGTGAAATAATACCCGTCGTACTGCATAGATCCGACCGGATCTAGATCGCGCGGTGGTCCACGGATAAACCCCGGCGCAGGCGAAGAACCCACAAAGCGAGCGACCGCAAAACAGGGGCTCGCGATTTGTTCGACAAAAGAGAAAAGTTGTAATTTTTATTTCCTTTTTTGATCTCGTTGTAACCGGATCTTATAAAAAGACCGGATCTTTGTAACTCAAAAAGTTGTTATTTAAAGATAGCAATGGAATCAATAATGAAGAAAGACACGATTTTTCCCGCGAACAAACTGGCGACCACAGTGGGAGCCGCCGATCTCGCTGCCGAGATCGGAGCGTCGCAGCCGCGGATCTCAATCCCGGTCGTGGAGGAGGTCGAATACGAGTTCGACCAACAGAAGTTCGAGGAATACTTGTCGTCCTCGTCCGGATCAACCTCCCCACGCAAGTCCAAGAAGTCCAAGTTCTCCTCCAGGAGGAAAACTCGTTGGTATGAAGACGTTGAAAACACCAACGAAGATCTCGCCCCGTTTGATGCCAAAGTCGCATCGGGTGAGGTTCCTCCAATTCCCAACCAAGGCGGATCTACTCTGGCCAACCTTTCTGCCGCGGAAGGCGTGGTGACTCTCTCGAAGAGAGCCCGCCAAAGGCAACATCAACGCCTTGCGAAACAATTTGCAAAGGCCATAGAGTCAGTTGACGGGATCCGCTACAACGTGGATCTGAAGAATAGGAGAGGCAAATAGCCTCAACAACTGAAGAATGGCGGTTCCTCCAAGACGCCGACGAACGAATGGATCCGGGACAAACGGAACCGTTCAACAATCAAAGAGCGCATCCGCAAACGCCGCGCACTATCAGTGCAGGCGCGGGCTCAAGCCGAAGAAGCCCGTAGGAAGTTGCAGAAGGAAGTGGCCAAGAAGCCGCCATCAACCAGCAAAGTTTGGAGGCCGAAGTCTGAAGCGGCGGGTCAGACCAAAGAGCGTCAACTGCAGCCGTCGAAAGTTCAACTTCCGGCGAATCAATCCAAACCGCCGATGATTTCCACAACTAAAGGAAGTCAGTCTTGGAGCGCCTCGGTCCAATTCCCGACGAGAGAGGCAAAGCTCCAGTTTAAGAGAGTTTGGGCCCAATGAAGAAGCCCAGAACGACTCAACACGCTGGGGGTCGCCGTCATCTCCAACGTGATAAAGAAATCAGGGCAGCTATGCGCACCAATTTGCGCATTGAAGTCTAAGAGCCCGCTGAGAACTCACACCCAAAAAGGCATATTTCGAAGCGCGTAACTTTTGAAAGCCCGAAGAAGGTAATTCGCTCTCAGAAGGAAATGTTATCGTCTGAGGATGATTACGTTATACCTGAGAAATCGTGCCAACACACGATAGGTTGCTCCGACTTTCAAACGGACGAGCTGTACTATCGTGCTGGGGGTACGAGTAAAACCAGGAAGAGGAGTCCCCGAGAACAAGAAACTCAATGCCCCTGTTCTAAACTCATTCGGGCAGTATTGTCTGAATGCAGCTGCATCAAGGCGGTCCCTGAACGAGTTTCGGTTTTCGAAAGGCTCAGTACCGAAACGCCGAAACCAAGGGATAGGCGTTTCCGGTAAAGAAGAACGGTGGTTGAAGACGGAGAATTTCCGAAGGTCACCACTAACATGACCAGCAAAGGGACATCGGCACGGAATAATCCCGGGTCGATCCCGCAAGCATCCCGACCTATGACCCGTCTACAGTCTGGAGCCATCAAACGAGGAACCTACGGTAGAGTTCGGACAAGGGTACCTTCAGAAGATGAAGAATCAGATGCAGGCTCTGCGGTCTCATCTGACAACACAGTATCCAGCGAAGGACAACCCCGTGAAGCACTTATGATAAGTGCGGAACAAGTGGCCAGGATGCTCGAGGAGGCCATGAATAAACAGCAGGAGACCTTCAGGTTCGAAATGCAGATGGCCATGCAGAACATGAGAGAAATGCATGAGCAACAAATTCAGGCACTGACGAACCAGCAAGGCGAACCAAGCCGCCGCAATCAAGTTCATCAGGAAGATGAGGATACAAATGAAGCTCGTAATCCTAATAATCCTCCTGTTAATGCAGGGGGTGGTAACGAGAATGCTAGCGAAAGCACAGACGAAAGTCTGAAGATCAAAAACCTCGAGAACAAGATCAATACGTTGATTTCTGCTCAAGAGGTGAAGAAAACGGGCATTCCTTGTCCATACCCAAGGGAGTGGGAATCAATCCCGTATCCGGCGAAGTTCAACTTAATCAACTTCATGCCGTTTGATGGGAAGGGTTCACCCACTCAGCATGTGATTTATTTCAAATCACACCTGGGGGTAATCTCCGGCAATGAGCCTCTGATGGTGCGGTCATTCGTCGGCACTCTTCGCGGAGCCGCCTTCGATTGGTATCGCCGCCTCAAGCCAGGTAGCGTAAACGGCTGGGACGATATGGAAACCAAGTTCCTCGCTAACTTCTTCGATGACGACACCGAGATATCCATCGGATCATGACGGGGAATTGGTGGACACCTTCGTCAAAAGGTTCCGGAACAAGGCGATGAATTGCCAGGACCCAATTACTGAGGAGTTTATTTTCAGACCTGCCATAACAATCTGTCCTTGGACGTGTTGGAAGCAATGGGGACAGCACCGTCCAAAACCTGGAAGGATCTGAAGGTCCGAGGGGAGCAAGCTGAGCGATTCCTCAGGAGAAAGAAGGCGGAGAGAGGCCAACAAGCGGCGAACGCAACGCAGAATTTCAACCCGAGGGGGAAAGGTAAGGCATACGCTAATGCAGTTGATGCTAATCAGACTTTTCAATTGCAACCTCAGCAACAGCAGCAGCAACGAGCGCCACAACAGTCGCAGTCGCAATGACAACAACGGCCTCAGAAGCAGAAGTCTTCGGAGCCGAGGTTTCCTAAAGTGTACTCTTTCAAAGATGATGAAGTTCCTGGCATCTTTAAGTACCTGTTGGAGAACAACAAAATCCAATTACCGATGATTGTGGATCAAGAAGGGGCTAGCAAAGTGACGGATCCGAGGTATTGCGCATACCATAGAGCGGTCCATCACCCTACGAAGTCATGCTTCCATCTCAAGGACAATATCCAGGCATTGATTGATGTAGGTGTCATAACCCCAAAGCCGTCCAAGAATGTCGGAGCCAATGTGGTGTCAATCAGCTTTGGATCAGTGCCCACAGCGTGGTTTGAACCAAAATGCATCCCCAAGGTAGGAATGAAGACAATAAATGACGACCCATACGGACAACGCCAGAAAGGACTTGTGCCACACACAGCCCCGAATGGTGAGATTCTTTGGGTTCATCCAGATTTGATTGGAGATGAACAATGGACTGGAGCCCTTTCCAAGAAAGTGTCAAAAGGAAAAGGTAAGTCTTGTTATGGAGCCTCGGCTATCCCAGAAGAAGACGACGAAGCAATCCCTACCTTCTCGTTTCTTGATAATGAACATGCAACTCTTATAACCACCGGAGAACCAATACTCGCCACCAGAAACGGGAACGAGTATCGTTCCGAATATCCAAGTACCTCTGATCGACTAGCTGAGGTAGAGACGATTACAACACCTCCCGCACCTGCTGAGAAGACACAGCAGGAACACCTGCACCAAGGTGTTCAAAACCCGAGGCAGTCTCAATTCAATCAACAGTTTAGAAGAGACAGACCGGAAAATTCAAGGGCTTCATACCACTTCGATGTTATGACCCAATTGGCTAACATTCCAGTGAAAGTAACTCTACACGAGTTATCACGTCTTTCCAAAAACACTAGAGAAGCGTTCACCATTACTCCTGACCAGCTCACTCAAATAGTTCAAGAAGCGTTAATCAAGCAGAAAGAAGAATTTGAGAGTAAGATGGAATTGACTATGCGACAAATAAGAGAGTTGCAAACTGAAAGGTGTAAATCTGATCAACAGGCTGGGTCTAGCTGTTGCGCCATACCAATCACGCCTATTCCAAACAAGACAAATGACAATGGTCCGAATCTGAATATGGTCATCAGGACTGATTCACCCCTCGATAACACTGGGGGTGGTACGATCACACCTTTCAATTACACTGGGGGTGGCCCAATTCCTATTTCTCGACATCACTCAAAGAAAAATGAAGATGAAGACGAAAAGCAGAAAGAAGTCGAGTCTGTCACCACCTCGACCAGACGCTATCACAAAAGAAAGAAAGTTGAGGAAAGCCAATCAGAGTTCATACCCAGGTTCGCTGATGATCAGACGTCACAACGACAACCATGGGAGCAATCGCCACAACAGTTGCTTCAGATGCAACGATACTCTTTCAAGGATACTGAGGTTCCAGCCATCCTCAAATACCTCCTGAAAAACAACAAAATTAAACTGCCGCCTATTAAAAATTAGGAAGAAGCTAACAGGAGCTCAGACCCAAAATATTGTGGGTACCACAGGAGGGTTCTTCATTCCACTGAGGCTTGCAACATTCTCAAAAATACAATACAGGCCTTAGTTGAAGCCGGCGTCCCAATAGCAGGACAAACCGAATAAGAATGACCATCAACACTCCGAAGAGTATATGAGTATAAACTGCTTCTCAATCCTCCGACCGGTATAAGAGGTTAAACTGCTCCCTGATACTCCAATAGGTATATGAGTCTAAACTATTTCCTACCATTGACGGGAAGTTCCTGGAGAGTTTTTTTATATTCTTAAGGATAACCTGGTCATGTAACTGATTATAATGTCGAACCCAGTTTTGCAAGGAAAGCTGGGGGTGGATAATGGGAAGTTCCCGGAAGGATATTACGTGTAGTATTCTTAGGGATAACCCAGTCACTGTAGAAGTGATGAATAAGAAATTCACGTTCAAACTCTGAATGTCGGAATGTTTCCTCTTATTATTGTCAAATTCTCTAACTCTTATGAGTTATTTTTGAGACGAGATTCAAATCCCGTCACTTCGGATCGCTCTCGCAACTGAGATGACGACAGAAGAACAGCATCAAAAACGTCTCGAAGAACTCGAGAGGTTGGATGAAAAGCGCTTGGGAGCTCAACGACAAATTGAGTTTTATCAAGCCCGAATATCCAGGGCTTTTAACAAAAGAGTCCGACAGAGAAGCTTCAAGGAAGGAGATCTGGTCCTCGCTGCTCGCCGACCGATAATCCTCAATTCCAAGAAGAAAGGTAAATTCGAACCCAAATGGGAAGGCCCGTTTGTGATAGACATAGTCTACTCAAACGGCGCATATCGCCTAATTACTCCAGAGGGCGCCAGGCAATTAATGCCAATAAATGGGAAGTTCCTGAAAAAGTACTATCCTTAGTACCTTCAGGATAACTCATTTATCGGGAAGTTCCTTGAAGAATATTACACTTAATATTCTAGAGGATAACCCAAAATCATTTTCACCACCAAAATCCCTCACTGATCAATTTCAATTGACAGTGAGTCCACCAAAAATGTTTTTCTGGCCCTCTTGATTCTTTCCATGAATAAGAGGTCCACTTTCAGTTCGGAGTCCCCTTTCGATAAACGAAAGAACTCCTTCCCTTTTTCTCTTTGGTTAACCCTTTTTCATGGTTATAACCGGAGTTGAAAATTTCACTTCGATAAACGAAGAACTCATCTTCAGATTAGATAACCAGTCCTATAAAAGGTAACTTTATCTACATCTTCCAGACTCTCGGAGTGGACACCCCACTTCTAGTTTCTTCTTCGCTGGAAATAGAATATAAAATTCTTCCTTTCCAGAATCAGGGAATAGAATATAAAATTCTTCCTTTCCAGAATCAATGAATAGAATATAAAATTCTTCCTTCCTTGTATTCGGGTTCGCCTTCACCCTAAAAGAAGACCGGGAAATAGAATATAAAATTCTCCCTTTCCCGCACCAATCTTTTTCCAAAATTTATCAATCTAGGATTCATCCTAGGAAGTTTATCCCGAATCCTAAGCAGGGATAAGTCTGCGCCTAACACGCGCTGCCGGTTTAGTCTTTTTCCGCACAAAAAGACACCAGAGTCTGATTCTGGGGTATTTTATCCTGAAACCTAAGCAAGGATAAGTCTGCGCTTAACCCGCGCTGCCGGCATATTCAATATTGTGGCAGGGTGTTATTAATAACACCAAAATCCATGCCTTACACGCGTGGGGAATTTCATCCTGAATCCTAAGAAAGGATATGCCGACGCCTAACATGTGCCGCCGGTTTAGTCTTTCTCAGAAGAAAAAGACACCAGAGTTCGATTCTGGGGTATTTTATCCCGAAGCCTAAGTAGGGATAAGTCAGCGTCTAATACACGTTGCCGGGTAGCCTATTCCCGTAGCAATGGCAAAGTCTACGTATTCGAAGTCGTAGCACAATGTCTTAGAGAATTCACTCTCTTAGCACAACGTTACATGCGGAACGGATTTAGGAGTTCATTCCTTTAGCGCAACGTTACATGCGAACGGATTTAGACAATCTGCATGCTAGCCCGACTCAAACGGTAGTCGGTAAAGGCTAATCAAATCCGTTAAAGGCTGGGGGTTAGCCGAAAATCCTAAAGTCAACGCCTAACATGCGTCGTCGGGTAGCCTATTCCCATAACAAATGGTAAAGCCTATGTATTCAACATCATAGCACAAAGTCTAAGGGAGTTCATTCCTTTAGCGCAACGTCACATGCGGAACGGATTAAAACAATCTGCATGTAAACCCGATTCAAACGGTAGTCGGTAAAAGCACGTCAAATCCGTTGAAGGCTGAGGATTTGCCAAAAATCCTAAGTCAACGTCTCATACACGTTGTTGTTTAGTCTTTTCATAGGAGAAAGACGAAGTCTACGTATTCAATATCGTAGCACTAAAAGGGTTAACTCTTTTAGCTTAACGTTACATGCGGAACGGACTTGAACAATCCGCATGCTAGCCCGACTAAAACGGTAGTCGGTAAAGGCTCATCAAACCTGTTGATGGCTGAGGGTTTGCCAAAATCCTATAAATGCGAGGGTCACTGACGCATCAGCTTCATTAGTTAGTCTCGTGACTTGAGCATCCTACGACGTTCGAAACCCTAGGGTCGACGCCAGTCAATGTGTAATCCTAGGTCAACGCCAATCAATGCGTTGCGACCAAACTTAAAACGTACGACATTCGAAACCCTAGGTTAACGCCGGTCAACGCGTAACCCTAGGTCAACGCCGATCAATGCGTTGCAATGAAAGAATCAATACTTCGAAAAGTATACGAGTATAAACTGCTTCTTAAAACTCTAATAAACATATGAGTATAAACTGTGTCAGACGCCGGACAATACGTCGCAATGAAGCTTGGACGCCAGACAACGCGTCACAATGAAGCTCAAACGCCGGACAACGCGTTGTAAATGGAGATTCAACACCGACGACCGATGGTCAGTTCTATGTTGAAATAACCAACTCGAGCTAAAAAGTCAGAAAATTGAAAATCGACTTTAAATTCAAAATTCCAACAGACGGTCAGACAATAAATGCAGCACCGGAACCCTTACAGACATTCGACAAAGCACCGAATAGCCTGAAAGACTGAAGGAATCAAGAACAGAAGCCATTCCAAGGTCCCGTTACACCGACTGAAGGTTGGGACAATCATATCCAAAGTATTCCAGACTCTTCTATAAAAGAACGAGGCTGAAATACTTTGGAGGGGGTATCTGTAGACGTATAAAACTGCCTATAGGTCCCTACGAACGGCTCAGTGCTAAGAAAAGATGATGAACGTCATAATCTAAGTCACAGGAGCTTGATTAATGTCGACAAACACATGAAGTGGTTGACGAACTATGTGAAGCAACGGAGTTTCAGAATAATGAGGATACGAACGGATCGGGAGCCCCGTGTCACTTACAAAAGACGAAATACCCTTCGTGTCTCATTTATTCCACAGATGATCTAATCATTGGATCTTATAGAACTCCTCATCGTCTTTCCAACGCACTTTGAATCGCTTTAATCCTAGTTCGGATGAAAAAGTTATGGCGAAAATGGACAAGTGTGCAAAACAAAATGTCTCAGCCCGAGCCGAGACACCCAAAGGTATCCCAGAACTTGTGGAGCTGTTTTTACCATGATCCCGTTTGAATATGAAGAAACTCAAAACAGGAAAGTTGTAGATATTGTTGTCACCTTTCCAACCCATCTAGAATCAGGTCATTTGGAGGTCATATGAGGAAGTTATGCCTAAAATAGCACCGAGACACCCAGAGGTGTCTCGGACCTGGCCGAGACACCCAAAGGTGTCTCGGAACTTATGGAGCTGTTTTTACCATGATTCCGTTTGAATATGAAGAAACTCAAAACAGGAAAGTTGTAGATATTTTTGTCAACTTTCTAACTCATCTAAAATCAGGTCATTTGGAGGTCATATGAGGAAGTTATACCTAAAATAGCGCCAAGACACCCAGAGGTGTCTCGGACCTGGGCGAGACACCCAAAGGTGTCTTGAAACTTGTGGAGCTGTTTTGACCATGATTCCGTTTGAATATGAAGAAACTCAAAACAGGAAAGTTGTAGATATTGTTGTCAACTTTCCAACCCATCTTGAATCAGGTCATTTGGAGGTTATATGAGGAAGTTATGCCTAAATTAGCTCCGAGACACCCAGAGGTGTCTCGGACCTAGCCGAGACACCCAGAGGTGTCTCGGACCTGGCCGAGACACCCAAAGGTATCTTAGAACTTGTGGAGCTGTTTTTACCATGATCCCGTTTGAATATGAAGAAACTCAAAACAGGAAAGTTGTATATATTTTTGTCAACTTTCCAACCTCATTTGGAGGTCATATCCCCCAGGGGTGTCTGGGCCTTGGCCGAGACACCCAGAGGTGTCTCGGACCTGGCCGAGACACCCAAAGGTGTCTCGGAACTTGTGGAGCTATTTTGACTATGATCCCATTAGAATATGAAGAAACGCAAAACATGAAAGTTGTAGATCTCTTTGTCAGCTTTCCAATGCATCTTGGATCAGGTCATTTGGAGATCATACGAGAAAGTTATGTTCAAAATACCCGAGACACTCACAAGTGTCTCGGCCTGGCCGAGCCACCTGGCCGAGCCAGCTCGGATCTGGGCCCTGATCTGGGCCCAGATCCGCTTTCAATGCCTATAAATAGAGGGCTGTAGGCTCATTTTGATCCCGAGATTTGGGCGATTGTTTCCTTGGTGAACCAATCCCCCCGGCTATTATTTCCTTCGTAAAATAATACTCGTCGTACTGCGTAGATCCGACCGGATCTACATCGCGCGGTGGTCCACGGATAAACCCCGGCGCAGGCGAAGAACCCACAAAGCGAGCGACCGCAAAACAGGAGCTCGTGATTTGTTCGACAAACAAGGATAAGAAGTTGTAATCTTTCTTTTATTTTCTTTGATTTTCATTGTAACCGGATCTTATAAAAAGACCGGATCTTTGTAACTCAAAAAGTTGTTATTTAAGAGTGCAATGGAATCAATGAAGAAAGACACGATTTTTCCCGCGAACATAGCTATTTTCGGATTTTTGGTTGCAAATGTTTTATTTTGAACACAAAAGATCACCATGATAAATTTGATTCAAAGATTGATGTTGTTGTATTTTTGGGATATGCATCAAGGAGTAAGGCTTATAGAGTTTTCAATAAACGAACACTTGTTGTTGAAGAATCTATTAACGTTACTTTTAATAAAACTAATAATAGTTTGCTAGATGGTGTGCCTAGGGATGATGATGATATTGAGGGAGGATTAGAACTCATGCAAATAAATGACAAACCCTCAACTAATGCACCAAAATATGGGGAAGAGAACCTTGAATAAAATCAAGAGGAACTCCTCAATGCATGGAGATTTATACCGGATCATCGCAAGGAGCAAATTATAGGGAGCCCATCAAAAGGAGTTTTGACTCGCTTAAAGGTTATGAGCGAGTGTGGTAATGTAGCTTTATTATCCCAAATTGAACCTAAACGTATTGATGATGCTCTGAATGATGAATTTTGGGTTTGCATGATGAATTAAAAAATTTTCAAAGAATTAATGTTTGGAAACTTGTTCCTAGACCTAAAGATTTTTATGTTATTGGAACAAAATGGGTTTTTAGAAATAAACTTGATGAATTTGGTATAGTGACTAGAAATAAAGTACGTTTAGTTGTCCAAGGATACAATCAAGAGGAGGGTATTGATTATGATGAAATTTTTGCACCGGTTGTAAGATTGGAGTCAATTAGAATGTTTTTAGCCTTTGCTAGCTTTAAATTTTTTAAATTATTTCAAATGGATGTTAAAAGTGCTTTTTTGAATGGATTTATTAAAGAAGAGGTGTATGTCGAGCAACCCCCCCCCCCCCCCCCTCCCCGATTTTATTGATCCACTATTTCCTAATCATGTTTACCAGGTACAAAAGCTTTGTATGGGTTAAAACAAACTCCTATAGCTTGGTATACTCGCCTCTCAAGTTTTCTTATTGATAGGTTTTTTAAAAGAAAAAATTGATAATACTCTATTTATTAGAAAAAGAAAATTTGGTTTTATTTTGGTTCAAATTTATGTTGATGATATTATTTTTGGTGCCACTATTGAATCTTTGTGCATTGAATTTTCTAAAGTTATGCAAGAACAGTTTGAGATGAGCATGATGGGAGAGCTTACATTTTTTTCTCGGTCTCTAAGTCAAGCAAACCAATGATGGGATTTTCGTGTTACAAAGCAAATATATAAGAGAGTTGGTCAAGAAGTTCAGAATAAAGAACTCTAAACATACACCAACCCCCATGAGTACCACCATCAAGTTGGACTTGGATGAGAGTGGTGAGAAGGTAGACCAAAAGCTTTATCAAGGTATGATAGGTAGTTTACTTTATCTCATTGCTAGTAGACCGAATATTATGTTTAGTGTTTGTGTATGTGCATGTTTCAAGCTTCTCCTAAGAAATCTCATCTAATTGCGGTTAAAAGAATTATTAAATATATAAATGATACTATAGAACTTGGTTTGTTTTATCCTAAGAACACTTCTTTTGATCTTTGTGGTTATTGTGATGTTGACTTTGCCGGATATAAAGTAGATTGTAAGAGTACAAGTGGTACATGTCAATTTTTGAGTTACTCACTTGTTTCTTGGTCATCCAAGTAACAAAATTGTGTTGTCTTGTCCACTACGGAAGTGAAGTACATTGTCACCGGCTTGTGTTGTGCACAACTTTTATGGATGAAACAAAATTTAGTTGATTTTGATTTACACTTTCATGATACAAAAATATTTTGTGATAACACTAGTGCAATTATGTAGGTTGTCTAAAAATTATTATAGATAGCTGATCCCCATTAAACACCGATGATAGAAGTTACAATCTAACGGCTTTCAGAAAACTATAATTTAAAAACTTTTACGTAGATCGATAAAGGCTCTAATTCAACAGCCTTCATAATTAATATCGGGAGTTCCAATCTGATGACTCTCTTATTTTCAAGGAGCCAAGATAAAGGTTACAAGATGACGATCTTTGCAGCGTTCTAGTAAAAGAGGATACAAATTGATAGTCTCTTTAAATCAAAATACAGATATCTCTCAAACCGTAAGGAATTCGGCGAAATGGATGGGAGCAAACCGAACCCTTTAGGTTGATTTGGTCGGCTCCATTTCGTCGAGATAGTTAATTTTTATATATAATTCATCCAATTCTAACTTACGGTTTAAATGTTATGATCTATTCTTCGCAGCAAGTTATGTTCTGAAGTCCGTTTGCAAGACTGGACTTCACCTGAGCATTGGACTTTTCCTGAAGCTTTCCAAGCTTACCTGAGGCTCGCATTTGCGTTCCAGAGTCAAAACGACACAACCATTGCGTAATCTAGCCGCAAATGCAGCTCAAACCCATACGCATACACAGCGTCCAAACACTACAAACACAGCGTGCAGACGCTGCAAACACAGCTTTTAGATGCTCCAACGTAGCTTCCAGACGCTACAAACACAGCTTCTAAATGCTGCCAATGCAGCTTCCAACTGCTGCGTTCGAATGCAGAATTCATGCCAAAACATGGATTTTACGTTTGACTCGCTCAAACATGAGCTGAACGGTTTCAAAACTGTTTTTCATGATTTGTGGGGATCACTCCCCTACTTAGGAGCGATTACACATCATAAACCCCTATTAAGGAGTAGATTAAGGGACAATTACTCCTGAAAATGCCCCTATAAATATCAGAAACTCAACTGAGTTCAGGATCTTTTTCAGATTAATCTTTTGGATATCGGCACAAGGCTTCTTGGCAGAAGAAAGATCTCAACAATCTTCAAACCTTCGGAGTTGTTCTTGGTGCTTTCAACAACCTTGGATTGCAAACCGATTTTCGGTTAAATCAATCAACTCTTCCATAGAGTTATAACTTGCTCAGAGTTCCCTAACTCATTAAAAGTTCTATTCAAACTTGCCACGCAAGTTCTCCTCAACATCAAGTCAAGAGGAAAACATCATGTTCCAATGAGGTGAAGCATTCGGATCATCAACGAAAAGCAAGCTTGACACAAACATCAAGGGAGGCATTCCATCGACACTAAGAGGAATCCAGGTTAAACAAAGGGAAGGATCTCTATCGACCTTACTTTCTTTTGTAAATCGGGAAACCGATCAAGAAGATTTATAATTTATTTTTCTAAGTTTGTTAAAGAGAGATTGCATTAAGAGAACTGTAATTAATTCTTTTTCTAAGCCTGTCAGAGAGAATAATACAAATTTAATTCTCAATTGTCTTCTTTGAATTTTCCCAACAAACAAAAGATGGTGACTTTGGTAGGAACTAGCTTTTTCATCGATGAAGAAGTGGTGACGCAATCTGATATCAACCTCGCTGGAATAACTATTGAAACTCTTATTATGGAGTTTGGTCAAGCCAAGTATAAGGAGTTACTCTCCTCCGAACCCCTTAGCCCTAAGGCTATGCGCAAGATCCGCAAAGTCTTCAAGAAGACTAAAGCTCCAACCGCTACCGAACCACCAAAGGAAGTCCTCTCCTTTGGACCAGATCTCGCGGACATCCTCTCCTCTGAAGGAGTAGACTCAGTCACAACCAAACTCATTAACTGAGTTGAAGGTTCCACACCTACGCTAAAATAACGGGTATGGGGTCACAAAAGGCTCATTACAGTGACAAACTCAATCGACACAGATAGTGACACTACAAAAGCCTTAAAATAGGCTAAGAAGAATGTCGCTCGACGAAGGAGGAGATCCCGATGACGGGCACAATTCCAAGATAGTCGATCTTTCAATCAACACAAGCCCCGCGTTTGTGAGCCTTAGCAAGAGCTCTGTGTTTCTGCTCTAGAAAGCAAGCCTTACATTGATGAACCCAAATATGAGCCCCATGTGATCCAACTAAAATGTAACCCTCAAGGGAGCGTTCCAAACTCAAAACGCAGTCCTCAGGACGTGTTCCAACACCAAAATGCAGTCTTTCAAGACGCATTTCCCAAACAGAATGCAACTCTCAGGAGTGCGTTTCAGAACCAAAATGTGGGTCTCCAGACCATGTTAATCAGCCTAAACATAGTTCTCAGGGACACGTTCCAACACCAAAACGCAGTCCTCTGGGCGTATTTCCTAAACAAAATGTAACTCTCAAGAATGCATTCTAGAACCAAAACGCAGGTCTCCGGACCTCGTTAATCATCCTAAACGTAGTTCTCAGGAAAACGTTCTAGAATCAAAACGTAAGTCTCAGGACTACGTTGACTAACCAGAATGCGGGTCGCAGAGTCGTGTTTCACCAGCAAAATGCAGACCTTAGTCTTGCGTTCTTCAATCTAAACACGACCCTCGTGTTCCTTCTTCAAGACCCAATGTGATTCGTCATGTCAGAAAAGATCAACATGGATTTAAGATCCATGTTCACCAAGAACCAGTTCCGTCTCCTAGTGGAAGGGGGTTCCAGATTCAACCTCACGTTGAGTGAGAAATGCTCCCCAAGTCTTTGATTTAAAGGAACTTTTATTAAGGGATGTTGTAAAGTATATCTCTGTAGGCTGTCTAAAAATTACTGCAGATAGCTAATCCTCATCAATGTGAAGATGGAGAAGAAAGATGGTGGGCTCCAGAATCTTTATTTCTTTGAGAACCAAATATAAGGATTACAAGCTGATGATCCTTGCAGAACTTGAGAAAAGAAATTACAATTGACGATCTTTTTAAGGCCAAACGCAAAGGTCCACCTTCACGTTTCTAATTCCAAACGCGGAGGTCATTCCCGTGTTTTAACAACAAAACGCAAAGGTTATTCCCACGTTTTAACAACAAAACGCGAAGCTCATCACCACGTTCTAAGTTCAAAACGCGGAACTCACCTCCGTGTGTCATGTCCTAGATGCGGAGCTTATTTCAGAACACGAACTTCACGTTTGACCATTTCAAATAAGTTTTAAATGGTTCCAAAACCGTTTTTCATGAAATGGGGACATTAAACCCCCATTATGGTGTGATTTAATGGGTCGGTTACACCCCATTATGGAGCAATTTAAGGGGGTTGGTTACACCCGATTAAGGAGCAATTTAAGGGATTAGTTACACCCCTTAAACCCCTATAAATAGCAAGTTTCACAGCTGAAACAAGGTTCGGGAACCTTGAGGAACCATTGGAGCATTTTGTGAAAGCTTTTGTTGAAGCTTTGGAGCTTTTCGGCCTTGGCATTTGAACCATTCTCGGTTGAAGAACTGAAGATCAGTTTATCTACTAATTTCAATTAAAATGGATTAATTTCCTTTCTAAAAAGAACTCTTTTATAGAGTTCTTAAACTCGTTCAGAGTTTTTAAACTCGTTAGAGTTCAAAACTTGCATCGCAAGTTCTTCCTGACGTCAAGTCAAGAGGAATAGACAACGTTCCACGAAACGAGGTGCTCGGATCATCAAAAGATTCATACTCCCATCGTCACCGAGAAGAACCCGGTTTAAACAAAGAGAATGATCTCTATCGATCTTTCTCTCTTTTATAAATCAAGAAACCGATAAGAGAAATTATAATTTTTTTCTAAATCAGTTAGAGAGAGATTACTATGAGAGATTGTATTTATTCTTTTTCTAAATCAGTAGGGAGACTAATACAAATTTTATTTCTCAAATTTTCTCATAAATTTCCACGAACAGTCTCTAAATGCTTTACCTGTCAGCAGGTGAAAGCAGAACATCAGAGACCAGCTGGTACCTATGACGCCCCTAGTTTTACACATGACTACAGTCTAAGGTGAATCTAAAGATATCAAACCTGCCATGTACCCAACACTGTGCATAAACATGTTTCACTGTCACCATTAATATCACTCTAGTAGATGTCAAATGCAAAGAAGTAAGGGTACAAGCAGATATAATAAAGATGATACTATAAGGAACATAATGTAGAGAAGAGATATCCAACAGTAACTGTAATTATGTCCCAATAGAAGAAATTGAAAAATACATCTAATAAATTAAAATAAGAACAATGAGTCTCTAATATATAAGAGTCAACTGAACAGTGCATAGGCATTCAGCCTCCAAAATAAAATACATCTCTAAAAGATTAAAATCATAAATAGTCTACTGTGGAGCACTAATTAGCTATCTATAAATGACTGTAAATTATGCTGAGTCTACATCAATCTATGGCTTTCCAGATTCCTGACCCACTACCTAAAAAGATGGAATCAACGAGCATCAGAGCACTAGCAAGAACATCTTTACCGCCCCTAGGGCGAAGGGGTTAAAACATATAAAATACTAGTCATAGCACGTAATATATAAATCATACACCCTGTACTAAGAGGAGTTAAGATTTAGAAATCCGCAACACGAGATGAGTACATCGAGCAAATAATCCAAACAAGGAAACCCTCATATATATACCATGTATCTCAAATTATGAGTCGCCAAATATCAACTCCAAATCCTATGAAAAAGTAACATAGAAATACATCATCAATATCTCATCTGAGACATGTCATACATGTAAATCATAGTATCTCACACTACCCTCGGGTAGTGGTACGGAAACAAATATACAACCCTATGAAATTCTCATCAAAAGTGTGTACCGTCACATACGAATGCCACAATGTTAGACTACATTCACAAATAGTACTCGCCTGAGTTCTAGGCGTCCCAAAAATGTAGAGTGTAGTTATTCGTAGTATCATGCGGCTCACGGACTAACGCACTCGGAGTGCTGTCGTCCATAATATCATATGGTGCACAGACAAACGCACTCAAACACCTAAACAAAGATGCACCACAGAGTGTAGCCACCTACAATCTCTTGTGGTACGTAGACTAACGCACTCAGAGTATACCCACCCGCATTCTCATGCGGTGTACGGACTAACGCACTCAAGCATCCAAAACTATTGTAAATCGAAACAATCATCACTCCCTTTCATGACAAACACAAAACATTAGACTACACACTCCCAAAGGCCCGTGCGTGCTCAAACCCAAAACATGCACTCCCATGATCACGTACGTGTATCGACGTGTGGCTCATACTTCGTATTTATGACCAAACATGCATGGAAGATCAACATATGCAGAACAACACCAGATTAGTCGAGTACCCTTGAGGTTCAGTCGACTGACATTCGATCAGTCGACTGATATCTTATCAGTCGATCGAGTGTCGAACATGTACAACTAACAAGTCTCAACCGTTCAATAGTAATTCCAATGGGTAATAATAATTCTGGCTGTGAACAGTAATTCAGGGTGTGAACAGTAATTCAGGGTGTGAACAGTAATTCCGGCTGTGAACAAGTGCTTTCGATGGTGATAATCATCCAGAACATGTATTTTCTTCATTTAGGGATTGGATCTAAAGTTATATTCATTAATTTAGGGTTTAATCCATCAAAATTAAAACTAATTGGGATGGGATTGGAAAGAGATGAACTTGCCTTTAGAAGAGGTTTTGATCTCTCAAACGGTTGATTCATATGAAATTTCTTCACAAAAGTTGTAGATCTTGCCCTCCTCTAGAACTTTGCTTCACAAAAAATTTCCAAATTCCAACGAAAATTTTTGGGTTTTTAAGAGGGGAGAAAGCCGCTGCTCAGCATGAGAGAGAAGAAGAAGAGGAGAGAGAAAGGTAAGGGTATATATATATATATATATATATATATATATGAGAAATATGAGTATGCTTGGAAATCTCATATATATATATATATATATATATATATATATATATATATATAGTATTTTATTATTATTTAAAAATTAGGTTTCAATATCCGTCGTCAGAACGTAATGAAACTTTATCCACAACATGGTCTTGATATTCTAAGATTAATGGCACAAACCTCATGTCCATCTAATCAGTAAAAATTTTATAAAAAATAGAAAGGTGACAGGTTTTAGTAAACTTGCGATACCGAGGCTGAAACTATGAATCGATCTCAAATTGATTTCAATCTGATCCGTTCACCCTAGAATGATCACTAACCATAATAAAACTCATTTATTATTATTTAAAATAATTTTTCAAATTTTTAAGGTTTCATAGTACTTACAGCCCTTATCCATTCCTGAATGGAAGTGGGCAGACATTTTGATGGACTTCATTGTGGATTTGCCAAAGTCTAGCAAAGGAAGTGATTCCATCTGGGTGATTGTAGATCGACTGACGAAGTTGGCGCACTTCTTGCTTGTTAAGACAACCCACACTATAGAGACTTATACAAGGATCTTCATTCGAGAGATTATGAGCTTGCATGGAGTTCCAGAGATGATTGTATCAGAACATGGCTCAGTATTTACATCCCATTTTTAGAAGAGTTTCCAAAAAAAATTTGGCAGTCAGTTAGCCTATAGTAGTGTTTTCCACCCGTAGACAGATGGTCAGACCGAGAGAGTTAACCAAGTATTGGAGGACATGCTTCAGGCGTATGTGATCGACTTCTAGGGTAGTTAGGAGGATCTACTAGTTAGAAGGCCTTGTAGATCTCTGATTTGTTGGACAGAGCCAGATGATAGCTTACTACTTTGACCAAATCTGGTGAGGCAAACTACAGAGCAAGTAGCATTGATTTGAAATCGTATTCTTACAGCCCAGAGTTTGCAGAAGAGCTACATAAATCAGAGACGATGACCCTTAGAGTTTCAGATTGGAGACTATGTCTTGCTAAAAGTCTCACCTATGAAGGGCGTCAAACGGTTTGGTTGGCGGGAAAAGCTTACCCTGAGATATATTAGTCCGTTCAGGATTGTCGATCATATTGGAGCCGTCTCATACCGACTAGACCTTCCAGCGTCGATGTCGGGTGTGCATGATATTTTCCATGTCTCGATGCTCAAGAAGCACTTACAAGACGAGGAGCAACAGAGAGTGTTTGATGTGCCAAATTTAGAGCTTTAGGCAGATTTGACTACAGTTGAGACACCAGTCTGCATTCTTGCCAGGGAGAACAAGAAACTTCAGAATATGTAATTCCATTAGTTAAAATACAGTGGAACATGAAGGGAGTTAGGGAAGCTTCCAGGGAGCGTGAAGAAGATATGTGTTGTAACTATCTATACCTGTTCGAGCAGGTATATTGTTAGTTACAATATTGTTGATATTTATTTTACCTATATAGTCACATTTACACTTCATGCTAGAATGTGGGTATTAACACTTAACGGCTAATTATTCGGAACATATAGTATATACATGGGAGATTACTTGTTTAGATTTTTTACCCGACGTACTAGTTCTGTTTAATTAGAGGCTAAGTGAAAGTATTCACATTATAGATGTTAAGTGTGAATATTTTTAGGTGTGATCTTGATCCATATCTTATGATTAATAGTACGAGATGTATACATGATGGCTGGATTATCCTCTCAATATGATTTTCTCGTATCATTAACCTCTAAGATTTAGTTGCTGAATTTCGGGGATAAAATTCTCTTTTAGGAAGGGTGAATATAAAACCCTAAAATTTTTGATCCATCTTCTGGTCATTCGACTCATCAGAAGGACCAGTCGACCTATTGGTCTGCAGAACTTAGGTTTGATTCGGGTCAGTTTTATATATGTATGTATGTATGTATGTATGTATGTATGTATATATATATATATATACTATATATATATATATATATATAAATTCAAAATTTCTTCTCTTCCCATTCTCTCTCACGTTGAGCGGCAGTCACCACCTCTCTAACCCCTAGATTTCTTGAGGAGGAGAAATACGATGACTTTTGTGAAGAAAGGATCGAGTTTTTTTCCTCACGTTTGCGGGATCAAAACTCCTTATCAATGCAAGATCATCTTCTCCAAACTCATCTCCTTTTTATTTTATTAGATTAAATTTCTGATTTAAAATGTAAAAACGAACTCTTTAACTAGGGTTAGAGATTTGAAATAAATCTAACATCAGATGTATTGCTAATTTAATTATTTTTAGGATGGATTTACAATCACAATCATGTTTAGGGTTATTAGATCCCCTCAAATTGATATTTGTGATTTTATGTATCAGAGAAAACCCTACCCTAAATAAGAATTAAAACATGTTTTATTTTGAGTAAGATTCCAATTTTTATGATATTTTCGTGAAACCTGTCAGTTTTTGATCCACCTTCGAGTCGGTGGACTGATCAGAAGAATCAGTTGACCAATAAGTCTCTAGGAAACTGAGTTTTCTCTCAGGTCGGTCGACCGACATATGTATCGGTCAACTGATCAAGACTTTCTGTTTGTGCATGTTGTGCACGTTCGTCGTTCGGTCGACTGATAGGAAACCAGTCGAGTGATCAAGAGTCAGTCGACTGATTTCTAAGAGCTAGTCAACTAACTTAGTACTGTCTTTTTGCATGTTGATCTTCCATGCAACTTGGCCGTAGACACGAAGTACGGGCCCGCACGTCGATACATGTGTGACTCTAGGAGTATGCATGTGGAGTTTGAGCATACACGGACCCTTTGAGATGGTGAAGCCTCATGTGTTGATTTCGTCACGATAGGAGACAACAAGATAGAGTTGCATATGTTTGCATGGGTACCGTTGATGGGTATAGCTCAGTATTACCTAGGGTAGTGCGTCGATACACCACACTGGAGTAGGCCGATGCGCCCATGCTCTGTAGGATGCCTGAGTAGGTAGTCCGTCCCGTACGAAAATACAGTGAGGCTGATGCGCCGTAGCTGTAGGATGCCCTAGTGGGTAGTTCGTCCCGCATGGTGGTGCGATGAGACGGATACGTCGTACCTGTAGGATGCCCTTGTGGGTAGTCCGTCCCGTATGGTGATGCGATGAGGCTGATGCGCCTGTACTATGTAAGATGCCCTAGTGAATAGTTTATCATGCATAATGATGCGATGAGTCGTAGGATTTTGTGAGCAACAACACTCTGTAATACTTGATCGCCTGGGTCTTAGGTGGGTACTGATTATGGACGTAGTCCAATATTGAGGTATACTTTGTGACGATGCATTTTTTTGGTAAGGATTACACTGAATGGTGTATTTGTTCCCGTGCTACCTACTCAATAGTAGGGTGAGATGTTGTGATTCGACATGCTTGTCATGTTCTGGTTAAAATTTAGTTATGTTTATCTTTATAGCTTATTTATAGGAATTGGAGTTGATATTTAGCGATTCACAATTTGAGGTACATGGTATATATATGAGGGTTTTGGATTATTTGCTCGACGTACTTATCTCGTGTTATGGGTTCATAAATCTTAACTCCTCTTGGTACTAGCTATATGATACATTTATATGTGTATACAAATTTATGCATGTTATATATTGTATTTTATGTGTTTACCCCCCCCCCCCAGGAGCGGTGGAGATGTTCTTGCTATCGCTCTGACGTTCGTTGTTTTTATCTTTTTCAGGCAGCGGGTAAGGGGTTCGGAGAGCCGCAGGTTACCGGAAACTCAATATAGTTTACCGTCATTTATAGGTAGCTATATAGTGCTCCAAGTAGACTGTTTATGATTTTAAATCTTTTAGGGATGTATTTCATTTTGGAGGCTGAGTGCTATGTACTATTTAGTTGACTCTTATATGTTAGAGACTCATTGTTTTTATTTTACTTTATTAGATGTATTCTCTTTTTGTTTGTTAGGACATACTTATAGTTACTATTGGATATCTCTTCTTTATATTATGTTCCTTGTAATCTCATCTTTGTTATATCTGCTTGTACTCACAGTTCTTTGCATTTGACATCTGCTAGAGTGATATCAACGGTGACAGTGAAACATGTTTATGCATAGTGTTGGGTGCATTGTGCATGGCATGACAGTGTTGGGTCACATAAATTATTTTAAGTCTAATTTAAATTAGACTTAACATAAAATTAGACTTAAAATAAAATAAAATAGACTTAACATGGATTATATGTTAGGTCCAATTCGGTTCATGTTAACTCCGATTCGGTTCATGTTAAGTCCAATTTAAATCATGTTAAGTCTAATTCAATTCATGTTAAGTCTAATTTAAATCATGTTAAGTCCAATTTAAATCATATTAAGTCTAATTCAACTTGTTTTACGTCAAATTTTATGTTAAATCCAATTTAGTTTATGTTAAGTCTAATTTAATTTCTTTTAAGTCTAATTTAAATAATGTTATGTCTAATTTAACTTGTTTCAAGTCTAAAAATAAGTTGAATTAGACTTAAAATGAATCGCGTTAAGTCTATTTCAATTTTTTTAAGTCTAATTTCATATTAAGTCCAATTAGATACATGTTACGTCCAATTTGGTTCATGTCAAGTCTAAATCGGTTCATGTTAAATCTAATTTAATTCATTTAAAATCTAATTTATATCATGTTATGTCTAATTCAACTTATTTTAATTCTTAAACAAGTTGAATTAGACTTCATATGAATCATGTTAAGTCTATTTTAACTTATTTTAAGTCTAATTTTAATCATGTTAAATTCCTTTTAAGTTTAATTTAAATCATGTTAAGTCTAATTTAACTTTTTTTAAGTCTAATTTCATGTTAATTCTAATTAAATTAGACTTAAAAATTTAAATTTGACATAACATGATTTAAATTAGACGTAAAAGGAATTAAATCAGGCTTAATATGAAATTAGACTTAAAACAAGTTGAATTAGATTTAACATGAAATAAATTAGATTTAAAATAAGTTGAATTAGACATAACATGATTTAAATTAGACTTAAAAGGAATTAAATTAGACTTAAAGTGAATTAAATTGAACTTAACATGAAATAGATTTTCTTGTTAAGTCTAGTTCAACTTACTTTTAGACTTAACATGAAAGAATAGAGGAGATAATGGCATTTTGGAGTTTTTTATTTTTTATTCTCTCTCTATACTTAGTTGGTATGTAATAATTACTAAAGAAGTGTTGTAGAACATAGATCTCCAATTTAATGGGTAATACACATGGAAAAAAGTCAAAAAAACTGCAGCACATACAATTTTTACTTTTAGGGTCTTGACATAATTTTCTCAAATTCTAAAGATAAGGGACTAATTTTGAAAAACCCTCGTTCAGAAATGATTCAAATGAAGGTAGATTAGAACTCTTGAAAGCAGTTTGAAAACCCCAGCCGCACACCGGAATCTGGCAGTAGAACTGTGGAGAGATTTTCTCATCAGAATACTTTCTACTTCCAAGAAGGGAGCAGCAGTAGTATAGCTAGGCTTGGACTTTGTACAATCAAACCCCAACGTAGTCTACGTCACTATAGCCGGCCTATACATCTATCCCCTAATTAATCTCTGCGTCATAATAACAATATAAATACGTTACCTAAGTTATCAAAACTCAGATTAATTACAAAATATTTTAAATAAATGCTACAGTCAAACACACATTCACCTATTCAATGCTTGCACCCTTCCCTATGTACTTACTTCTTCCTACCCACACGCCAACATGAAGCATATCCATGGGAAGTATTTTCGTACAAAATTTTTAAAATAAAACATCTCTATTTTATAGTGAAATGGCTGAGTATCATTGGTATCTTCCAATATAATTTTAGGAAATTTTCTAATAAAATATTGAAGTTAAATCCGAGTTTTGGCTTGTGAATCAAAGTCCAATGTGGAATTTAAAAGATTCTCAAATATCCGATGTAGGTAATACGATTATCGTTTTACTTCTATAGTTATATTTTTAAGCGAAAAATGCATGGGCCTCAAAAACATAAACTTTATGTGCTGCAGCCCTTCTTAGTTTTTCCTATGTGGTTCAGCCCTTTGAAATGTGACATTTTGTGCTACAGTTTTTTTTTAGCAATTATTGCATGCCAGCTAAGCTAAAATCCACAAAATATCATTATCCACTCTCATCAATCCCTCATACCCAGCACTCGTCCTCTCTCTCTCTCTCTCTCTCTCTCTCTCTCTCTCTCTCTCCTCTCTCTAAAACCAAGGGCTTTCTCAAGCTCGTCGCCCTGGCCCTGGCCCTCCTCACCGTCGCCGCCTCCGCCTAGGCCCCCAAGGCTCCCATCGAGTTCGTCGTTGTCTCCCCTCCTCTCCTCCGCCCGACCTTGTCGCCCTAGCTCGTCGCCGCTCCTCGCCTCGCCCTCGACTACGCCGGAGTTCGTCGCTGTTGCTCTTCGTCTCACCGACAAGCTTGAGAAAAGATTTCTTTTTTAATTGAATCCGCGCTCATTTTCGTTAAATTCTAATTCTTGTACGCGTTGGCTATTAATGTATAAAAAACATGAGAATTTCTGGTTCTTGTACGCGTTGGCTATTAATGTATAAAAAACATGAGAATTTTAGAGGATTAGTTAAAGTTTTGAGGGATTATTATTTTTTAGGCATGAAACATTAGTTGCTGAATGAAAATTGTTGTGTATAGTAGGTGAGCTTTGTCATATTTCTTAATGTTAGTTGTCGATTTCTGCATCTATTCATCCTCATTCTGTAGTGTTCTTTTGTAGAACTGGTTCTAACACGCCGCGTGTTAGGAACTAACACGCCGCGTGTTAGAACTAACACGCCGCGTGTTAGAACTAACATGATACGGGTAGTTCAGCGCCCGATGGTTTGAGCTGTAGGATTTGATTTGGGTGAGGTGATAGTCGCAGAGTGAGTTGGGAAACTGAGCTTGCCTCTTGCAATGCTATCCTTTCCCGTCCGTCTTCTTGCAGTATGCAACCGCAGCAGTATCCTTCTCTTTTCCCTTGCTAATTCTTCGCCTCTTTACTACCAGCCTCTTCTTTTCCTCTTATCTCCTTCATTTCTTTCAGTGTGAATTCAGCCGTAGCGATGTGCTTGGAAAAACACACGTGCGTGTTTACATTGATGAATAAGAGATCGAGCTATGTGTATTATTAATTTGCTGGGTTCCGGTTTCGGATTAATTGAGGTAATTAAGTGCATGAATTATATGACAGAAACCCTAATGACATGCTAATGACAAAATATGAAGAGGAACGGAGAAGGAGAACTAAAAGAAGAGTATCTAGTTAGTTAGCACAGACATAATATACCTAGTGTGTGTGAACTAACACGTCGTGATTTAGAACTAACACGCCGTAGGTTAGAACTAATATGCTTAGGGTTAGAACTAACACGCCATGGGTTAGAACTAACATGCCACGGGTAGTTTAGCACCCTATGGTTTGAGCTGTAGGATTTTGATTTGGGCGAGGTGATAGCCGCAGAGTGAGTTGGGAAGCTGAGCCTGCCTCTGTTAGCCTTTATGTTTTGATGATGATTTACAACCATCATTATCGGTACTAAATACTTATTGAGTGATATTGTAGATAATATAAATATCAAGCAAGTTAGTACCATTTATGGAGGCTTGGATGGAATATGAGCTACAACGTCAATATCTAAAGGAGGTGAAGGCAAAGTGATGAAGCAATGTTTATCAAAAACACTATATTCTTTAAAAAGCTTCATCAACTCTAAAGCAATATCAAGACTCAAGAAATGTATTTCTATGTGAGAGATATTTGCTATTTTATTTTCTCTCTAGTACTTAAATGTAGGCACCTCCTTTAGATATTGACGTTGTAGCTCATATTCCATCCAATCCTCCATAAATGATACTAACTAGCTTGATATTTATATTATCTACAATATCACTCAATAAGAAATTAGTACCGATAATGGTGGTTGTAAATTATCATCAAAACATAAGGGCTAACAATCTCCCCCTTTTTGATGATGACAATCAATCATTATATTTGAGCGAAATAAATATAGCTTATAGATAGTAGCTCCCCCTATCTATGAGCCCCCCTAATTATGTGTACAAATAAGGAGATTTCTCTCCCATTTGTGACCATCAAAATGGGGTATATGAAATAATAGACATGCAAAAATATTTTAGTGAATGCATATGAAGTTTAACTAACCAAGCAAACAAGCAAAAATTTTACATAATGCATAAGCCCAAACCATTTCTTATGCGACAAAAATCTTCTTCACTAAGAGGTTTGGTAAACATGTCCGCTAATTGAGATTTAGTATCAATATAAATAAGGTATACATCTTGCCTCTCTACATGATTACGTAAGAAATGATGGCGCACATCAATATGCTTGGTTCTAGAGTGCAAAACGGAATTTTTTGAAATGTTTATAGCACTAGTGTTATCACAAAAAAAATTTGTATTTTGAAAATACAAATCATAGTTAACTAAACTTTGTTTCATCCATAAAAGTTGAGCATAACATAAGCTGGTGGCAATGTATTCCGCTTTCGTAGTGGACAAGACAACACAATTTTATTTCTTGGAGGCCCAAGAGACAAGAAAGTTACCTAAAAATTGACATGTACCACTCGTACTCTTACGATCTACCTTACATCCGGCAAAGTCGGCATCACAAAAACCATAAAGATCAAAAGGGTGGAGGCAAAGTGATGAAGCAATATTTATCAAGAACAGTATATGCTTTAAAAAGCTTCATCAACTCTAAAGCAATATCAAGACTCAAGAAATATATTTTTATGTGAGAGATATTTGTTATTTTATTTTCTCTCTAGTACTTAAATGTAGGCACGTAGTTGTAGATTTTATTTGAAGTTATTTAGGATATCACACACACTTGCACTATTTCAAAACTCATATTTTGGTATTTTTGTTAAAATAATGATTTTCACAAATATGAGGACCTTTTTATAAAATTCCTTTTCAAAAAAAATTTTCAAAATGTTTATAAACTATTCCCAAAGTTTTATATTTTTTAGAATTTATTTGATATTTTTTAACAAGGTTCAAAGTTGAAATTTTCCGTGTACATGTTTATGAGTCGACTCATGAACAGTATTGAGTCGACTCACAAACTGTTGCGTGGTTTATAATTGTTTCTGATGAGTCAACTCACAACATCATGAGTCGACCCATCAGGTTGAGTCGACTTATGCCTGTCATAAGTCAACTCATAAACTATGCTGAAAAGTGTGTATTGTTTCTGCTGAGTTGATCCATGACTTCATGAGTCGACCCATGTATGATGAGTCGACCCATGAATTTTATGAGTCGACCCATAAGTTGGTTTTTAGCTTGTAACGGCTACTTATGAGTCGACTCATGAACAGTACTAAGTCGACTCATAACACTGTAACGACTATTTTTGTACAGAATCAGAAATCCCGTTTTTGGGGGATTTTGTCTGATTCTTCTATAAATACCCAACACCCCAACTACTTCAGATCTAAGCTTTAATTGCAAAACTCTTGTTTTTAAGTTTATTATTTTCAAAGAGCTTCAACTTTCATTTTGTTATTCGCTGTTTCGTTTTCACATCCCAAGAGTACAATATCTCTTCTTGCCATAGGGCTACTGTAAAGAGAGAGTCTTTCCTGCGATTGCTACTGTTGTGAGGGTGATCTCGTGGAAATCAATTGTGTGGTTGTGAGATCTCGTGGAGATCGTTGTGTAGAAGAAATTTCGGCTTCCAAATCGGGTTGTGTAGTGGATTCTCCTCGAGAGTGGGGAGCGGAGACGTAGGACGGAAGGTTCGAACTCCGTGATCATATTATGTGTTTGCATTATTTATATTTTCCTATCATAATTGTATCTTTAGTTTAGATTGTTTACCCTTGTGTTGTTTATATATCCTTTCATATATTTTACCATATAGGATATATCTCTTATTCATATTGTATATTCTTATTCATAACATATTGTATATCTATCTTACAAGAATAATTTATTAATAAGTTTTTAATTGGTATAAAATCAGATTAGATTAGCATAAGACCCTAATCACCCCCTCTAGGGTCTAACAGCCTCTTGCAATGCCATCCTTTCTCGTCTGTCTTCTTACAGTACACAACCGCAGCAGTGTCCTTCTCTTTTCCCTTGTAGTACGCAACCACAGCTATGTGTGTTATTAATTTGGTGGGTTTCAGGTTCGGATTAATTGAGGTAATTAAGTGTGCGAATTATATGACAGAAACCCTAATGATATGCTAATGACAAAATATGGAGGAACGGAGAAGGAGAACTAAAAGAAGAGCATCTAGTTAGTTAGCGCAAACATAACATACCTAGTGTTTGAGCTGTAGGCTTTTGATTTGGGCGAGGTGATAGCCGCAGAGTGAGTTGGGGAGCTGAGCTTGCCTCTTGCAATGTCATCCTTTCATGTCCGTCTTCGTACAGTATGCAACCGTAGCAGTGTCCTTCCCTTTTCCCTTGCAGTACGTAACTGCAGCTATGTGTGTTATTAATTTGATGGATTCCGGGTTCGGATTAATTGAGGTAATTAAGTGTGCGAATTATATGAGAGAAACCCTAATGACATGCTAATGACAAAATATGAAGAGGAACAGAGAAGGAGAACTAAAAGAAGAGCATCTAGTTAGTTAGCGCAGACATAACATACCTAGTGTGTGTGAACTAACATGTCGCAGGTTAGAACTAACACGCGGTGTGTTAGAACTAACATGTCGTGGGTTAGAACTAACAGAAGATAGGGTATTACATTTCTGAATCTAGCATAGACATCGCACAAATGAGCATATATCTGATACCTTACGCATAAGCTCAATAGAGAAAACTGACATCAATCAACCACATAAGAAATTTCATTTCACATGAAACTACAAGGACAGAATTAAAGAGAGATGGCACCATAAATCAAATTAGTTTAGCGCATTAACTGCTTGCGATTCAGCTTCAATGCAGTTGCGTAATACCGCAGAAAGCAAAAGTAAATAACTAGAGAATCTGTAGAGACCAGAATCAGTTGATATTTACGATACAGTATTTGCTAACAATGATTAGAAGGTAAGTGCTGAAAAGTAAAGAAACAAACATTATAGAAACATGTCTAAAACTCTCCGAAGATGTATGCATAAATTTTGTATTTTTGTGGTTAGATTCTTGCTCGTCTTACGCCCTGAGAAACTCTTCGCTTTTGTATGTATTCACAAATCCAGTGCTTGAGCCAGCCGCAAACAAGTACTGTCGACTGGTGAACCCCAATGAAATCTTTTCTCAAGCTCGTCGGCGAAGCGAAGAGCGGCAGCGGCGAACTCCGGCCCAGCACTCATATCCTCTCTCTTCAACACTCAAATCCTCAAAATATCCTTATCCACTTACATGTAATAATTGCTAAAAACTGGCTGCAACAAAAAATGTCACACTTTAAGGGGTTGAACCATATGGGGGAAACTAGGAGGGGCTGCAACACATGAAGTTTCTGTTTTGGGGCCCAAACACATTTTCCCCTATTTTTAAACAAAAAAATTATTGAATTAAGACTTCCTTTCCTACGGAAAAAATTTTGAAGTGGAGAGCGAATTATTTAGTACTATTAGATTACTGTTTTTGTCTCCTAATGTCTGAGGGGTTGTAGCCTGTCCTCGCCACCATCATTCCTTCTGCAGCATTTCCCATCATTCCTTCTGCCAAACCCTATTAATTGCAATATCTTGTTTTAGAAAACTTAAAGTCAATAAAAAGTAAAGAAAATGAATATTATTTATGTTTTCTCTGTCTGTTGAATTTCCATGACTACGACTTTGGTCTTCATCTAACCCTCTAACTGTGAACGTGTCATTCCTCAGTTGCGTCTGTATCTGGAAACAGTCCGTCTTGCGTGATGACACGTGAAACGATTCTATTGGGCTGTACTTCTTATTATGTGATCTCTTTGTTTTGCTTGCGGGGCACGTTAAGCTTAGTAAGGTGAGGTATATTGAGGGGGCAGGGAGTTGTGGGGGCTATAGGAGATTCGCTTGAAATGAAGATAGGCTTGAAAATTTTCTTCTGATCTATGTACATTTTCTTGGCTTCTATTCGGTGCGCATGAGACTATGATGCATCAAACATTAGTAGATAACCACTTTAATACTGGTTTGTAGGTACGTATGAGATTAATATGTTGCGAGTGCAAGTGGAGGATTCCAACAAAATAAATAATTAATATAGTTCATTATATATTCGTCTAACTATTCTTTAAATATTCCATTACATGGTTCATTGTAAAGAACAAGATTTTAACATGTAGCTTAT